>NW_025820326.1:806238-1130359 GCF_002878395.1 Capsicum annuum
AAACTTTGGATTTTAAGCTTTCTCGGAGTATGAGTTATGGGATTTTTCTTGATTCTTGGTGCTAGGGTTTTGTTCTTGGAAAAGAAAAGGATGAATAATGAAGCAACTTTGCTATTTGGGGCTAAAATTATGTGTTTTAGGAGGATTTGTGAGGTTAAATGACTCAAATGCCCCCCATAACCCGCCATTTAAAACACAAAAATTAGGCATCAATGCGATCAGCGATGCATTGCGTCGCTCACTGCGACACAATTGGCGATGCATTGCATCATCTACATCAACGTAGCCACTGACGTGACACGACGATATCGCATTGAGGTTTTGTTTTTGCCAACCAAACATGCCCCAATACTTCTCCAAAAATTCAAAAACTCACCCTGAAGGTACTATGGTCTACCCTGATCATGAAACAATTTAGAAATTGACATTCCAAGGTTGGAAAGGTCGAGAATAAAGTTGTCAAAGTTTAGAGGCCAAAAATGAGACTAAGTCTTCAACACTTAAATAAAATTTCGAGTCCTAAGTCTCTAATGAGCCTCTTTTAAGCTGAATTAAACTAGAAAGAATACAGGGTATTACAGAACAATTACCCATCCATGGCTTAAAGTTGGCCGCAAATTTTTATGTTTAAATTATAGTGACATTACTTATATGGAATCCATTTGAGATTTTCTCTGATCATCTGATAGAGCCCAATTGCACACGCAAGTGTACGTAGTCTACCAAGTAATATAGTGGCCTTCAAGAAAGTCGAATATCGAACCCACAAGGACTTGTTCCAATAACTATTTAATTCTAGTTTAACTTCTAAGATTAACTTGATGCGAAGTAACCAAAAAGAGTTTGGAGATTTGTAAAACTAAACTTATAGTAAACAATGCTTAAAATAAAGGTCTTGAGACAATTATTATGGGAAAGCCTTGGGTTAAAGCACTTCGAACAATAATACTACGTTATTGAACTTCATTCATTGACTCGCTTATCTTGGTTGTTGATTTGTAGGGTTAATCGCATGATCATGGTCTCCCGACCTCTAATCGTTTGCCTAACTTGGACATTGCAACTATATCATTGAGTGGGGATGTAATAATCCAATTAAGTGCTTAACGTTATCATCCTACATGTGAATCAAGTAGGGTTTCTAGGTACATCCCTGTCCTAGATGCTAATTCAAATTCCATATTTCATAAAAAAAATAAGAACCAAACTTTGTTTATCCCCATGTTTTATCTTTCTATTCCCCCTCCCAAGATCACAGGGTCGACAATTGATATATTCTAAGGGTGATCAATCCTTAAAGTTAAAATAAGGATGAACAAGAAACTAAATATGATAAGAAAATTAAATGACATCAATTCAATACAATAGTCTCCATTGTTTTTAGCCACTAATAGCCATAATCATCATCCAAATAATTGTATGAATGATCAAAAACATAAAGAAGCTAAATTAAAGAATGTAAAACCTAAAAAAAAGTTGCAAAAGCATCTAATTTTTGTCCAAGATGTCCCAAGATCCTTAAAAAAGTGAGTAACACCGTGTATTTATTATAACACAATCCTAAGTTGTGTAGGAGTAGGATGTCACATGCAATTGAGCACCGAAATAATGTAGGCGACGTGGGCATTAGAGCCCTGAAATAATACAGGCGATGGAGGATCATGTGACTTGATATGGAGCATGCTGTGCTGGCCTTAGATCACTGGTGTTGAGTAGGTGATGTGCGCATATCTCCTGTGCGCACTGGAAATTGCATCCAATTATGCAGTTAAGTATTTAACGTCCTTTCTTTCATTTAAGCCTTTGGTGTTGTTTTCCCTTTAATTTTCAATTTGTTACACATCCCTATATCACCATAATCAACTTCACAAGCATCATACATCATCAAACACCATGGTTTGGAGCTCAATACAACAAGACATCAAGCTGAAAACTTGAGCTCAGACTAGGTTTGCGCCCGTTTACTCCTTAACTTATTGTTGACTCTTGGCTCATTTCAGTTGAAATTTTCAAAATTTAAACAAGTTGTTCCTCTTATAATTACACAATAAAACAAATAGGAGCTCATTCAACACATTAAAATCCAACGTGATAGACTAGAACATCACCTAGCTTAATCTAGTAAAACTAGTTTTACCGTCTAAACTCTAAATGATCGATTTAAACACACACTTATTTGTAAACACTTTTAAACATGGTAATCACATCCTTGACATAAAATGTCTAAAATTATCCATAACATAGAGTCTTCCATATCCATAACCAATATCCATAACATAAAATGGAGCCTTCCAAAAATATGGAAGCTCACTACTTAAATCCAACAGCTGTCCTTGAGTCAATCACTATATAGAAGGAGTAGAATAGTTGGTTCCTGCATAGAGTGGGTATACAGCCGCCTAAAGATGGGTTAGCGAGTGAACGCTAGCATGACCTCAGGATAAGGATAAAATAATGCCATTTATAAAACTAACTAAAACCATCTATATGCACATAATGATATATATATACACAAATATATAACCATACTGGGAAAGAGAACCGAGTTTAGCATGCCATTAAAACCTTTACCTGGGCTGTGTAGCTTTGCCGTCCTAAACCACCCATGGGCTATATGAGTTCAACTCCCTTTGCTGAAAGGGCCCCAGTGCGTGAAACCACACGACCAGGGAAGAAAAGCTGTGATGACTAGTACATCCCCCAAAATATAGTGTGACATCATACACACGATCACTTAGACCAAACCTCACATTGATAAATGTGAGTTTCCAGTTTAGATCCCCTGGGACCACTATCTTCCATGGCTTTGCTTCACCTCCCTCCTTTAAGCCTAATTAAAACCATATTCCATCCAAACCATTATTCCATTTTTGTATTAATCGAGGCTATTAGTAGTGGTATCGTCATACCAATAATTACTTGCAAGTATTATACTTAGCCAAACCTTAGGGAATTCCATGTACCCTACATGATCTCCAATTAACCAAAACCATGGCCACCAAGGCCTTTCCAATCTATTTAAAACTATTTAAACCATTCATACCATTTAGGGTTCCATTACCAAGTTTAAACCATGCATAAGTTCCATTGAAAAACCAATATTATAATGAAAACTTTGTTAAAGGCATTTTATCAAACACATTGGGGGCATAGTATTTCCAAAACCAAAGTCCATTACCAAAGAACTATTTCCATGCAACTAATTATCCAAAACCACCGTTAATGCATATAAAAGCATAATTTAAACATGGGAATACCATAACCAAGAATTTATAATCAAAACCCCTAAATCATATTTGAAAACCCAAGATCATACAACATTCAAATCATAAAATCATTGTATAAAACCATGTCTTTAATTGAAACTAACAATGAGGGAAGAGAACATGCTTTAATTGACAAAGTTGAAGGCGAAAAACCACCAACAAGATCCCCAAATTAGTCCTCTAGTTGAAACCCTAGCTTTCTTGCCCAGAAGCTCTTGAGAGAATTATAGAGTGTTTAGGAAGAGTTTCTAAGTGTTAATGAATAGAATAATAGGGAAAATAACCTCCTAATAGGAATATATGTCATGGGACTTTATCGAGATAAGTAAGGAAATGTCCAGATTATCCCCACTTAATTTGCACAAAAATCCCATCACAGGGATACGAATGATCTACATGAATCGTACTCTTCGATATGAGTGGTACCCACCACTCATATCCTAAGCCTCAACCCTTGAACCCAACACTTTCTAGTGTACGACTCATCCTAACAAATCATGTCGATAGCATATGGTCTATACCCATCACTCATATCCCTAGCAAGATAGAATCATAAAAGGTTTGACCATTTTCCACTATACGAGTCCTGAGTATGAATTGTACCAGACTAACGGATCACGGTGAGCCACTCGTACTCAAATCCAACCTAGGTTATCAAGTCTAAGGTTAAGTGAAGAAACCTAATGATCTGTATCCGACCACACGCTTCATACCATTTAAGTTGTACCCATTCCAGTGACCAAAATCTATCCCACCAACCAACCCTATTCGGCATACGAATGGACCATACCATTCGTACCCCAATTATAGCTCATACCATCGAGTCGTATTAGGTCCAGAGATCAGAATTCGAGGAAATTTTATAAGGTACAAAAACTAGGGTGTTTCAGTCTCCTACACTAGGAAAACTCATCCTCGAATGATGGACAAGGTAGGGGTAACCACACGCACGAGTCATTTGAATTATCAAATATATTCCCAACCTTTAACAAAGTTTGAAAACAAAGAGGCAAAGATATTAATATTTTCTTTAACAAACTCAGAAAAAAAGATGTATTGAAGACACATACCTTCTGCACGAATCATAGGAGCAGAAAGCAGATGCGGATACTTGGACTTCATGTCATTCTCTGCTACCCATGTAACTTATTTAGCCTTATGGTTCCTCCATAGAACCTTAATCGAAGCCACATCCTTGGTTAGCAACCAACGAACGTTCCTATATAAGATCTCAACTAGGACCTCTTCATAAGATGAAGAGTTCAAGATACCCAATCCCTCCAAAGGAAAAATCAAAGAAGGATCACCAAGACACTCTCTTAACATGGAGACATGAAATACCGAATGAATGGAGTTTAAACTACAAAGCAACTCCAATTCGTAAGCAACATTTCCAATCCTCTGCAAAACCACATAAGGACCAATATAGCGGGGATTGAGCTTCCCCTTTTTACCAAACCGCATTACTCCCTTCATGGGAGATACCTTAAGGAATACCTTATCCCCAACCCCAAACTCCAAGTCTCTACGCCTTACATCTGGACTTTTGACGACTTTGGGCAGCCTTAAGACTTTCCTGAATCACTTTCACCTTTTTCATTCCTTGATAGACCACATTCGGACCAAACATATCCATTTCACCAAGCTCAAACCAACCAATAGGAAATCAATACCTTCTACCATACAATGCCTAAAAAGGGGACATGACAATACTATAATGATAGCTAATATTGTAAGCAAACTCTACCAATGATAGATGCTCAACCCAAAAATTAGTCCTTATACACTCCTCTTCTTAGTCCCAACATGCCGATTTCACAACTTCCTTTTTCAATTTCAGTCAAAATTTCTCTTAGCGCCATCGTTTCATTGATTATCCAAGAGCAAATCCAAAAATAAAATCTATTCTATCATGCATAAAAAAAGGATATGGGCCACTTTTCATGGTGTGATGGCTGCCTCCCATTGAGTTCTTAGTTTAACATCGATGTTTTCTCCTCGTCCTTTTATGCTTCCACTTAGAAGATTTGAATCTCCATACCAGGTTTTGTTCACTATGCAATGAGCGATAGAGGGACAAATGATATAAATCCTCCTAGATTAAACTTGGAAGATGCGAGGAAATAACGAGGGAGCTTTGATCTCGCTATTTTGAAGACTTGAACCCTTTACCAAATTTGACATCTAACTTTCGGTTAGGATCCTTGGGCAAAGGTGAAGATATAAATAGGCCACTAGTTGCACATCAGAAGTTGAAGTCCTTGGCCATTAATGGTGGGGCTTTTATGTGCTCTTTCAGATTGTCAAATCCAATGATGTAGGAATTGTACTCTTTCTCTTCACAATCCCCCATTGGCCTAGGTAGATGGCTTCTTATCACATCCACTAAGCAAAATGTTGAAAATTGATTAGAAGGAGGTCTAACCCCTAACTCTAGAATTTCCTCCTCCGTATCACTTTCACCACGAAATGAACTAGAGTCTTCATAAGAGATGTGCCTTGATTATTCTTTCGACTATAGTACCATTTCTTTTATTTAGACATCTTCCATGTCATTTAATTCAGTTGATTGGGAAATCATTGAGGATTCTTCACTACCAAGCTCATCATCATAGCTTGGTTTCTCTTCTTGATTAGCCCCCTCTTGGGAAATGGGAATGGTAATAATATTTGTGAGGTCTGTTTTCTTGCCCATTTCCTCTATCTTGATAATTTCTCTTTCAAATGCCTCATGGGATTGATAGATGTCTTGCATATTCTCCCCGTTGCAGTTACCCAATTCAAATTAGTTTGAAGCATTGCTTTGAGACTAGTGGGCCCGATATGTTGCTCTTTCTTTTTATCATCATAAGACCTATCAAACTCATATGTAGAACTAACAAATCGATTAGTATAATAGGGGGAGGGGGCATTTGGGTAATCACTCCAATGTCCATCTCATCTACCACATAAAGAAAAACCATACTCCCAATAGAATCAAGATGGTGATTCCATCTCTTTTCGAAGAGCATAGTTACAATCTCTCCTAAAGTGGGGTCTATCACAATATGGACATGGGTCATCAAGATATGACTTCCAACTACCAAAATCATATTTGTCGGAAGATACCATGGATACAAGTAAAATAAAATAAAAATCTACCTAAAACAAGAAACAAAAGAAAATCACAAAAAAATATTTACAAGTTTGAATTCAAGCAAGTAAGCTAAAATTCCAAACTAACTCAATACGCCAAATTGTTCCCTGGCAAAGACACCATTTTTGATAACGCTCAACTTACACGTCAATTTAAATGCAAGACGATCATCGTCAATCTATTTACCCAACTTTAGAGTCGGGGTCGAATCCACGAGGAATGATGTGAGTGGAAATTAAGTTAATTCAAAATAATAGATACTATTTAAATTCAAACCAATAGTATCGGAAGATAAAAATGAGGGAGATAGGTATCTACACTAATGTTTCTTTTTGGGTTTTTCTAGTATTAACTTGGGGCTATGAATAATTATAGTTTTATTGATTAGGCATGGATCTTGGGATTATGTATTACTAAGAGGAGTGACAAATGGATGCAAATAGTCAACTTTATTTTAGTAGATCAAGTGTGGGTAGGTTTGGTTATAGGTTTTGATGTTAGTCTTTCAACAACACACCAAACTTTCACCCATTGCTTTTTTCAAATACCTAATGGGTGTGTTCAACAATTGGTAATCAAACCTCAATTTAAGCATCCTTATTTCTAGGATAATACCCAAGGTATATTCACTTGACTAATCACCCTTATGTCTAAGATAGTGATAGATTGACAAACTATATACATAATTGTCTACCATGGCTTTGGTATCCATATCCCTCTTTCAAGGATGACATGGATTCCTAAATTTCACCTAAAACCCTTTTTTTGAAGATAGACCTAAGCTTTCTAGAGTTTGGAGCTTTCACCCATCAAACCCATATGAGTATTTGGGGCTTTCATCCACAAAACCAATCAAGTTGGTCAAACAATGATAAAACCCATGAACATGAGCTACCAAGTAGAAGCTAACAACTACAAACCACACTTACTTTAATCCCTACTCATACATAACCCCAAAAGGAAGATCTAGCTACACATAAGATAAATAAGAAAGATATACCCATAATCTCCTTTGAAATGATTTATTGAAGACTAAGTGAACGTTACTTCAAAATTTGGACTCCCACAAATCTCCAATGGAAGTGAGTTACTCATGATCTTAGAGGTTACTCCAATGTATTCTTCACCCAAAATTTTATACAATATTGTCTTCTTCAAAAAATGGAGGCTATGAACTCAAGAACAAAACCTAACAATTGGGGAAGATGGAATATGATGAATATTCTAGGGTTTGAGTCTTTTTGTCAAAATTTGGGGTCAGCCACGTGCATTTCCAATTTTCCCATGAGATAAAATCTTCCACTAAGCCATGATCGCACTAGCTTGGCCGCCATCGTGGCTACCACGACCACATTGGTCTTATACGACCAAAGTTGATTGACCATGCTTGACTGCCAAGATCGCGGTCATCAAGCCGCGACCACGATATCTGAGGATATTCTGCTCTAGGTCTTCAACTACACTTCTTTGATTCAGATTGCAATCGCGGTAACTAAGCCATTCTTCTCCAAATCTTTAGCTGCACTTCTTTGCTTTCTTTTTATCATTTTCATCACCAATCCACATCTTTTGATCTTATCAACTCTATGCCTACAAAGTGTGGATATTAGTGCATTTCATCACAATCGTGTCTCATTTATTCATCCAAAACAAGGTAATGTGCACGGATGTTAAGTGAAAATGAGTGGTAAAATCACCACTCATCTCATAGTCCTCAACTGAATCTAAAGTATTAATTGGTAGGAAAATGGGCCGACTTAGTCATTCTATCCCTTATAACCCTAATAGAATTATGTCGCGATGAGTATGAGGAAACCCTATAAGGAAGTCTATTTTCGCTATCTCCTACTTCCATGTAGGAATACTGATATCCTAAAGCATGAAACTAGGTGTTTGGTGCTCAACCTTAACCTATTGTCAACTTGCGCACTTAGACACAAATTCTACGATATCTATCTTCTTACCATTCCACCAATAGACTTCTCATAGATCATTGTATATCTAAGTGGATCCTAGATGAATAGAATATTCGAGAACCATGAGCCTTTGCTAGTATTTGTTTTCATAATCCATCTACATTTGGAACATAAAGCCTACCTTGATACCAAATAAAACCATATCCCCTCTTGGGAGAAAACCTCAACCTTCTAACTTTGGATTGAATTTTTTAATCTAAGTAAAATAGGATGACTATCTTGCTTTTCCTTAACCTCGGCTTCCAGAGAGAATTTTTAACCATTCGAGACCAAAATACTACCTTCAGCTGAGTCAACTAATCTATGAACTTCACAAGATAGATTTCCTTTATCACATTCTACATGTGTAATAATCCCCATATATAATGTTCTAAGAGTTTCGGCTACTATATTGGCCTAACTTGAATGTACAAAACACACATATCACAATCCTTTAGCAACTCTAATCATCCTCTTTAATGGAGATTTAAATCTTTCTGACTGAACACATATGAAAGACTTTAGTGATTAGTGAACAAATTGACATGAACCATATAGAGGTAATGCATCAATCTATAAGGCTAAAATAACTGTGGCCAACTCCAAATCATGAGTACGGTAGTTCTTCACATGAGGCTTGAGCTGTCTAGAGGCATATGCTATTACTTTACCTCACTGTATTAACATACAACTAAGTCCAACCCTGGAAGCATCACTAAAAACCACAAAACCATCTAAGCTATCGGGCAGAGTTAAAACTGGAATGATAGTGCGTACAGTCTTTAACTCCTGAAAACTGATCTCGTAAGAATCAAACCATAGAAATTTGACTTTCTTCTAAGTCGACATGTGTCACACCTCTTTTTAACCAAAAAAGATTTATTTTAAGTTTGAAATTTTTTTTATTATTAAGTGACAAAAGATAAAGTTTATTTTGAAACTGATTCTTTTACATTTAAACTCAGAGTCGCCACTTGACATAAATCAAGTGTCCCAATTCACCTTTGGAAATATTTTTTCAAAATGATTTGACTCTAAAAACTGATCCACAGAAAGAGATTTCGATTAAGGAATTCTGTTGTCCAAGGGGAAGGTGTTAGGCACCTCTCGATTCTATGGTTTGACCACGGTCTCTTTGTGTAGTATATAAACTAGTACAACACTATGAAATACATAAACCACATAAAACACGCGATGAGAAGAAAGAACAACAAAATAATCAATAATCTAAAAAATAATGTCCAGTCCAATTTACTACAGAGAAAAAATAGAAATACTGAAATGAAACCTAAACTATCCTAACTATACTTTATCCGATGCCTAGGTACTTGATCACGATCATCTTCCACCAACATAATACATCAGGGCATTCCCCGTGAATAAATACAAATAGCCTCGGGGAATTCCTCGGCTAAATGAATACAATCGATCCAAATGCGGTAAAAACCATTCAACACATATTCCAAACATTCCACAATCCATAATTCCTAAATTTGCCTACCCGGCCTACCGTTTTCCTTCCAGTTTCAACCCATCATGATATTATTGCATTTGACAACATCGATACTTATTCCAAATTAAACAATCACCAATGAAACAAAATACCACAATTCACTTTTATCAAGATGAATCCCCATCCAAATTTCATTCACCTAAATGAATTCAAGTCATTCTCAACCAAACGATTGATTAATTAATCAATATTCATGATCCGAACAATACCAAATCAAACAAAGTAAGATCCACACATTATCCATTTACCACACAAAGTATCAAAATTTAAAATAACTAAAGAAACAAGATAAGAAATAGACCTTAATGTCACTTTCAATTAAAATTACTCCTTCTGACTAGTACAATAGTTGAATTCTCAGACAGGACCTCAATGTGATAAACCTAACCTCGATATCGGTTTAGCCTTCACTGTTTCTTGTCACAAACCCAAAATAGAATCACAAAACCAAGAGATTCATGGGCAATTTCCAATGGAATCTCACTGGAATAATACTCAAATGATTGATTTTTGTTAGTTACGATGATGACTCAATTGGAAAGAAGAAGGATGGGGCTGGTGGAATTTTTAGTGGATTTTAGTAGTTGATTCACTGTTTCTCACTTTATCGGAGCTTTGGCGAGCTTGATGATGGCAAAAATTAGAGAAAACAGGTCGGGTTTACATGACTAGAGCATTTTTTGATGATAAATCACTGAAAAAGTTAGTTTCCATCTTCTTTCTCTCCTTTTCTCTCCTTTTCTTTTATTTCTCACTTAAATCTCACTCAAACTCCCTCTGTTCTCTCATTCATCTGATCTTCGATAAGGTACATCGATGGAGATGTGGGTGTTACTGTTACCAGCTTTTATCGCTGAAAATCAGTGAGACTTTTTGTGGATTTTGGTCAATTGGAGCGTGTATATAGCGGTGTCAATTTTCTATGAATCTACCACTGTGTGTTTAGTTGTTGGTCGATAGAAAATAAAGTCTTTATGTGTGTGAATTATTACTGTGTATCCTGTGAGAGTGATGGTGTGTGTATTAAAAAGAAGGAGTATGTGCGTATGTGTGTGAATTGCTGCCTGTTGAGTGGTTTTTTAAGGTATGTGGAGTGTGTGAATTCTGTGAGTGGAGTGTGTGAATTTTCTTCTTCTCCATGAATAGAAAATTGTTGTATATGTATTGTTATGAGAGAGTGAAGATGTCAGTATGTATTCTATTATGGGAAATAAAATAGGAAAATTGAGTAAATGGTAGGGGTAGGGGGTATGTGGGTATGAGGGTAGGGTAGTGAGGTAGGGGTCGGGGTAGGGGTGTGATGTGTTAAAGTTGTTATGGTAGGTTGTTAATTTGTTAAGATGAGGTATTAAAAGTTTGTTATGTATTGTTATGATTTTGTTATTTGGTAACTTATCACATGGGTGAAGGTGTGTGGTAAGATAGGATAAAAAATGGTAAAAGTGACTTTAGGGAGGGATAAAATTATATGTCTCCATTATGCCCCTCTTTGGGTGTAAACACAAAGTATTTTCAGATAAAGAAGTAGACAATGAGAAAGAATTTTTGACCTGACCATTCTTCAAAATAAAGAAAAAGAAGGACAGAGTACTATCGAGTCTTGATTCGAGACACCCTACCTACCCATGTTATGAGGGAATCAATTCACAGATATCTCAAAGAGTTGGAAGAAGAAAGACTATACCAAGTTGGAGAGTCGAGTGAGGTCCTGTCGAGGTTCCGATCCACAACTCTTTCATTACATCAAAAATGAAAATTACAAGTTAAAAACATAAATAATATTACAAAAGTCCTATCTACGCAGCTTTCCTTGGATCTTGACTTGCTGTTTCATCACCCTATTCTCCAGGTGAGCTCCTGACTTGCAATTTCCTTACTCTATTTTCTGGGTGAGCTCTCGGCATGCAATTTCACCACCTTGTTGCTTGATTTTTAATTTTTTCACCCCGTTCTCCAGGAGGGCTTCTGACTTGCTATTTCTTCAACCTGTTGGCTTTCAATTTCTTCACTTTGTTGCTTGACTTTTAACTTCTTCACCTTATTTCTTGACTTTTCATTTATTCACTTTATTCTTCAGGCGGACTCCTGAAATCACATCAAAACTAGAAAGAAAATCATTCCAAACAAAAATTATTATGAAGAGAGATTTCATTTGCCAAAAAAGTAAAGTCCTATTTTCTAGGAGGGTTCAAAAGTGAAGTTCCAAATAACAGGAATTAAATTTTTTGCTGTAGTTTGTCATCAGAGGACTTTTATGAAAGTCACATCATAACCACTTGAAAAACCCAAACAAGAAAATGCATCTTATATGGGTTAATTAGAATTATACGACTAGAAAATGTAGTTTTTAGGAGTCAAGGGGAATGACTTGACTAGAAGGTACAATTTCTAGGAGTCAAGGGGAGTGACATGACCAGAAGGTACATCTTCTAGGAGTCAAGGAGAGTGAGTCGACTAGAAGGTACATATTTTAAGAGTCTAGGGGAATGACTCGACCAGAAGGTACTTCTTCTAGGAGTCAAGGGGAATGAATTGACCAGAAGGTACATCTTTTAGGAGTCAAGGAAAATGACTCGACCAGAAGGTACATCTTCTGGGTGTCAAGGGGAATGACTCGACCAAAAGGTATATCTTCTAGTAGTAAAGGGGAATAACTCGATCGAAAGGTAAATCTTCTTGGATTCAAGGGGAATGACTTGACCAGAAGGTACATCTTCTGGGAGTCAAGGGGAATGACTCGACCAGAAAGTACATCTTTTAGGAGTCAAGGGGAATAACTCTACTGGAAGGTACATCTTTTGGGAGTTAAGGGGAATGACTCGACCGAAAGTTACATCTTCTTGGAGTCAAGGGGAATGACTCAAATAGAAGGTACATCTTCCAGGATTTAAGAGAAATGACTCGACCAGAAGGTACATCTTCTAGGAGTCAAGGGGAATTTAAGAAGTGTATCACCTAGCAATTGAAAATTGAAATACCTAGACAAGGAAGTGTCTCTGAGGGATATAGGATGATGATTTTTTACCACGATTTGATTATAAAACCTGCGCAACAACATTTCTTCCTATATTTGTAGAAGTGAGGCATTGCAATCCTTGATATTCATGCTTTGAAGTCTTTGATTTGAAGGTAATTTGTCTCCTATTTTATCAAAGAAAGCTTGTGAGTTTAAAACCTGGTGGCTGGTTTGTGGATTTAGCTTTTGCGACAATCGTTCTTGCCCTCATCACATTTAATCTTGCTTTCAACCATTAGAATATGTCATTGATTTGTTACATCATTAAACCAAACTCAGATTATTAAGAGTGACTCTGAAACAAAGTACAGTATCTTTGCTTTTCCATGCTTTTCAAATAAACACTTTAAACTCTAGTATTTCCCTTGAGTTCCCAAACTTTTCTGTTGAAAAAACTTCTTGCATGCCTTATTTCATCTCACAATCATGTCTTTTTCATGTGATGGCCTTTTTGTCTTGATTTGTGCAATTGAAGAAGTTGGTAGCAACTTTTGAAATCTTTTCTCACTTGTTTTGACATGGACTTCACTCAAAGACATGAGAAAAATGATTTTCTGTTCAAATGACAAACTCAAATGCATAAAAATAGAAATATAAAGAAGAAATAAAAGACAAGATTCATCCCTTTTTGAAAAATAAAGAAAATATTTTTTTTATCTGAAAATGACAATTAATTATAATGATTATGTCATGCATTTTGGATTAAGCCGCCTGATCTTTTCATCCAAAATTTCACCAATTATTGTTGAGTTAATGGCCCTAAAACTGGGTTTTTCCATAGGCCAATTGCACTCACATACCTTATTTGGATAGTGACGCCTTGAAGGGTTTTTTTCCAACTATGCTCTCTCATTTTTCTTTCTCTCAGTTCACCATTGTCCTATGGTGTTCGTGAGGATTTTTACTAATGAGACTCTTCTATTTTCATTTCTCTCAACTTAGAATTGTCTTATGGTGCTCATGAGGATTTTCATCAATAAGACTCTCTCATTTTATCTCTCTCAACTTACCATCACTTTGTGGTACCCATGAGTGTTTTCACCTATAAGACTCTCTCATTTTATTTCTCTCCTGATTCTTGATGCTGAGAAAGACAAGTAGTACCCAAAATACATCATCATATCCATTACATGCTTAGCCTTAACATTCTTAAACATTGACCTGAAGGTCTTTCTTTGGTAGTAACTTGGCTTTTGGATAGGGTTATAAAGAAAAGAAGACATGATCCCAAACGACACTTGAAGTGGGGTGTGACTTCTAACTTTTGGAATCAACTCAAACAACAAAGATTAACTCATGCCCCAGTTTCTTTGGGCTTGGTAATTCTAAATTATTTATTTGATTGGACCAATCCCAGAGTAGGGCAACCTATGTATCTCACCCCCGATAGAGGAGAATCAGGTCACACATAGTTCTGAAAACTTGTTCTTTAGCTTGATTCTGATTTCTTTTATTTTTCTGACTCTTTTTTCTCTTTGGGACCTTTTTTGACTCTATTTTTCTTTATACTCTTCTTTTTTCTTTCTTTTTGACACACTTTTTTTCTTTTTGAAACTGTTTTGATTTTATTTTTTTACTCTACACTTTTCTTGAACTCTGCTGACTCTATCTTGATTCCAAAAGAGGGGTATGAAAGAAAATAGAACTAAAGCTTAAATGGGGTAAACAAAGGATGACACAATATTTGGATAGCAGAATAAAACGCCTTTATCATATCAATCTTTGAAAGTGCAAGAATACATCATGCAATATGAATTCAAAGATGAAGATCATTTATGACACATTAACAACACTAACTTTAATTGAGAATGTGTGCCACTTCTTCTTCTACACTTTTCCAGCATACAACTCCACCTTTGTTGTACATCCCTCATATCGAATGATCCATGCTTTTGTGGAGCTGATTATCTTTCTGTTTCTCTTGATATAGGGATCACACATCCACTATTTCTCCTAACTGAGCTATAACTAAGATGTCTTTCAATTGATAACCAAGTTATTCTTGTGATTCTCAAAACAATTGCCTTAATACATTCAAGGAAGGCTTTGAACTAATCATTATATGTCTCAACCCTCTATCTATTTTCTCATATTCTTTTGCTAACTTTAAGCCCTTGATTCAATGCCCTATGATTAAACTGAATTAGAAGATGTAGATGAAAATTCCGCAAGCATGTCATATCACTAGAACAAACATATATTGTATTGTGTAAAGAAGACAAATAAAAAAACTAAAATAAAACAAACAAAAATACCACATTATATTGGAAGGAAAAATAGAAGGATTTGAACAAAGACAATAAAGAAATAAAACAAGATAGATCCCAAACTACAACCCTGAAGAAATTCGGATAACAGAAGGAAAACAAAACAAACTATCAAACATCCATCATAGCAATAAGAAGAGTGAATTCCCAATTGATAAGCTTGAAATCTTATACACTATTTTGCTTATCAGCATGACTAGAGCTTTCCCTACTGTCAATGTTCTACATCATAATTGATTTATCTTGAATCATCTTTTCAATTTCTTTTTTCAAGTCCCAACAATATTCAATACTATGACCCTAAACATTAGAATGATACACACATCATATATTAGGATCAAAATTTCTTAAACGCAGATTAGGAGTGTGCCCAAGAAGAGGAGTGATCATGACCCACTGTATCAATCTCTAAAATAAACTGGCATAAGACTCTCCAATTGGTGTGAAGCTATCTCTCGACTTCTGCCTCATTTCATTATTTAGCTTGGATCAAAAATCAGGCCTAGAAGGGTTTTGGTATATTTGTGGAGTTAGAGGATAATTATGAGGAATTGGTGTATGCCATTATGGGTAAGATGGGGTTGAACATATGGTTGTACATTATATACTAGATATAGAGGTGAGGGAACAGAGTATATGGATTTTAGGAGTGATTATGTTGAGCTTGATCATAAACTTGGCCTTGAGCCTGAGAGTGATGACGATGTGGTATTCTTGACCGTGACCGCTGTCCAACTAAAATAGCAAATACATCTTTCTCATTCTTCTTCCCTCCAACGCTTTATGAACCCTTTTAAATTGCTTGAGTAGTTGCTTTCAATGTTGAAAAACTCACAATGCGACCGATCTTAATTCCATCTTCTTTTATCTCCTCCATTTTAAGGACCTCAATAAATGGCTTGCCTAGTGCAGGTAACAAATGTTGATAATATGTTTTGTCCTGTGCTTCAATAAACACCTTCACTGCCTTACTTTTTTTTATTGGCGGTTTTACCCTAGCTGCTTGTTCACACCATCTAATCGCATACTCCCTAAAACTTTTTGTACTCTTCTTCTTCATAGTAGTTAGGGATTTCTCGTTAGGAATCAACTCCACATTGTATTGGAATTGTTGCATGAATTCATTAGCTAGGTCATCCCAACTATTCCACTTGTTGATGTTTTGGTCAACAAACTATTCTGAAGCTAGACCTGAAAGACTCTCACCAAAATAAGCCATGAGTAATTCTTCCTTCCCTCTAGTGCCCTTTAGTTTGTTACAATAACATCTCAAATATGCTACAGGATCTCCGTGTCTATCACACTTCTCAAACTTCAGCATTTTAAAACCTAGAGGAAGGTTAACACCCAGAAACATGCACAGATCTTTATACGAGACACTTTTATAACACTCGAGTCCTTACAAGTTTCTCATGGCCTGTCTAAACTCCTTAATTTTTTGGTCATTTCCTTTTGTTCTTCAGTCATAACAGGCTTTTCAGCATTAAGAGAAAATTTAGGTGGGTGAGTATATGTAAGACCCCATAAAATTCTAGTCATTTCAATCCTTTTTAGCATGCCAAAAGAGGTTCAAGACTTAGAAAATTTCAGCTAAGAATTAATACTTAGTCTCATTTTTGGGCTCGATATTTCAATGACTTTATTTTCAATCTTTTTGACCTTAAATTGTCAATTTTTAAATTCATTCATGATCAAGGATGTCAATAGGTCATATCAGGTGAGTTTCAAAATTTTTGGACTAGCGTAAGGGTGAGTTTGGATGTCCAAAATAGTAAGGTCTCTTGATAGGCTCGCGATGTGAGATCCATTTCCCATTTCTGGGAGTCGCAATGCGAGATACATTTCCCATTTCTGGGAGTCGCGATGCGAGGTGTATTCCTATTTCTGGGAGTTGCAACATAAGGTCCATTCCTTATTTCTGGGGTTGTGCCTCAAGGGTTATTAACACGGGAGAAAAGGCCAAGGGGTAGTTTAGTCCTTTTCCCTCACCCAATTCAGCTAAAACACGAAATTAAACATAAAATAGGGCAAATTACATTCATTATTCACTTAATCATCTCAATAGAAAATCCTTACATTCTTTAAGTCCAGTCTAAGTTCCAAAAAATTCACTACAATCTTTATGAAAATCAACAATCAAGGTATGTTAGGTGTTCATCCTTGGGTTTCCTTCCATCCTTGGAGTTCAAGAACCCTTTTTAAAACTACAAGTCTATGAATTTACATGTGTAAATTAGGTTGTATTCATGTTTGTGTTTTTGTATGGGTTTCAGTTCAAGATTTAGTTATGAGTTTCATGAACATAAGATAGCATGTATGTTGATTAATGTAATTCCCATGTTACAATCCTTGAAATTGCAAGTTTAAGTTGTAGTCATGTTGCTTATGTGTTGTTCATTATTATGTATAACAATTATGCTCAACAATATATGATAGAATGTCCATGTGAATTGAATAATGTAATCATGACATATTAGCATGTGTTCTCATTCATGTATAAGTTCATGGCCTTCAAGTGTTTGGAAAATTGCCTTAGTGAATGAATTTTGAACAATTCACTATTGCTATGCTTTCAAGAAGTACTATGTTTTACCTTTATGCTATCGAGTCCTAGGGGTATTTATTACCAAAAATATAGCTGTTTACTTAGTTACAGTAGAAATAGAATAGACCCAGTAAAGGTCAAGAACGGTAGTACTCAGTCAGTAAAAGAAATCAACAAACTCAGTCCAATTCAGTCTATCAACACGATCAGTGTCAATTCAGTCAAACTTAGTACAATATGGTGATCAGTATCTATTCAGTTGGGAGTAGGATTCAACACCGAGAGAACCCAGGGATGGGAGCATTCCTTCCAGAAGAGGATTTGACCCTTAGTAGAAGTCCCTGTGTTACAAAACAACATAGGGTAAGTCGTCCTTCTGCTAGATTAGGGTTGATGCAATCATATATATACATTTCATGAGTTTTCCTGCTAGACTAGGGTTGACACAACATTGTTAGTATCCCTTGGCAAGGTTCTAACACCCTTTGAACAGGGGGAACTCTGCCTAATCGTGGTATGTTGGTTAGATTAACACTCCAACAATCACAGTTTCAGTATTCAGTACTCGATGATCAGTATTCAGTCTCAGAATTTAGTAAAAAACTTAGACAGTTTTACAGGATCATGGCTATCAGTTATCTGTTACTTAGCCATCAAAACTCAATACATCAGTGTCAGTCTAATCCAGAAAGACATTATATGCAAGTACTGCATAATCAGCATGTTCAGTAGTTATAGTTTTGAAAAGAACACCGAACCCATAACTACGTATCTCACTCTCAAAAGAGGGGAATCAGGTGTGCGTAGTTCATGAAGTTTGGAAACAAAATAGCTCATCAACTCTATTTCTTTTTCTTTTTTTTTGAAATTTTAAGAAGAAAAGAAAATGACAAACTGTCATGCGAACTAACAAAAATATTTTAAAAATTTTTCAACTTAAAAATCACTATACAAAATGAAATCTATGATTATCAAAGAAAATCTTTTTTGGATTTTCGATTTTGAATTTCATACAAAAATGAAACTTAAAACTATTAATGGAAAATCTTTTTGTAGTTTTTTTTATAGATGTATATGACACCTACTCTAAACGAAGAGTGTAGAAAATCTTTTCGGATTTTTGAAATAAGACCTCTGAACGCTAAAAGGGTTGCCTACATATCTCACTCCTGAGAGAGGAGAATCAGGTGTGAGTAGATCATCTAGATTGGATAATTACGAATTAAATATCAAACTAAACATTGACTTAAGAGACACGGCCAAAGAAAGATGATGAAAAATATCAATAAAACTGACACCAACAACTATGAAAGGAAAATCCTTTTGGTATTTTTATTAAATGAAAAACTTCTGCCATTTTTTTTGAATTTTATTTTTATAAAAATCTTCTATAAAAAATTATTTTTTTTTTGAAAAATTTTGAATTATGAATGTTTGCTAAAGGAAACAAAAGAAAATTTTTTGATGTTTTTTTTTAGAGAAAACGAGTGAAAAAGGTAAAAAATCTTTTTGAATTGTGAAAAACAAAAGCCATAAAGAACTGTAAAACTATGAAAATCTTTTTTGATTCACCTTTCTTTTCTTCTTTTTCCTTTTTTTGAACTATTCTTTGCCTACACATTATCCTTTAATTCTAGCACATGCTTTTTCAAAATCAGTTCATTCAATGACCCTGTTATCCTCAAAGATGCAACAATTAGCATGTAGGGATGCCTTAGGGGTAAGTCTCTTACAAAGACCAAGTGGGTCCCGCTAGGTCCCAATATAATGCAGATAAGTATAAGCTAAAGGCTGACCTAGGCTGGGGTCCACTAATAAGGCTATTTAGGGGCGCATATAGTCGAGAGTGGCTGCGATTGCTTTCCACTTACTCCATACACCCATATCCCCACCACATAAAATAAGGGTGACTCAACTAGAGTTTGTGTACATGATGTGTACTCCGAGACTTATTGAAAAAAAAATGACTCAGGGTAATTCTCGTGATACCAGATGTAAAGAGGTAATAGATAAGAGAAAAACTATAAACACATAGCACATAGACACTAAAAAATGATAAAAAAATAATTAAAAAACTAATAAAAATAAAATATCTATACACCTATAGTGTCAAACGGATCCGATACAACTCAAAAAATAAGCTCGAATTCTGTAAAATCCCAGCGGAGTCGCCAGATCTATCACACCCCTTTTTTAACAAAAAAGATTTATTTTAATTTTGAAAGGATTTTTATTATTAAGTGACAAAAGATAAAGTTTATTTCGAAAAGGATTCTTTTACATTTAAACTCAGAGTTGCCACTTGGAATAAATTGAGTGTGCCAAGTCACCTTTGGAAATCCTTTTAAAAAATGATTTGACTCTAAAAAATGATCCACGAGTAGAGATTTTGGTTAAGGAATTTTGTTGAGCGAGGGGAAGGTATTAGGAACCCCCTCGATCCCATGGTTCGACCATGGTCGTTCCGTGGAGTATATCGGCTAGTATAATACTATGAAATGCATAAACCATACAAAACATGTGATGAGAAGAACAAACAACCAGGTAGTCAAAAATCTAAAAAATAATATCTAGTCCAATTTATTACTAACCAAAATTGAAAATACTGAAATAAAACTTAAACTATCTTAACTATGCTTTACCCGATGCCTCAGGCCATGATCACGATCATCTTTCGTCAATATAATACATTGGGGTATTCCCCGATGAATAAATACAAATGGCCTCGGCGCATTCCCCATCTAAATAAATATAACTGATCAAAATGCGGTAAACAAAACCATTCAACACATATTCCAAACATTCCACAATCCACAATCCACAATCCCTAAATTTGCCTACGCGGCCTACCGTTGGCCTACCAATTTTAAGCCATCATGATATTATTATGTTTAACAATATCAATACTTATTCAAAATTAAATAATTATCAATGAATTGAAATACCATAATTCACTTTTATCAAGATCAATGCCGGTCTCAATTTTATTTACCTCAAACGAATTCAAGTCATTCTCAACCAAATAATTGATCAATCAATCGATATTCAAGATCCAAACAACACCAAATCAAACAAAGCAAGATCCACACATTATCAATTTTCCACCAAAGTATCAAAATTTAAAATTACTCGAGAAACGAGATAAAAAATGGACCTTAATGTTACTTTCAGTTAAAATTGCTCCTTTCAACTAGAACCGCGATCGAATTCTTTAATAGGACCTCAATGCGATAAACCCAAACTCGGTATTGATTTAGACTTCACTATTTATTTTTGCTAACCCTAATAGAATCACAAAACCAAGAGATCTGTATGCAATTTATGGCAGAATCTCATCAGAATAATACTCAAACCATCGATTTTTGTTATTTCTGGCGATGACTCGATTGATAAAAAAGATGATAGAGCTGGTGGCATTCTTCAGTGGATTTTGGGAGTTGATTCACTATTTCTCACTTCACTGGAGCTCTGACGAGCTCGGTGATGGCAAAAATTAGAGAAAAATAGGTCGAGTTTACACGACTATTGTATTTTCTGGTGATAAACAACCAGAAAAGTCAATTTTCATCCAGTTTCTCTCTCTTCTCTTGCCTTTTCTTTCCTTTCTCACTAAAATCTCACTCAAACTCCCTCTGTTTTCTCATCCAATCTGACCTTCGATGTGGTGCATCAATAGAGACATGGGTTTTACTGGTAATATATTTTAATGATGAAAATTAGTGAGACTTTTTGTGGATTTTGGTCGGTCGGAGTGTGTGTATGGCAGTGTATATTTTTTTGTATATCTATCACTGTGTGTGTAGTTATTGGTCAACATAAAATGGAGTCTCTATGTGTGTGAATTGTTGCTGTATATACTGTGAGAGTGATGGTGTGTGTATTGAAAAAGGAGAAGTATGTACGTATGTATGTGAATTACTGTCTGTTGAGTGGAGTTTTAAGGTGAGTGGAGTGTGTGAATTCTGTGAGTTGAGTATGTGAATTGTCTTCTTCTCTGTGAATAGAAAATTGTTGTAAATGTATTATTATGAGAGAGTGAAGTTATCGGTGTGTATTCTGTTATGGGAAACAAAATAGCAAAAACTGTGTAAGGGGTAGGGGTAGGGGTAGGGGTATGTGGGTATGGGGATAGGGTAGTGAGGTAGGGATAGGTGTAGGGGTAGGGGTAGGGGTAGGGGTGTGATGTGTCAAAGTTGTTATGGTAGGTTGTTATTTTTGTTAGGATGAGGTATTAAAAGTTTGTTATGAATTGTTATGATTTTGTTATTTGGGAACTTATCACATGCGTGAAGGTGCATGGTAAGATGGGGTAAAAAAAGGGTAAGAAATGACTTTGGGGAGGGACAAAATTACATGTCTACAACATGGACATAGGATAAGAAATAGAGGAAAATCCCTCGACAAACCTTTTGTACTAGCTAGCTAAACCCGATAAACTTCTGATGTCTACTAGAGAGATGGGCTAGGCCACTTACTTATTGCTTCGATACTTTGAGGATCAACCCAAATAACTTCTTCGAAAATACTATGACCAAGGAATATTACATTTTCAACAAAAATTTGCACTTGCTGAATTTGGTGAATAGTTGGCAATCCTAAAGAGTCTTTAAGACAATCTTCAGATGATTTATGTGTTCATCCTTACTCAAAAAATAAACGAGGATGGTATCTTTGAAGACTATAATGAATATGTCCAATTATTTCTTGAGAAACCTATTATTTAAGTCCATAAAATTTGCAAGAGCATTCGTTAGTCCAAAAGACATAACAACAAATTCAATGTGATCACATCAATTCTGAAGGTTGTCGTTGGAATATTATGTTCTTTGACTCTGAACTGATAATAGCCTGATTTTTGTCCTATCTTAAGAAGCAACTCCCGCCCTAAAGTTGGTCTAACAAGTCAATAATCCTGAGGATATGGTACTTATTTTTGATTGTGACCTTGTTCAACTAATGAGAGTCGATGTACATTTTGAGTGAACCATTTTTCCTGTGCACGAAAAGAATTGGAGCACCCCATGGAGAGACATTGGGATTGGCAAAATCCTTATCTAGCAGGACCTTTAATTCTTTCTTCAACTTTAAGCTTAGTTGGATCCATTTTGTTGGGTGGTATTGAAATATGTTGGGTATCTGGAAGGAGATCTATTTTGAAGTCCATTTCCCATTCGGGAGAAACTTTAGGTAGGTCTTTTGGAAACACTTTTGGAAATTTGTTCACTAGTAGAACTGATCCAAGATTTAGGGTTTTGTATTTTGAATCCTTAACCCAGACAAGTTGATCGATACACCCTTTGAAGATAAATTTTTTAGCCTAAAGAAAAGAGACAAACCATCCCATAGGTATTGTGGTACTACCCTTTCACTCTATAACTGGTTCATTTGGAAACTAGAATAGGACTACTCTCTTTCTACAATCATTTAAAGAAGAAAAAAGTGTAGGAAATTCATACCAAGATTGACATCAAATATATCCTGTCTATTTCTATGAGATCAATTATGGTGACTTTTTGGGAGATTGTAGCCGAGCAATTTCTATATACCCATCTAGCTATGACTAAGTCTCCAACTAGACTAGAGATTGTGAAAGGTTCTTAAAAAGGTTTTGGGGCTAACATCAGAGTCTATTGCTACATAGGAGTTATAAAGGAAAGTGTAGATCCAGGATATAATAATGCATAAAACTAAATATAAAAAACCTGTAACATACCTATGACTACATCAGGAGAACCCTCCTAACCCAGTTGAGTCTGAAGGGAATAAAACCTATTCTAATGCACTCAGCCAGCTACACTAGATGAGATACCCTTCTGAATTAAGCAACCTACGTGAGCCATTGAAGAATTGAACTGGTTTTATTGATGGGCAACCTTACTATTTTAATAAGCCACCGGACATGCCCTAATACTGTGGCCTATCTTGACACACCTAAAGAAACCATCACTACTGACCATACACTCACCCTTATGGTTCCTACCATATTTCTTACATACCTAATTTGTATGAACACTGCTCACACTACCTTGGGAATTAGAGCCTGGTTCCCTATCTCGATGATCCTGACTAAACTTAAGAATTGGGGCACTAGTAGAAGATGGGGCTGGAGCTGATGATACCCTGAAGAACTGCGAACAGTTTCCCCCATCTGAACTTTCTTGAGAGAAATTAAAGCTACCCATTTTGACATTTTTACTCTACCTTTCCTACACCTTAACTTTATCTTCATCTATCTACTAAATATAAATAATTAGTTTGGAGATTTGTATCTCCTTCACCAACATGGCAGTTCTACACAATTTGACCATATCCTACTAAACACTAGAAATAAACTTGCTTGTGGATCGTAGAATTAGCAATCATAGCCAAAGCATACTTTGCCAACTATGTAAACTTATGGTAATATTCCTTCACATTAATACTACTCTATTTCAGGTTTATGAACTCCTACACCTTAGCCTCCCTTAACTCAAGTGGGAAGAACCTATTCAAAAATACAACCACAAACTTGTCCAATTCTACTGGTTCTACATTTTTATCCCTATTCTCTTTCTACTGCTTGTGAAATACTCCTTGTAGTTGATAGGCAACCAGGTCAACACTCTCAATTGCATTAACACCAATAATCTCTATAACCTTCTGAATACTATCAATAAAATCTTGTGAATCCTCTTTAAACTTGGATCTAAAGAACACTGGGGGATTAATTCAAGTGAAGTCTCAGACTCTTACAACTATTGTATTTACTATTTCATTGGTTGGTGCTATAGTAGGCTGGTTATTCTGGGTGTTCATAGAATGGGCTAAGGTTGTACAAGAAACTCTAAATTTGGCATATAATACTTGTTCATTGAGAGGGTTTTCTAGAGCTGGTGGTGTTTGCTGATTCTCCACCCCGTTTTTATTTATACTCCTCTTTCTATTAGTAGCCTTTGGAGTTATATTCTATAAACGCATAGAGTATAAGTTATAAGAAGGTTTTAATAGATCTCACACTTTATCATATGATATAAGCATAAAACATCTCACAACCTCTCTCTTATTAGTGCAATGCGCTTCACACCCATAAAAGATTTCATTCAATGCAACTTTCAGACACCTTAGGACACTTTAAACATTTTTATCTGATACAAAGTTTGTTATGGACCGAGAATACCCCTAGTCATAACACAATACTGAAAATTACAAGTGACTCCAAGCTAACCCATGATCTATCAAAACACTAAGAATATAGATGATAACTGACAAAACACCTATGCAAAATCAAAACTAGATAATTGATTAAATATTCAAAGGAATCAAATCGTAAATAACCAAATTTAAGATAACAAGCTGAAAATCTAATAATACATTTGAAAAGCCACTACTAAGATAAGTTGTTGGGACTAGCTCCATTTATTTCTAACAGTTTGAAAACTAGAAATGACAAGGACAAAATGAAATGAAATGCCGACTCTGGATCTCGCATTATGAGGACTCACAAAAATAATTGTTGCAGATTGGGAAGAGATCATACAAGGTTTAATCTGGATACAGAGGGTCAGTAACTATATTATAACACAATATAGCACAAAAGAAAATATGTAATTAGTACTTTGAATGTAATGAGTATGCAAGATATGAAAATAACTGATATGAGCTAAACATGGTACATACAATATGAAAACTAGTGCAATACCAACTAGTGAACATATGTTGTAAAATTTACTAAAGGAGTTACTAATAGCTGACATACCCCAATCTGAGCTAACCAAGGTAACACCTATTACTCTAGCTGCAAGGGTGTTCAATACCTTGCTAAGGGTACAAACACTGATTGATGAGAATCCACTAATCTAAAGTCTAAAAGGAATAAGAAGTCAAGAATAATCTACGAAGAGACTCTTTAGAACCTATTGTGGCACCGTAGTTTTGGGAATTAAGGACTTCTACTAAAGATCTCAGCCTAACAGGTGGATGAGACTTCATACCTACATCCGCTCAGTACTAAGTACTACTCTAAACTAAATGAAATAGATAACTACAATGCTTATTGATGATAATAATATGAGGGCTAAAATAAATATACTATCTAAAAGTATTTAAAACATTCCATCTCTAAAGAATGCAACTACTATGTTAATTTTATAATCTGAATGAATTAATAGACTTCAATTGTTTAGGTCCAACAATCATAGAATCTATAATGTAACTAAGATTTGGGATTAGGGTTAGGTAATTATATAAAAATTCATTCTAAAATAGGGATTATAACTCAATAATACCAAATGATTGAGATACAAATGAATTAACCAAAATACATAACCCTAATTTATGAAAAAGGAATTGTACTAGAGAATTGGGATACCTTTGGAATTCAATGGGTTTAGGGAATCCATTGATGAAATCCCTCATACCTGGAGATGATAACCTTAAAGAATTATTTAGTGTTTGATACCTGAAGAAGATGAGCCCCAACTCTACCTTGGGAAAAGGGGATCGTCTCTTTTCTATTTTGTAATAAAGTATTGGATGATATACTAAGTAATGAGAGCTTAGGATCATATAAACACAAATAATAACCCTTTTAGATTCCCCAAAAAATGTATTTTTGATGTTAAAAGAGTGATAAAAGACTAATATACCCCTTAAAATTTTACAATTAGAAACTGCAGAGAGGGACGCATGAGACCTTACCACGATTATGGGACCAACCTATGATCGCAGGTTGCACTCACGGTTGGGAGCTGGATGAGATCTCTCAGAACATGATAAGATAATCCTTGGTATGATTGTGGATCTACCTATTATCATTCCTTGGTTTATAGGTTTGCTTGTTATATCAATAACATCCGTGGGACTCATGATCATGCTAGGGAATAATGGTTTTAAAGCACGATCGTTGTTTCCTTTGGTGGAATTAGGGTACACTTTATCAAATTTTAGATTTTAGGGTTGTCTCAATCAGACAAGACCATTGTACGATCATAAAATATAGCCACGATCATGGTTTAGCTTGTGGTGTCTCACTACAGAATAATGCTTTACTAAAAAGGCCATGACCTTTTTCTTTGATGTCAAATTAAGAAAAAACTAAAGGCGTTGGAAATATGATTCAATTATATATCATTTAGTGGGTTTGGTTCTTAGATATGCACTGAATCTAGACGTTATTCTCATTTGTACTTGATCTTTCCAATGGGAATCAATTGGTAAGGAAGGTTTTGGATAGGTTAAGGGCTGAGGATTCTTTCAGCCTTGGTACATGGCCAAATCCCTCCTTATTCTATTAAAACTTGATGATTTACCCTACATGTACTTTAAGCATGGTTTTAACCTAGTCTTGGATTTTCCAAGGTGTTACAATATCTACCTTTTGGGGTCGTTAATCCCCGAATGAAAACTAACTTAGCTTGAATATTAGGGGTAAAGAGTTGCAATTCCCACATCTTCTTAACCAATTAACCTAATAATATTGGAGCCTTTCTACATTATTTGTACCTGAAATTCCTACACTGAGTTTCTAGGAGCTGAAAACTGACATGGTACAAGGTCGGTAACTGGAACATGGCTTGATTTGAACTCATGGGCGCATGCTATGGCTTAGAAATAGTTGGGTGACATAAAATAGAAAGAATTAATCAATTTAGGGAAATTATCCTCAAGATGGAACTGAGTTAGAAAGGAAAAGGTGGGGGGTACTTGGTCATTATGTCTTCCTCTGCTTACCAAATAGCTCCTTCAAAAGACTAATTTCACCAAAGAATATTTAACGATGCGACCTCTTTATTCCTCAACCTACAAACCCGATAGTTAAGGGTTTCAATAGAAACCTCTTTGTAAGACTATCTTTCATTCCCACACTATATAAGGGCACAACTGGTGCGGGATCTCCAATGCACTTCTTTAGCAGCGAAACATGAAAGGCTAGATGTGCTACGGCTAAGTCCTTCAACAAATCTAACTCATAGGCTTCTTTGCCAATATAACCTACAATATTATAAGGACCAATAAAGAGAGGACTGAG
This sequence comes from Capsicum annuum, assembly GCF_002878395.1. Classification (NCBI taxonomy): domain Eukaryota; kingdom Viridiplantae; phylum Streptophyta; class Magnoliopsida; order Solanales; family Solanaceae; genus Capsicum; species Capsicum annuum. The sequence goes on from NW_025820326.1 coordinate 833,943, forward strand.
ATTTCCTTGCTTCCTTAAGTGTACAAAATTATATAGGACCAACGGCAAACTCAAGTTCCCTTTCCTCATATTTATATAGGACTTCTGATGAGTTTAAGCTAATTTTGACCACTCTCTAATTAGTTAAACTTTCTCCATACCTTTCTCCATACCCTTATGGACTGAGTCCTATATTTTCAATGTAGATTCTCCTACTGCAAACCAACTAATAGGTGACCTATACCTTATTTCATAAAATGCCGCAAATAGGGCCATTTGAATAGTAGAGTGATAGTTTTTATTATATGCAAACTCGATCAAAGATAAATGGTCATCCTAAATACCCTAGTAATCAATCACACAAGCTCTCAACATGTCCTCTAAGGTCTGAATGGTCCTTTCTACCTGACCATCAGTCTTGTGGGTGAAAGGTTGTAGTGAGATAAACTAGGGTACCTAGACCCTTCTGGAAATCTTTTTAACTTTTAAAAGTAAACTAAGTTCCTCTATCTGAAATGATAGTCAAGGGGACTCCAATCAGTCTTACAAACTCTTTTAGGAAGAGTTTAGCATAGTCCTTATCTGAATCTAAAGTGTTAACAAGCTATAAAAGGTCCGACATAGCCATTCAATCAACTATAACCCAAATAGAATCATATTGTCGATGAGTATGATGTAATCCGATAATAAAGTCCAGGTTTACTGCCTCTCACTTCCAAGTAAGAATACTGATATCCTAAAGTGTACAACTAGGTCTTTGATCTTTAACCTTAACCTGCTAGCAATTTAGGCACTTAACCAAATATTCCATGATATACTTCTTCATACTAATACACCAATAGACTTACCATAGGTCACGGTATGTCTAAGTATCTCTTGGGTGAATAGAATTTTGAGAACCATGATCACTATCGACCACTTCCTCAATCCATCTACATCCAGAACCCAAAGCCTACTGTAATAGAGAAGAACAACATCTCCCCCATCGAAGAAAACCTCAACCTTTTGACTTTGGAATGCTTTTTTAATCTAAGAAAAATAGGATCACTATCTTGCTTTTGATTAACCTTGATTACCAAAGAGGATTCTAAATCATTCTAGACCAAAATACTAACTTTGATTGAGTCAACGAATCAAAAAATAGTCTATCCAATCAATATACCTCATGAGCTAGTTCTTTTTTTCTCATCCTTTGCATCAGCAACACTCCCATTGATAATTTGATAAGAGCATCGACTACCACATTAGACTTACTAGATGGTAGAAAATACTCATATTAGAATCTTTTAACAACTCTAGATATTTTTTATGATAGAGATTTAACTCTTTCAAACTAAACACAGGCTGAAGACTTTTATGATCAGTGAACATATTTATATGAACCCCATACAGGCAATGCCTCTAAATCTTTAAGACAAAAACAATTAAGTCCAACTACATATCATAAGTCAAGTAGTTATTCTCATAATGCCTGAGTTGTCTAAAGGTATATGCTACAACTTTGCCTCTCTGCATCAACACACAACCAATTCCAACTCTGTACGCATCAAAATAACCCACAAAACCATATGATCCCTCGATCAGAGTTAAAACCAGAGCGATCATGAGTCAAGTCTTTAAAACCTCAAAACTCTTCCCACAAAAATCAGACCACTAAAATTTGACTTTCTTCTAAGTCAACCAGGATATGGGATAAGAAATAGAGGAAAATCCCTTTATAAACTGTCTGTAGTAGCGGACTAAACCCAAGAATCTCCTGATAGCTGCTGGTGAGATAGGTCTACGCCAGTTTCTTACTACTTTAGTCTTTTGACGATCAACCCAAATAACTTCTTCAAAAATAATATGACCAAGGACTGTTACTAATTTCAATAAAAATTCACACATTCTAAATTTGGTTAATAGTTGGCGATCCTGAAGAGTCTTCAGGATAATCTTCAGATGATTTATGTGTTCACCCTCACTCATAGAATAAACAAGGATGGAATATGTAATGATTATGATGAGCATGTCATATATTTCTTAACCACCCTATTCATTAAATCTATAAAATTTACAAAAGCATTCATTAGTCCAAAATACATAACAACAAATTCAAAGTGACATACCAGGTTCTGAAGGTTGTCTTTGGAATGTCACGTTCTCTGACTCTGAGCTGATGATAGCCTGATATGTGGCCTATCTTATAAATGCAATATGCACCCTAAAATTCATTGAATAAGTCATTAATCCTAGGGATACGATACTTATTTTTGATTGTGACCTTGTTCAATCGATGGTAGTCGATGCACATTCTGGGAGAACTATATTTCATGTATAATAAAAGCACCATAAAACCCCATAGAGAGAAGTTGGACTTGGTAAAAATCTTATATAGTAGGTCATTCATTTATTTTATAAATTTTTTAAGATTGAATAAATCTATTCAATAGGATGGAATTGAAATAGGTTGGGTATCTCGAAGGAGATATATTCCAAAATTATTTTCACATTTGGGAGGATCTTCAGGTAGGACTTCATGAAATACTTATGGAAATTCATTTACTACTAGAACTGACCCAAGAATTGGGTTTCGATTTTGAATCCTTAACCCAAACAAGATAAAAAATACACCCTATGGAGATCAACTTTTTCTTAAGGTAAGAGATGAACCATCCCATTGGCACTGAGGGACTACCCTTGCACCGTAAATTGGTTCATTTAGAAAATAAAATTGGACTACTCTATTCCTACTATCAATTAAGGCATCATAAGAGTGTAGCCAATCCATACCAAGAATGACATAAAAAATCCATCATGACTTATGTACTAGATTAGTACAAATATTGCTCACACTACTTTGGGTCTTAGAGCCTAGTGCCCTATCTCGATGATCCTGCCTGAGCTTGAGCACTGGGGAACTAGCATAAGATAGGGCTAGAGCATAATATTTCTTGCAAAACTGATAACAATTATCACCATTTGACCTTTGTTAAGAGAAATTGAAGCTGCCCGTTCTGGCCCTCTTACTTTTCCCTTATTTCTCCTTAAATTTCTTTTCTCTTTCTATTGAGCATGAACCATCAGTCTGTAGATGTCCATATCCTTTATCAATATGGTAGTTCTACACTCTTTGACCATATCTTCAGAAACACTAGAAACAAACTTACTTATGTGGGCCCTAGAATCAGCAACCATATTCATATCATACTTCGCCAACTTAGTAAACTCAAGGAAATACTCTTTCACACTGATGCTACCCTATTTTAGGTTTATGAACTCCTGCACCTTATCCTGCCTTAACTAAATTGGGAAGAACCTATCCAAAAATGCATCCACAAACTCATCTTATTCTACTATTTCTGTGTTTTACACCTATCCTCCTTCTACTGTTTGTACTAGGTGTGAGCTACTCTCTATAATTGATAGGAAACTAGGTTAACATTATTAATTATGGTAACACCTATTATCTTTTTAACTTTCTAAATATTGTCAACGAACTCTTGCAGATTCTCCTCAGACTTAGATCCAAAGAATACTAGGGATTTATCCAAGTGAAGTCTCAGACTCTTGCCGCTTCCACATTAACTACCATGTTGGCTGGTGCCAAGACAGGATGGTTATTATTAACAGTCACCGAATAGGCAATGGCTATAAAGGAAGCTCCAAATTCGACATAGGAGACTTGTTCATTAATAGAGTTTTTTGTCGAGCTAGTGGTGCTCACTAATTCCCTACTCTACTCTCATTTCCACTTATTCTTCTATTAGTCCTCTTGCGAGGCATGTTCTATAAATGTATAGAGACTGAGTTATAAAAAGGTTAATAGAGCTCACACCCTATCCCATGATATGAGCATGAAAAGTGGAACTTTCCTAAATATCTTGTAGCCTCTCACTCATAAGGGTAGCATGTTTCACACTCATGAATAAGACTCTATTCATTGCAACTTTGTAACATTCTAAAACACTTTAAACCTATTGATCTGATACTAAGTTTGTTATGATCTGAGACTATCCCCTAGTCATAACGCGATACTTAGAATCATAAGTGACTCTAATCTAACCCGTGGCCTACCAAAATACTATAAATGTAAATAAAAACTGATAAAACACTTATGCAGAAGCTTAACTGGATAATATATTAGATATTCAAAGGAATAAAATCATCAATAACAAAATCTAACATCACAAGCTCAATATCTAACTATACACCTAAAAATCTTCTACTTGAACTATCCCCCAACTAACTCTAACTATCTTGAAACTCGAAACAATAAGGAAAAAATAAAATGAAATGCTGACTCTGGTTCTCGAATGATGAGGACTCACCAAAACTATTGTTTTAGACATGGGAAAAGGTTTTATTTGCATGATCTGAATGCTAGTATATGGATTTATATTATAAGAAAATATAGCACAGACGAAATTATGCTATTAATACTTTAAAAGTACTGAGTATGAGAGATAAAAAATAACTGATATGAGCTGAACATGGTAAGTATGATATGATGACTAGTGTAAGACCAAGTAATGAACATATGTTGTAAAATGTATTAAATAACTGAATAAAAGGTCTTGTAAGAATCTAAAATCTAAACCGTATACAATGGACTATGAGAGTTATTAATAATCGACATACCCCGATGTAAGCTAATCCAAGTCCAATTTGTAACCCCAATTAGATGAGTGTTTAGTACCTTGCCAAGGGTACAAATACTGGATGATGTGGATCTACAAAATTGATATTTCAAAGGAATAAGGTGACAAGCCTGATCTGAGGGGTGACCTTATAGAACCTATGATGGCACCATATTTTTGAGATATGGGTACTTCTACTAAAGTTCTCAACCTAACTGGTGTATAAGCCTTTATCCCTACACCTGCTTTGGTGCTAAGTACTACTTTCAATTGAATGACACTAATAACTATAATGCTTAGTGACGATAATAATCATATGATGAAAATAAATGAACTATTTGAAAGCATTCAAAACATTTAAATTGGGAAATATAACATCTAAAACTATATGCATGAAATCCTATTTTATCAATTGTTCATAATCTTCCATCTCTAAATAATGCAACTATTACGCTAATTTCATACACTGAATAAAGTAAAAAGCTTTAATTATTGAGGTCCAACACTCATGGAATTTTTAATGTTACTCAGATTTGGGATCATGGTAAAGTAATAACACTAGAATTCATGCTCAAATAGGGATCATAACTTAATGACAGTAAAAGACTGAGATATCAATGAATTTATGAATTCTGTTACCCTGAGTTGTGATAACAAAATTATACTAGCAAATTGGGTTAAATTTGAGACTCAATGGGTGAAAAGGAACCCAATGATGAAATCCAACATACTACAAATAAGAACCCTGAAGAGTTCTTTAGAGTTGGGTGCCTAAAGAAGATGAACCCTAACTCTGCCTTGAGAAAAAGGAATCGCCTCTTTTTCTTTTGAAACTAAGTATCAGATAATTTTCTAAGTAATGAGAGCTTAGGGTCATATAAACCCCACTAATGACCCCTTGAGATTCCATAAAAGATGCAATTTTGATATTAGGATAATGAAAAAAGATTGATATTCCACTTTAAATTTTGTAATAGGAACTACAGGGAGGGACATACGAGACCATCGCATGATTGTAGACCAACCTATGACCGTGGGTTTAAATGATGGTTAAGAGCTAGATAAGTTCTATTTGAACATGATTAGAAGAACCTTGGTATGATCATGGGATCCACCTATGATCATACCTTAGTTCATAGGTTTGCTGGTTACATCAACGACATCTCTAAGACTCATATCATACCAGGGAATTGTGGTTTCAAAGCACGATCGTGGTCCCCTTTCATGGAATTAGAGTACACTTTGTCAACTTTTAGATATTGGGGTTGTGTTGATCAGATAAGACTACAATACAGTCACTGAATGTAACCATGGTCATAGTTTGACTCGTAGTGTCTCACTGTAGGGAGTGCTTTACAAAAAAGGCCATTACCTTTACTTTGATGTCGGATAAAGGCAAAACTAGATGTGTTGGAAAGATAATTAAAGTATATATAATTTGATGGTTTTGGAGATAAAAAATCATCTTAATCTTGAAATTATCCTCATTTGAAGTAGATAACTCCCTTGGTGATCAATCAACAAGGGAGGTTTTGTCTTGGTTAAGGGCTACAAGGGTTCTTGTGGCCTTGGTACATAGATTAATCCCTTCTTATACAATTAAAACCTAATGATTTACCCTATATGTACTTGAATCATGGATCTAGTGTAGGCTTGTATTTTAGGGTGTTATAGAGACCCTAATTATGTTACCATTAACTCCTTGACTGCTTATGATTCCTGTGATGTTAGATTAGCTGCCTCAAGGTAGTACCTTCATGTTCAATTATTTGTATGGCATGGTTGTATATCCGTTCTCCTCCAACTAATATTTGTATATAATTAAATTTCTTCCTACTATTATATATTGTATATCCTTATCTTCATTCCATTATTGTATATTGTAAGACCTTATAAAATCATAGCTAATTTCAGCTTACTAAAGTATGTTAAAGAGGGTCCAAGACTTAGAAAATTTCACTAAGAATTGGGACTTATCCATTCTTAAGGCTCCCAAACTTTGATGATTTTATTTTGACCTTCCCGGTATTGGAACATTAATTTTTAAGTTGATTTATGATCAGGGTTGATCATGGTACTTTTTGGGTGAGTTTCAGAATTTTTTGATGAGTGTAAGGGCATGTTTAGAAGTCCAAAATAGTAATTGCCCGTGATTAGCATGCGATGTACACTCCATTTCACACCTGAGGGAGCATGTGATATAACATGCGGTGTACGCTCCATTCCACTACTCCGGAGCATGAGATGCATGCTCCATAGCACACTCCCAAAATTTCCAGCTTTTAGTCATGTTTTTTCCAAGGTCATTTAGGTCAATTCCACTCACTTTAGTTCATCCAAAACATAAGATTTTGGTCTCAAAACAACATTTTAGGCCCATAATTCATATTTCCCCCAAATTTAGATCATCTCCTCTCAAGAACAAACCCTAGCCCCTCAAGCAACAAGGTCAATTCTTAAGAAATCCATCTATAACTCCCAAGAACTTTAACGAATTCCTCAAGAAAGGAATGTTAGATGTTCATTCATGGGTCCTTTTCACCCATGGAGACCAATCACCGCCATTAAGTTTTAAAGTTATAGTTTTTACATGTTTATGAGTTATCTTCATGAAATGATTGTGGACTTTAATTTGAAATGATGATTCCTATGTGTTTTGTTGTAAATTACCCTTAATGTGTTTGAATAATGATATTTACATACTAAAATCCTTGACTCATACTTTAGTATTATAATTTTATTTTGTTCATATGATTTAACTATTCCATGCTTTAACTCATGACCCCCATTGAAATGCCTCAAAGAATGATTTTTGAATAATTTCTACTTATCATGCCTTCAAAGTTTACTATGACCTTATTGTTATTGCTATCGAGTCCTGGGGGTTTGAATACCTGAAAAATTAGCTGCTAACTTATTTTTAGTAGTTTCAAAATATTTTTTATTAAAACTATGAGCATCATCAGTCTATTTAATTATCGTATTCAATTATACTCTGATTAGTCCACAGTTAAGCGTTATTCAGTTGGGAGAAAACTTAGCATCGAGTGAGCATAGGAATGGCGTCTCCCCCATCAGTTAGACATGAGGCACTTGTATCGTATCTCATTAGGCATGAGATGTTAGAAGCAGTCCTAAGGTTCCAGAACTACGTAGCCAGCATAGGATTTGAGGGGGCCCTCGTCAGATAGGCACGACACCCTATTCCTTCAGAAATTAGATTAGTGGATCCACATAGCCATTGTTAGTACCCGTGGCATGGTACTAACACTCTTCCAGCTGGGGTTATAGGTTGGACCCGAATTGTATTTTAGGGCATATCGATTATAGCTAGCTCCTACAGTTTTAGTTCAGTATCAAGTTCAGTATTTAGTTTTAGGTTTGCTTGACCATAGCATACAATATCAGTTATTCAGTTATCAGTATTTTGGTATTTTAGTTCATAGACTATTTTAGAACATGTTTTATGCTTGGTCATGCATTCCCAGTCTTTACAAATTCCATGCATTCATACTCAGTACTTTATGCTATTCATCCAGTGAGTTATTATTCATGTACACAAACCCATGCATATTAGCCTAACCTTATCTAATATACCAGTACATCCAAAGTACTAATTGCATACACATTTCTTGTGCTATGATGTCTTATATCATAGGTTCGGACACTCAGATTCCTAATCACACTTAGACTTACAATACATTTAGCAACAACAACAGTGATGAGTCCTCATCCTTCAAGGACGAGTTATCTTACATTCAGTTATGTTAGTAGTTCAATTATTTAGCCATTTTGAGTTAGTTGGGGGCTTGTCCCATCAAGTCCATAGTCAGTTAATTTAGAGGCTTTCAGACTAGTACAGATAGTTAGTCAGTTTTTAGTTGTTATTGTCAGCTTTTTTATCGGTATTGCTAGTCTGTTCTCAGACATTTAAAAACAATGACTCAATATTATTTTAGAAACATTATTAGAACTATGATTTAAAACCTTATGGCATTTTTTAGTTAAATTCTGCATATGATCTTTTGTTATCAGTATTATTTTGTGCTTATAATAGGTACCAGTTCATGGTTTAGCTCATGGTTATTCGGGACCACAAGCACCGTGTGACGTCCAGGGTGTACTCTCGGGCATTACTAACTTGGTATCAGATCTTAAGGTTTTAAAGTGTACTAGGGAGTCTGAAAGCCGCATTGAGTAGAGTCTTGTTCATAGGTGTAAAGAGCGCCACACTATGGACAAGAGGCTACGAGATGTTTTAGGAAAAGTTTCCCTTCCTTTAGTGTTCATATCGTGCAAATGAGCATGAGCTAAAGTTAAAATCTATGTATAGTTTAACTTTTTCTTTAATTTATAGAATATGCCTCCCAGAAAGACTAATGGAAGAAAAAATGGAAACAGCCAGCACCTCCATCCATTTAGGAAGATCCCTAAAATGAGCATGTTTCTCATGCAGAGATTAGAGCTATTTTACTACTCTATATCACTCTAGGAGTTCAGAATGTTCAACCAGCTGTAGTCCTATCTAACCCAGTGGCTAATACTACCACAGATAGGATTTGAGATTTCAACCGAATAAATCTTCTTCTATTTTTAGTATCCAAGTCTGATGTGGATCCACAGGAATTCCTTGACATGATTTAGAAGGTGACAAACATTATGGGTGTGAAGTACACTGAGAGTATTGAGTTTGCTACTTACCAATTGCAGGATGTGGCTCATACCTGGTTCAAGCAGTGAAAAGGGAATAGCGACGCAGATGCAAGGCCAATAGAATAAGAGAAGTTTGATACAACTTTCTTAGATATATTTTTCCTATTGGAGTTGAGGGAAGCTAAAGTGTTAGAGTTTATCAATATAAAATAGGGCAACATGAATGTGAAAGAGTATTCCCTCAATTTTACTCAGTTAGCAAGGTATGCTCCTTATATAGTAGCTGATAATAGGTCTAGAATGAGCATATTTGTATTTGGAGTGTCTTGTAGTGTGGTCAAGGAGTATATGACTGTAATGTTGATTAAGGATATGGACTTATCTAGGTTGACGGTTTATGCTCAGCAGATTGAAGAGAAAAAGGCTAAGGAGAGAGAGAGAGGGAGAACAAGAGGGCAAGATCAGGTAGTTTCAATTTTGCTCTCTATTATAGCTAGGCAGGTAAACAAAAAATATCCGATTACAGTATTTCAGAAAGTTACTTTAGTAGACCTTGTAGAATTGAAGATAACAGATTTCGACGTTATTCTTGACATGGATTGGCTTTATTCGTATTATGCTTTAGTTAATTGTAGAATCAAAATTATTCATTTCCAGTTTCTAAATGAACCTGTCCTTGAATGGAAGGGTAGTTCTACAACACTTAGGGGTCAACTTGTTTCGTACCTTAGAGCGAGAAAAATGATACGCAAGAGGTGTGTTTACCATCTTGTTTAAGTCAAAGACTCTAGTTCATAGACCCCCAAAATTGAGTCAATTTCAATAGTAAGGGAATTTCCAGATGTGTTCTCTGAAGATCTTCCCGAAGTTCCTTCCAAAAGGGAAATTGATTTTGAAATAGACCTTCTTTTGGATACTCGGCCTATCTTTATTCCGCCATACAGAATGGCTCCATTTGAACTCAAAGAGTTGAAAGAATAATTGAAGGCCCTCCTAGATAAGGGATTCATTAGGCCTAGTATTTCCCCTTGGGGCACACCAGTCCTAATCATGCAAAAGAAAGAAGGTTTTCTTAGAATGTGCATAGACTATCATCAGTTGGACAAATTTAAAATCAAGAATAAATACCCACTTCCTAGAATCGATGACTTGTTCGATCAACTTCAGGGTGCCAACTATTTCTCCAAGATAGACCTCAGATCCAGATATCATTAGCTCAGAGTCAGAGAATGTGATATTCCAAAAATAGCTTTCAAACCCAATATGGTCACTTTAAGTTTTTAGTCATGTCCTTTGGTCTAAAAAATACCCCAACAACTTTCATGGACTTAATTAACCAAGTGTTCAAGCATTACTTAGACATGTTCATTATAGTATTTATTGATGATATCCTTGTCTATTCTCGTAATGAAAAAAATCATACAGATCATCTCAGAATTATATTGCAAGCCCTTAGGGCCCATCAGCTATTCAACAAATTTAGTAAGTGGGAATTTTAGATAAGGTCAGTATCTTTCCTTGGTCATATTGTTTTTGGTGATAGCATTAGAGTTGACCCTTAAAAGACCAAAGTAGTGAGAAACTATCCTAGACCTATCTCTCCATCAGATATCAGGAGTTTCTTCATCTTGGCTGGCTATTATCGATGATTTATTAAAGGGTTTTCGTCTATTGTGTCCCCCATGTCCAGGTTGACTAAGAAGAAATTCATGTTTTAGTGGTCAAATTCTTGTGAGAAGAGTTTTGAAGAGTTAAAGACATGACTCATTACAACCCTAATTTTGACCTTGCCAGATAGTTCAAAGTATTTTGTGGTGTACTGTGATGCCTCCAGAGTTGGTTTGAGTTGTGTTTTGATGCAAAAGGGTAAGGTCATCATTATTCAACTAGAAAGCTTAAGCCCCATGAAAAGAATTACCCCACCCATGATCTTGAGTTAGCTGCGTTGTGTTTTCCTTGAAAATTTGGAGGCCCTATATTTATGGGGTGCATGTTGATGTATTTACAGACCATAAAAGCTTGTAGTATGTGTTTTCTTATAAAGAACTAAATCTAAAATAGAGAAGGTGGCTAAAGTTGCTGAAAGACTATGACATAAGTGTTTTATACCATTGGGGAAAGGACAATGTAGTAGAAGCTGCCCTTAAAAGATTGTCTATGAGCGGTGTTGCTCATTTTGAGGATAATAATAAGAAGTTAGTCAGGGAGGTTCATCAGCTTGCCAGATTAGGTTTTTGGTTGGTGGATTCAGTTGAGGGTAGTGTTTGGGTAAAGATAGCTCAAAATCATCTTTGGTTGTCGAAGTAAAAGAAAACCAAACAAGGATCATAGCTTGGTTAAATTGAAAGAGTCAGTCAGAGATCACAAAGTAGAGGTTTTCTACCAAGTGTAAAATGGTGTGTTACGTTGCTTGGGTAGACTATTTGTGCCATCTGTAGATTATCTCAGATAGTTGATTCTTGTAGAAGTGCATAGTGGTGTTAATCTTTTTATCCAGGGTCCACTATGATGTATCACAATTTGTGGGAGATCTATTGGTGGAGTGGGATGAAGAAGGATATTGCAAAGTTTGTATCTAAGTGCTCTAATTGTCAACAGGTTAAGGTTCAACACCAAAAGCCTAGTGGTTCCATGCAGGAGTTCAGCATGCCCATCTAGAAGTGGGAGAAGTTGAACATAGACTTTGTGATGGGTTTGCCTTGTACTCATCATCAACATTATTCTATATGGGTCATTGTAGATAGGATGACTAAATCAGTTCATTTCTTTCCAGTCCATACTTCTGACTCATCCGAGGACTATGCCAAGCTCTATCTCAGAGAGTTGGTTAGGTTGCATAGTGTTTCATTGTCTATCATTTCAGATAGAGGTACTCAGTTTACGTCTCATTTTTGGAAATCCTTTCATAAGGGTCTTGGTATGCAAGTTTACCTCAGCACAACCTTTCACCCTCAAATAAATGGTCAGTCAGAGAGGACCATTTATACCCTAGAAGACATATTGAGAACAAGTGTTATCAATGTTAAAGGTAGCTGGGAAAACCACTTGCCTTTGATCGAATTTGACTATAGCAACAGTTATTATTCCAATATTTAGATGGCTCCATTTGATTCACTATATGGGAGGAGATATAGATCTCTAATTAGTTGGATCGAGGTAGGTGAGACTGTATTGATGGGGCCAGATTTAGTATTTAGTTCATTGGAGAAAGTTCAATTGACCAGGGAAAGGCTTAAGACAGCCTATAGTCGACAGAAATCCTATGTAGATGTGAGGAGGAGAGACCTTGAGTCTGAAATTGGTGACTTAGTTTATCTGAAAATCTCTCCCATGAAAGAAGTAAAGAGGTTTGGCCAAAAGGGGAAGCTTAGTCCTCGATATGTTATCCCTTTTAGAAATTTGAGCTAATTCAAAAAGGTAGCTTATGAACTTGAGTTGCCTGCAAACTTGGAATCAGTACACCCAGTGTTCCATGTCTTCTTGTTGAAGAAGTGTATTGGTGACCTAGCCATTATAGTCCCCTTAAAAAGTATAGATGTTCAGAACAGTCTTTCTTATGAAGAAATTCCAGTTGAAATCCTTGATCATCAAATCCGAAGGCTAAGGAATAAAGAAGTTCCCTTAGTAAAAGTTCTTTGGTGGAGTCATTCTGTGGAGGGAGAGACTTAGGAAATAGAAGCAGATATGTAAACCAAGTACCCTCATCTTTTCTCCACGAACTCGGGCTAAGCTTAAGGTAACAGTTTTTCTTGGATTTTCTTTTGTCCATTCTTAGTTCCAGCTATGTAATTAGTCTCATGTCATTGCATGCTTTCACGAATTATTTAAGTCACATAATCATATTTCCGTTATACATAATCAATAGGTAATCGCAGTATCCTCTTTAGTCTCAGTATCTTTAGTATTCTTAGCTAAATCAGCCTTATTCAAGGATGAATGTTTTAAAGAGGGAGATATTGTAAGACCCCATAAAATTCTAGCTCATTTACGCTTAGTGTAGCATGTTAAAAAGGGTCCAAGACTTGGAAATTTTACTAATTATTGGGACTTAGCCTTTCTTAAAGTTCCCAGACTTTGACAATTTTATTTTTGACCTTCCTAGTGTTAGAACATTAATATTTAAGTTGATTCATGATCGGGGTTGATCATAGTACATTACGGGTGAGTTTTAGAATTTTTGAATGAGTGTAAGGGCATTTTTGGAAGTCCAAAATAGTAGCTACCCGCAATTAGCATGCAACTCACACTCTATTTCACACCTGAGGGAGCATGCGATATAGCACACAACGCACACTCCATTCCATTGCTCCGGAGTATGCGACACATGCTCTCAAAATTTCTAGCTTTCAGTAATGTTTTTCCAAGGGAATTTGGGTCAATTTCACTCACTTTAATTCAGCCAAAACACGGGATTTAGGTCCCAAAACAACATTTTAGCCCCATAATTCATATTTCTCCTAAAATTGAAATCATCTCCTCTCAAGAACAAACCCTAGCCCCTTCAAGCTCCATGGTCAATTCTCAAGAGATACATCTATAACTCCCAAGAACTTTCATGAATTCTTCAATAAAGGTATGTTAGATGTTCATTCATGGGTCCTTTTGACCCATGGAGTCCAAACACCATTTTTAAGTTTTAAAGTTATGGTTTTTACATGTTTATGAGTTATCTTCATGAAATGATTATGTACTTTGATTTGAAATTATGATTCCTATGTGTTTTGTTGGAAATTACCCTTAAGTATTTGAATAATGATATTCGTATGCTAAAATCCTGGACTCATGCTTTAGTATTAAAATTTTGTTATATTCATATGGTTTAACTATTCCATGCTTTAGCTCATGACTACCATGTGTATGATGAAATACCTCAAAGAATGAGTTTTGAATAATGACTACTTATCATGCCTTCAAAGCTTACTATGATCTTATTGTTATTGCTATCGAGTCCTGGGGGTTTGGATACCTGAAAACTTAGCTGCTTACTTAGTTTTAGTAGTTTCAGAATATTTTTTGATGAAACCATGAGCATCATCAGTCCAGTCAGTTATCATTTTTAGTTATACTTAGATCAGTCCACAGTTCAGTGTTATTCAGTTGGGAGTAAAACTTAGCACCAAGTGAACATAGGGATGGCGTCTCCCCCGTTAGTTAAGCATGAGGCACTTGTATCCCTCATCAGTAAGCATGAGACGTTAGTAGCAGTCACTAGGTTCCAGAACTATGTAGCCACAGTAGGATTTAAGAGGTCCCCCGTCAGATAGGAACGACTACCTCATCCTTCAGACATTAGATTAGTGGATCCACACAGCCATTGTTAGTACCCATGGCATAGTACTAACACCCTTCCATCTGGGGTTACAGGTTGGACCCTGATAGTATATTAGGACATGTTGGTTATAGCTAGCTCCTTCAATTTTAGTTTAGTATCCAGTTCAATATTCAGTTTTAGGTTTGCTTGACCATAACATATAGTATCAGTTTTTCAGTTATCAGTATTTCAGTATTTCAGTTCATAGACTATTTCAGAACATGTTTTATCCTTGGTTATGCATTTGTAGTCTTTACAGATTCTATGCATTCATACTCAGTACTTCATGCTATTCATCTAGTCAGTTATTATTCATGTACATGAACCTATGCATATTAGCCTAACCTCATATAATGTACCAGTACATCCAAAGTACTAATCATATACCCATTTTTTGCGCTATGATATCTTGTATCATAGGTTCAGATGCTTGGATTCCCGATCGTACTTAAACTTATAGCACATTCAGTAGCAGCAGCAGTGGTGAGTCTTCATCCTTCGAGGATGAGTTATCTTACATTCAGTTATGTCAGTTGTTCAGTTATTTAGTTAGTCAGAGTTAGTTAGGGTCTTGTCCCATCAACTCTATAGTCAATCAGTTTAGAGGCTTTCAGAGATAGTTAGTTAGTTATCAATTGCTATTATCAACCATTTTATTAGTATTGTCAGTATGTTTTCAGATGTTTAAAAATACTGACTCAGTATTGTTTTACAAACATGATTAGACTATGATTTAAAACCTTATGGCATTCTTCAGTTAAATTACACATATGATCTTTTGTTATTAGTATTATACTGTGCTTACAATATGTAACAGTTCATGGGTTATCTCATGATATTTTGGGACCACAAGCACCGTGTGACATCCAGGATGGACTCTAGGGGCGTTACATATATAGATTGACTACTTATGGTATCAAACTTTCTTCCCTGATTACTAGTAGAATAGTATAGTTTCTCCACATTGATTATTAGCATTATTATGTAACATTTCTTAGATAGTCGACTATTATATATATTCCTGCTTTGCATCATCTTCAGATCTTAGTTGGTTGATGCCTACTGAGTACGTCGTGTTTGGTACTCATATTTCACTTTTGAATCCTATAAATTATAGTATGAGTTCTCGAAGCTGATGTGTACATCGTGTGAAAATGCAATGGATTAGTGATTTGGGGTGAGCCCCTGACATTTGGAGTTGTTCCTACTCTCCCTTAGTTGTTGGATTGATCTTTATTTTGCATTTTAGAGACAATCCTATATATATGTTTTGTACTTACCTTGTACTTATTTTTTTAGAATCTCTTGCACTAACTTTACTATGTTTTGGGGTTACTTCTTATGGTAGTTGGTGAGTAGTAAATTTACCACTTATATACATTCAAGTCTATGCACATTACTATGATTTAAAGGTGTTAGTGAGATGAATTTATAATTTGAATGCACTAATTCCCATGTTTTCCAAGTATATTGGTGATGGAAATAAAAGAAGTTAAATAAGCTAAAGAGAGATCAAAATGGGAAGAGTTATTACAAAAGGTGGAAAAAGCAGGAATTGACCCTCAGTTACCGTGATCACGGTATGAGGGTCGTGATTACGACAAGTCAATCAGAAATTTACTATCAGAAATTTTAGAAGTCATACAAGGGGCTTGAGAGGAGCTCACTAGTGTGTTATGGTTTCCTCAAATCAAAATTTATTTCCTTCTCTATATGAGTTTTTCAGTATGTAATGCCCCAAATCTGGTATCCAGAACGCTACATGGTGTTCATGACCCCGAAGGACCATAAGCTAACCCATGACTGATATCTGTACCTGTATACTGCATAATATACTATATAATACGGAAACATAAACTGAAAGACCATAAGGTTAAAAATTGAGACATAATATCTGATAAAATATAACATCTGGGTGGGGTATGAAATGCCCAAAACTAACTAAAGTAAACTATCTGCACATACTGTAGTCTAAAAAATCCTCTAAAACATGACTCTCTGAATAAGGAGTTGATGGGACATATCCCCAACTAACTCTAACTAATAAATTAATTAAAAAGATAATAAAGAAATGGTCATGTCCTCAAAAGATGAGGACTCACTGCTAACTCTGACTGCTGAGACTGGAATTCTACTGATGCTCTGGAGCTTGTGTCTCTAAACCTATGGTATAAGATACCACAGTGCAAATGTGTCAGTACTTTGAATGTACTGTATGCATGTGAGGTAGGATGAATACATGGGGTTCATAAGCATGAATAATACTAACTAACTGACTAATATGAGCATGAGATAACATTCATAAATACATAGTAATTATAATTCAAATCATGATAACATGAATTTACTGATAACTAACATAACTGGTAACTAAGTTCTGATGAATGATATAAATGATAGCATGAGTGACTGTATCTGACAGTCCTAAATTAGATGGAACTAGCTAAGCTCTGTACTGTATCTAAGTTGACTGTATCTGACAGTCCAAAATTCTGTAGAGCTATATAAGTTCTTTTACTAATACTGATACTGAAACTGTGGGAAGTAGTTATCTAACTAACATGCCCCTAATATGCCATTAGGGCTGAGTTGGGGTCCAATCTGTAACCCCAATTAGAAGGGTATCAATACCGCGCCACTGGTAAGGACAATCTGTGTGTAAACCTAATATAATAGGTAAATCTAGTAAGAATGGCAGGAACCCTCATATAACAGGTTAAGCCACCTCATCTACCCTTATATAGCAGGCTATGATGTCTCAATCAATGTTGGATACATAGTTCTGGAATGTAAGGATTGCTTCTAAGAATCATACCCTCATATAACAGGTGAGTTCCTATCCTTGGGTTCACTCGGTACTAATTTCTACTCCCATCTGAATAGACACTGAAAATGATTAAATAAACTGACTGGACTGAGTTAACTGAGTTCCATTGACTGACGGAATATTATTGAGGTCTGATAACTGACTGAGATTTACTAAAGTTACTAAGTTTTCCTAAGTCATGCTCTGATAACTGACTGAGATTTACTAAAGTTACTAAGTTTTCCTAAGTCATGAAACTGACTGAATTCTACTGAACATAGCTTGATTGAGAATATCTTAAGAATATGTCATTGGCTCTAGGAACACATCTAATTATCGGGTACAAGTACCCCTAGGACTCTATGGAAAGAAATTGACAAAGCAGGACTTTCTTGAATACATGACCAACATCACAATCTATAATTTATTTATTAAGGCATTTCATCAAACATGTGATATGCATAAACTTGTACATACAAGAGGATTGGATAATATCATACTAGTTGGGTACTTTTCCTTCACATAGACATTTAATCAAACACATGGTAAGCATAGTATATGTAGACATCATTATACAACAAATAAACATAATGATTAAACTCTAATTTCATCATCCAAGGGTTTAATCATAGGTTCACATGAATCTACACCTATACTAATCAATTCCACATAAAATTGATCACCCAACGTGGATTAGAATTCAATTGGTCATTATCAACATGTACAAAAACAAATCCAACATAAAATTCATAAAGAAATCCATACACTTGAACTTTGAAAAGATATTCTTGGTTTCATGGATGAAAGGATTCCATGAATGAACACTATGCATACCTGGTAGTAAGTTTCTTGAAGTTCTTGAACTTGAAGAATTTGAATCTCTTAGTTCTTGAAAAATACTTGGATTTTGTTGCTTAAGGATTGCCACAGGGAGAAAACCCTAATTTTAATATTGTGGAAGAATAATGAAATTATGAGCCTTGGTCGGATATTACTTGGTATATAAACAGGTAGTAAAAGAACAAAAAGACCCTTTAAAAATGGTTTAAAATTTGCTGAACGAAAACTGTGATGGCTCGTGCGATGGTCTATCGCTGGATCGACGGTCCATCATTTCGACCGTTGTAGGTGGACCAAGATAGGGACTCACTACCTAAGTACGATGGCTTGGGCGATGGTCCATTGCAATTCGATGGTCCGTCAACTTGTCTATCGCACCTTATCCAGAAGGTTGCCGTACTACCTTGGCTACGACGGTTAAGGCGATGGTCTATCTCTAGATCGATGGTCCGTCAACCTGGTCATCACACTTGGGCGATTCTGACAGATTTAAGTAAAATGTCCATAACTTCTTACGCTGATACTGGATTTGGATGAAATTTGTATCGTTCGAAAGATAATTAAATTTTCCACATGATAAAAAGTAAATCTTAAAAATTCCACATGTACAAAAATGGATTCAGATTTTAAAGCAAGTTTTAAACATTCTTGAGACAATTCCAAGCTAGGAAAAAGTATGGGGTATTACAATATCTTCCCCTTGAGAACATTCTTCCTTGAATAACACTGAGAGAAAGGGGAGAATATAAACTAATGTACATACTAAACTTGAACAATTGGAACATGACTGACATGACTGACAACTAAACATATCATACTGAATATGCATATATTATGAATGCGTAACTAATTCATGAATACATGACTGAGTGTTTGGATGAACTAAATTTCTCACAATGAGAATGCATGCCTGATGTATAATTATATAACTAAAATGATACATGATTGCATGAATGAATATGCAATGGTATTTAATACCAAATTTGTAATGAAATCCTGAACATGAACTGTATATGAAGCTTGTAACTGAAGTCTGAACATGAAACTTAGAAGCTTAAGGAGAACTATGACCTTGCGCTTGACCTGAGTTGGCGGAGAAGAGGTAAGGTTACGTGGTTAGCATATCTGCTCCTTTTTCCCAAGTAGCTTCCTCAACGGACTAATTTCTCCAAAGAACTTTGACTAAAGGGACTTCTTTATTCCTCAGTCTACGAGTCTGATAGTTTAGGATTTTGACTGGAATCTCTTCATAAGAGAGGCTGTTCTGAACATCTATGCTTTGAATAGGGACTACAAATGCTGGATCACCTATGCACTACTTGAGCAAAGAGACATGGAAGACTGGATGAATTGAGGCTAGATCTGAAGGTAATTCGAGTTCATAGGCTACCTTGCCAAGACGACTGAGAATTTTGAAGGGATCGATGTATTGGGGACTGAGCTTTCCCTTCTTGTCAAATCTCTTCACTCCATTCATGGGAGAGATCTTTAGATAGATATAGTCACCAATATCAAATTTGAGATCCTTTTTACGCATATCTGCATACGACTTCTCTTGGCTATGAGCAGCCTGGAGTGTTTCTCTGATCAACTGGACTTTCTCTAAGGCATCGAATACTAAGTCAGGACCTATGACTAAGGCCTCACTAACTTCAAACCAACTGATTGAAGATCTGCATCTTCTTCCATAGAGAGCTTCGAATGGAGCCATCTTAATATTGGAGTAATAGCTATTGTTGTATGTAAACTCAATCAAAGGCAAGTGGTCATCCCAACTACCCTTGAAATTAATTGCACACTCCCTTAGCATATCTTCTAAAGTGTTAATAGTCTTTTCTACTTGACCATCTGTATGAGGATGAAAAGCTGTACTGAGATGAACTTGGGTACTAAGAACCTTTTAGAATGCTTTCCAGAAATGAGAGGTGAACTGGGTACCTCTATTTGAGATAATGGATAATGGAACTCCATGCAATCTAGCCAGGTCTCTGAGGTAGAGTTTGGCATAAACCTCAGCTGAATAAGAGGTATAAGCTAGAAAGAAATGAGATGATTTGGTCATCCTATCTATAATGACCCAAACTAAATTATGCTGATGACAGGTATGAGGAAAACCCATCATAAAGTCCATGTTCACAACTTCCCACTTCTAAGTAGGAATGCTGAACTCCTAAATGAAACCACCAGGCTTCTAATGCTCTATCTGAACCTGCTGACATGTAGAACACTTAGCCACAAAGTCTGCAATATCTTTTTCATCCCACTCCACCAATAGATATCTCGCAAGTTGTGGTACATCTTTGTGGCCCCTGGATTAATAGAGTAGTGTACACCATCCAATTCTACAAGAATTCTCTGCCTTAAGTCTTCTACACCCGAAACACAGAGATGACCCTGACAACATAGAACATCATCTCCCCCTTAGGAGAAAACCTCTACTTTATGATCCTTGACCGACTCTTTCAACTTGAATAAACTGGGGTCTCTATCTTGCTTTTCTTTCACCTCAGAAACTAGAGATGATTCTAAACTACTCTGAAACCATATGTCACCCTCTTCTGTATTGACTAAGTGAACACCTAGTCATGAAAGTTGATGGATTTCCTGAGCTAACTTCTTCTTACTATCCGCAACATGAGCAACACTACCCATAGACAGTCTACTGAGAGCATCGGCCACAACATCGTCCTTACCCAGATGATAAAGGATACTCAGCTCTTACCTCCTTCTCTAACGAAGATTAAGATCTTTTTGAGAAAAGACATACTAGAGACTCTTATGATTTATGAACACATCTACATGAACACTGTATAGATAATGCCTCCAAATCTTTAAGGCAAAAATGACGGCTGCTAACTCAAGATCATGAGTAGGATAATTCTTCTTATGGGGTTTAAGCTGTCTGGAGGCGTAGGCTATGACCTTACCATACTGTTTGAGGACAAAGCCCAACCTACTATGGATGCATCGCAATACACTACAAAACTGTCTGAACCATTTGGAAGAGCTAGGACTGGAGCTGAGGTGAGTTGTGTCTTCAACTCCTGAAAACTCTTATCGTAAGGATCTGACCACTGAAACTTGACTTTCTTCTGAGTCAATCTGGACATAGGGGATATAATGGAAGAAAATCCCTCAACAAACTGCCTGTAATAGCCAGCCAAACCCAAGAAACTCCTGATATCTGATAGAGAGACAGGTCTAGGACAGTTTCTTACCACTTTGGTCTTTTGAGGATCTACTCTAATGCCATCACCTGAAATAATATGGCTAAGGAATGCTACTGAACTTACCAAAAATTCACACTTACTAAATTTGGTGAATATCTAATAATCTCTAAGATTCTGAAGTATGATTTTGAGATGGTCTGCATGGTCACGCTTACTGCGGGAATAGACCAGGATATCATCTATGAAGACTATGATGAACATGTCCAAGTACTTCTTGAACACACGGTTCATCAGGTCCATGAAAGATACTGGGGCATTAGTAAGACCAAAGGGCATAACCAGAAAATCAAAGTGACCATACCGAGTACGAAGGGTAGTTTTTGGAATGTCTCATTCTCTAACTCTGAGCTGATGATAGCTGAATCTGAGGTCTATCTTAGAGAAATAGTTGGCACCCTGAAGTTGGTCAAACAACTCATCAATTATAGGAAGAAGATACTTTTTCTTGATTGTGACTTTATTGAACTGACGGTAATCAATACATATTCTGAGAGAATAGTCTTTCTTTCGCATGAATAAGACTGATGCACCCTACAGGGACACACTTGGCCTGATGAATCCCTTATCTAAGAGATTCTTTAGTTGTTCTTTCAATTCTCTGAGTTCCTCTAGTGCCATTCTGTATGGCAGAATAGATATAGGTTGAGTATCTAGAAGGAGATCAATGCTGAAGTCTATTTCCTTTTTGGGAGGAATTCCTAGAAGATCTTTGGGAAAGACATCTGAATATTTATTCACTACTAGGACTGATTAAAGACTTGGAGTTGCAGTACTAGTGTCCTTAACTTGAATAAGATTATAGACACATCCCTTAGATATAATTTTCCTTTCCTGAAGGTAGGAAACAAACTGGCCTCTGAAAGCGGATACACTACCCTTCCACTCTAGGATAGGTTCATTCAGAAATTGGAACTTGACTATTCTATTTCTGCAGTCGACTGTGGCATAGCAGGAATAAAGACAATCCATGTTGAGAATGAAATCAAAATCAGTCATCTTTATTTCAACTAAATCTGTTAAAGTGACTTTCTGAAATATCATAACCGGGTAGTTCTGGTATACCCATCGGTCTATAATGGTTTTACCCACTGGGGTAGAGACTGAAAAGGGCTCTGCTAGAATTTTGGGACTAACTCCAAAATCAATTGCTATATAGGGAGTAACAAAAGACAAAGAAGCTCCTAGATCTAGCAAAGCATAAACATACACATGAAATATCTGTAACATACCAGTAACCACATTAGGAGAATTTTCCTGATCTTGCTGAGACTGAAGAGCATAAAGTCTATTTGGATGTTACCCACTAGAAGCACTGGAGTTGGCACCCTACTGGTTTGGGTGACTGGACTAAGTTGGGGAACAGTTCTACTGACCTGAGGACCTGGCTGAGAACAGTATCTGACCCTGTGGCCTGGCTTGTAACTCCCAAAACAAATACCACTACCAGCTCCGCATATACCCTAATGGTGCTTGCTATAAGTCTGGCAAAGAGGATAGGTGCGGGCACTACTAACACTGTCCTGAGACTAAGATCCTGGCGCTCCATCTTTTTTACCATCCCTGAACTTAGGAGCTGGAGCACTAGCTAAAGAAGGAGCTGGAACTGATGACTTAGGATGAAACTGACAATGGTTTCTCCATCTGATATTGGATGAACAAAGTTAAAACTACCTGTCCTTGCTCTCTTATTCTGCATCTCCCTCATCTTAATATTTTGCTCCTTTATCTGCTGAGCATAAGTCATAATCCTAGCTAGAGTTATGTTACTATTCAACATCGCTGACCTACACTCATTGGCCACACTATCATTTACCCCAGAAACAAACTTACTCATCTGGGCCTTGTTGCCTGCAACCACATGAGGGGCATAACTGGCTAATTAAGTAAAACTAAGAGAATACTCTTTCACCATTATGTTGCCCTGCCTAAGGTTGATGAATTCTAACATCTTAGCTTCTTTCATCTCTAGCGGAAAGAACATCTCTAAGAATGTAGTCCCACTCAATAGGCCCTGCATCATCTAGCCTTTTTGACTTCCACTGCTTGTTCCATGTGTGAGCAACATCCTATAACTAAAATGCAGCTAGCTCAGCACCCTCAATAGCTGACACCCCCATAACGTTAGTAACTTTCTAAACCTGATCAATGAATTCCTGAGGGTCCTCATCTGACTTAGACCACTGAAAAGATGGAGGATTCATTCGGGCGAAGTCCTGAATCTTGGCTGCAGCTGAATTGGCCACTAGGTTGGATGGAACGATAGCTGGTTATTCATTCTGAGCAGCAACTGACTGGGCAAGAGTAGTGAATACAACTCTGAACTCTACATGAGAAACATATTTTCCCAAAGGTACTTCGGGCTGAGGGGCTGACTGATTCCCATTTATTCTTTTTGGAGGCATGTTCTATAGAAGAAAGGGAGAAATAGATTAGACTGAGAGATTGACTTAAGATTATGCTCACTGGCATGATATGAATACTGAAAGAAGGGAAACTATTCCTAAAACATTTTATAGCCTCTTTCACAGAAATATGGCTTGCAATACACCCATGTATAAGACTCTACTAGATGTGGCTTTCAGAATTCCTAGGACACTATTGAACCTTGCTCTAATACCAAGTTTTTAATACCCTAAATCTGGTACCCAAAATGCTACACGGTGCTCATGACCCCGAAGGACCATAAGCTAATCCACCTGTATACTGCATAATATACTGTATAATGTAGAAACATGAATTGAAAGGCCATAAGGTTCAAAACCTAGACATAATATCTGATAAAATATGACATCTGGGTGGAGTATGAAATACCTAAAACTAACTGAAATAAACTATCTGCACATACTGTAGTCTAAAAAAGCCTCTAAAACATGACTGTCTAAATAAAGAGTTGATGGGACATGTCCCCAACTAACTCCAACTAATAAATTAATTAATGAGATAATAAAGAAATAGTTATGTCCTTAATAGATAAGGACTCACTGCTAACTCTGACTGCTGAGACTGGAATGCTACTGATGCTCTGGAGCTCATGTCTCTGAACCTATGGTATAAGACACCATAGCACAAATGCTTCAGTACTTTGAATGTACTATATGCATATGAGGTAGGCTGAATACATGGGGTTTATATGCATGAACAATAGTGACTAACTGACTAATATGAACATGAGAATGCATGCATGAATACATAGTAACTATTACTGAGATTGTGATAACATAAATTTACTGATAACTAACATGGCTGGTAACTGAGTTCTAATAACTGATATAACTAATAGCATGATTGACTGTATTTGATAGTCCTGAATCTGATGGAACTAGTTAAGCTCCATACTGTATCTGACAGTCCTAAATTTTGTAGAACTATTTGAGTTCTTTTACTGATACTGATACTGAAACTGTAGGAATAGTTATCTAACCAATATTCCCCTAATATGCCATTATGGCTGAGTTACGGTCCAATCTATAACCCTAATTGGAAGGGTATTAATACCACACCATTGGTAAGGATAATCTGTGAGTATCCCTCATATAATAGGTAACTCTAGTGAGAACGGTGAGAACCCTCATTTAACAGGTCAAGCCACCTTATCTACCCTTATATAGCAGGCTATGATATCTCAACCTATGCTGGCTACACAGTTTTCGAATACAAGAATTGCTTCTAAGAATCACACCCTCATATAATCACTCGATGCTAATTTATACTCCCATATGAATAGAAACTGAAAATGATTAACTGAACTAATTGGACTGAGTTAACTAAGTTCCGTTGACTGATGAAATATTACTGAGGTATGATAATTGACAGAGATTTACTGAAGTTACTGAGTTTTCCTAAGTCATGAAACTGATTGAATTCTACTGATCATAGCTTGACTGAGAGTATCTATAGAACATGACATATGCCCTAGGTACACAGCTAATTGTTGGGTATAATTAAACCCAGGACTCGATGGAAAGAGACTAACAAAGAATGACTTTCTCGCATACATGAACAACATCGCAATCTATAATTCATTTATTAAGTTATTTCATCAAACATGTGATATGCATAAACTTGTACATACATAAGGATTGCATAATATCATGTTAGTTGGGCATTTTTCCTTCACATAGGTATTTAATCTAACACATGGTAAGCATATTATATGTAGACGACATTATACAACAAATAAACATCATGATTCAACACTAATTTCATCATCCAAGGGTTTAATCAAAGGTTCACATAAATCTACACCTATACTAATCAATTCCACATAAAATTAATCACCCATCATTGATTAGAATTCAATTGATCATTATCAACATGAACAAAAGCAAACCCAACGTGAAATTCATAAAGAAATCCATATATTTGAACTTTGAAAAGAGATTCTTGGTCTTCATGGATGAAAGGAGTCCATGAATTAACACTATGCATACTTGGTAGTGAGTTTCTTGAAGTTCTTAAACTTGAAGAATTTGAATCTCTTAGTTTTTGAAGAAGATTTGGATTTTATTGCTTAAGGATTACTCTTAGGGAGAAAACCCTAATTTTAATATTGTGGAAGAATAATGAAATTATGAGCCTAGGTCGAATACTACTAGGTATATAAACGGGTGGTAAAAGATAAAAACCCCCCACTAAAAATGGCTTAAAAATTAGCTGAACGAAACTTGTGACGGCTCGTACGATGGTCCATCGCTGGATTGATGGTCTATCATTTTGACCATCATAGGTGGACCAGGATAGGGACTCATGGCCTAAGTAGCGACGGTTGGGGAAATGGTCTCTTGCACCATATCCAGAAGGTTTTTGTATTTCCTTGGCTGTGACGGTTAAGGCAACGGCCCGTCACTAGATCGACGGCCCGTCAACCTGGCCATCGCACCTGGGCGATTCTGACAGCTCTGAGTAAAAAGTCCATAACTTTTTAGTTCGATACCAGATTTGGATGAAATTGGTATCATTAGAAAGTTACTTAAATTTCCCACATGAGTTAACTATATCTGACAGTCCTAATTTTGTAGAACTATCTGAGTTCTTTTATCGATACTAATACTGAAACTATAGAAAGTAGTTATCTAACCAACATGCCCCTAATACATCATTATGGCTTAGTTGGGGTCCAATCTATAACCCCAATTGGAAGGTTATCAATACCACACCACTGGTAAGGACAATCTGCGAGTAACCCTTATATAATAGGTAACTCTAGTAAGAATGGTGGGAACCTTAATATAAAGGGTTAAGCCACCTCATCTACCCTCATATAGCAGGCTATAATATCTCAACCTATGCTGGCTACATAGTTTTGGAACACAAGGATTGCTTATAAGAATCACACCCTCATATAACAGGTGTGTTCCATTCCTAAGGTTCACTCGGTGGTAATTTCTACTCCCATCTGAATAGACACTGAACATGATTAACTAAACTAACTGGACTGAGTTAACCGATTTCTATTAACTGATGGAATATTACTGAGGTTTGATAACTGATTGAGATTTACTAAAGTTACTGAGTTTTCCTAAGTCATGAAACTGACTGAATTCTACTGAACATAGCTTGACTAAGAGTATCTTGAGAACATGACATAGGCTTTAAGAACACAGCTAATTGTCGAGTACAAGTACCCCCCTAACTCGATGGAAAGAAACTGACAAAGCATGACTTTCTTGAATACATGACCAACATCACAATCCATAATTCATTTATTAAGGCATTTCATCAAACATGTGATATGCATAAACTTGTACATGCATGATGATTGCATAATATCATACTAGTTGGTCACTTTTTCTTCACATAGGAATTTAATCAAATGCATGGTAAGCATAGTATATGTAGACAATATTATACAACAAATAAACATCATGATTCAACTCTGATTTCATCATCCAAGGGTTTAATCAAAGGTTCACATGAATCTACACCTATACTAATCAATTTCACATAAAATTGATCACCCAACATGGATTAGAATTCAATTAGTCATTATCAACATGAACAAAAACAAACCCAGCATGAAATTCATAAAGAAATCCATACACTTGAACTTTGAAAAGAGATTCTTAGGCTTTATGGATGAAAGGAGTCCATGAATAAATACTATGCATACCTGTTAGTGAGTTTATTGAAGTTCTTGAACTTGAAAAATTTTAATCTCTTAGTTCTTGAAGAAGATTTGGACTTTGTTGCTTAAGGATTGCTCTTAAGGAGGAAACCCTAATTTTAATATGGTGGAACAATAATGAAATTATGAGCCTATGTCGAATACTACTAGGTATATAAATGGGTGGTAAAAGACCAAAAATTCCTTTTAAAAATGGCTTAAAATTAGCTGAACAGAACCTACATTGGCTCGTGTGATGGTCCATCGCTGAATCGATAGTCCGTCATTTTGACCATTATAGGTGGACCAGGATAGGGACTCGGTACATAAGTAGCAATAGCTGGGGTGATGGTCCGTCACAAGTTCGACGGTCTATCAACTTGTTTGTTGCTCCATATCCAGAAGGCTTCTGTATTTCCTTGGCTATGACGATCAAGGCGACAGTCGGTCGCTAGATCGACGGTCCGTCAACCTGGCCGTCGTACCTGGGCGATTCTGATAGTTCTGAGTAAAACATCCATAACTTTTTACTCCGACATCAGACTTGGATGAAATTGGTATCGTTGGAAAGCTAATTCAATTTCCCACATAAAAAAATAAAAATTTAAAAAATTCTATGTGTACAAAAATAGATTCATATTTCAAAGCAAGTTTCTAATATTCTTGAGACAATTCCAATCTAGGAAAAAGTATGGGGTATTACATGTTAAGACAGAATAAGATATGCATTTGGATTCCTTATTATTCCTTCAATACAAATAGTGCTTTTACTCATAAGAGGAGATAGTACGAACCAAGATTGTTGAATAGAGTTTGCATTGAGGGATATTGCAAATTGGAATGTTATGATTCATAAGTAGTAGAACCTTATCATAGTTTGATGTATGTGTATAGAAGTATAGTGACAAGAAAAATAGGAATGACGTTGATAAAAAATATAGAGATAAACTTATGCATGCTATAGATTTTGTATTATGGTGATATGTTCTGGTGTGTTAGTTTAGTGGAAGGTAGCATAGGAGTTATTACTTAAGGTGAATTATTATGTTTTTGAAGTATGAAAGGAGTTATTGATGGTAATTAATGTGTTAAAAAAGTATAGATTATTAATGAAGTATTTGGTGGTTTAGTATTGTTAAATTATGTTTCCCTTGAGGTTACAAAAAGGAGTTTAGTTGAAACATATAGAGCTATGATCGTAATTTAGGTGTATAAAAGGGTAAATAGTAGTAATGTGTAGAGGGAGGATGTGCTAATGGATTATAATAAGATAGGCCATATGCTGGTGATTAATTATTATTGTTATGGGGATCTAGTGGAATAGTGTTTCTTGATGTCTTGTTTTATAGCTTTCAAGAGAGAATAGTATGTGAGGTTGGGTTATTAATCATGCCTATACCTAGTCACTAAGTTTAAATAGTAGAGGATCATAAAGGTGAGAGTAATGATTGTTCAGTTGGTGATGTTAGTTATATGGAGGTGGTCTAGTATGCTTGAATAGTGAATGCAAAACTTTAAGTTTATTGATTTGAGATTAAGTATGATTTTGTAAATATGATGTTGAGGTGTGCCAAAGGTGATATAGGGATTGAATTATATTTTTCTAATGTTATTAAGTGTTATTTGAGGTTAGTACTACCCTTGAATTTATAAGTATGAATGAGGCAATATGGTATACGATGTCCTTACTAGTTAACTTATAGGTTACAGGTTGATGATGTTAGTGTAAGGGATAATATAAGTTAGAGATGTGATATTAGTAGAGTATGAAGGAAGTTAGTATAGTTAACAAGGGTTTGGATATATCCATGTTAAGTATTAGAATCAAAGTTGGTAAATGTTTAAGTTGTTATATGATGAATTTTGGGGCTATAGAAATCTAAGAGTTGAATCTCAGAAGGAGATATTAGCATTGGTTGTTACACATGAAGATAAATTCCTTCAGATTAAGTTTAGTTTTATGTGTATTAATTATACTTTGAGCTCTAGAGTAAAGTGCTTGTAGTTTAGTTAGAGTTTAGTAAAGGGGTCCCACATACATAAAGTGATGGCTTAAAGATAAGGGGGAGATGATAGGATAAGTAACCAAGTCAGATTCTTAGATTCTAGTAGTGCTGCCAGTGTGTGAGGAAGATGCCTGGCTTATTCTTATTTTTGTATTTATACCTCAGTCATCATGATGTCTATTCATGCCTTACATGTCAAATCCATGATCATAGTTCTATTTATGTATATCATAGAGAATCATGCGCTATCCAAATCCCTAGTATTAGGAGTTCCAGTTCATTCAACAGTATCAATCATGTTCCAGGAATTTATGAACTCCAAAATTAGGTCATGTAGTTCATGACTCATGTACTCATGCTTTATAGTATGCTCAGTTCCCATAACTCATGCTATACTCCTAACGATTAACGATATTCGGCTTATAGCCATGAATGCCCTCAATTTAGATCTCTTTGATGAATCCATGATGTTGATTCTCTATTCTTCATGCCCCAGTTAAGTGTCAAGTTACGTATAGTGTCCTTCCATGCTTTAAGGTCTCATGTTCTAACCTTTAAGTGACTTCTCCTTATGTAATGATAGTCATGATGAGTAAATGTTTCTTGTTGATGAAAGAGCATTGTATGCTTGTTTTAGCTATGGCCATAAGTGTGAAGTAAGATTGAGGCCAAGTCTTTTATACATGTTGTGGTTAGTTGAAAACTGTGTGTGTATATTCTTGGGGTAGTGCATAGGATTTTTTGTGATAGATAATTAGAGAATACAAGGAGTATTCTATTGTGGGTGTTTATTTAGACATTCATATGTGGTTATAACAATAGGCTTGAATGTTATGTTGGTGTATAAGTGGATGAATGTGGTGCGCATTAGTTTCCAACCTTCCCAACCTTGGACTGTAAATCCATAAATGAATTCTTGATCGGGATTGTCAATAGCACATCTTGTGTAAGTTTTAGATTTTTTGGGCGAGGTTTGAGATCTATTTGGATGGTAAAAATAGCAAGGCAATGTGATATGGCCGTGGCGCATCCTATATCATGTTGGTGGGGAGCAACGCGATGCGTCACTTATCGCGTTGGCAGTCTAGTTTAGTTATGGTTTTATATGTAGTACCCCATGATTTTGAGTTAGGTTTGATTGCAGTGAGAGGACTTACTTCAGTTTAGACATTAGTAGATGGATTTACGGTCAGCCATGTGAGAATTAACAAATGAATCACGGGAGTATGGTGTTTAAGGGGAATAATATAGTAGAGGGAGTATTCGAGAAGTGTTGATAAGCTTGAAAGTAAGAAGTTGCATTGCCTAAGGCCTAGTAATTCTAACCTAGCTTATAATCTATATGTCTATATTCCATGCTATATAGTGTTGTCGATGTTATGATTCCTTATTCAGATGTCTTGTTCAAATCATGCCTAAAATTCTTTGCCCCCTAATATTAGTAGAGTTTCTTAAAAGAGTGTTGAAGAAATACTCTATTTGAGTATGGGCATTAAGTATGATCCAGTCCGTATAGCCTGCAATCCTGTTTAGCAATCAATAAGATAAGCTCCTATAGATTTCAAACTTTCCATCTAGTCTTACTATCCTTAGTCTTATGAGTATGTCCATTCTAAGAGGTAATGTGTTTGCATCTATGTAAATTATGAATTCAGCTCAGTCCATGCATCAGGCATCAGTTTCAGATTCAGATATTTAGTCATGATTCAGTTCATACGTGTTCAGTGAATGATCTTAGTATTCCAGCCCAGACAGTCTGATACCCCTAGTACGATCTTAGACTCGTTGTTTGATTATTTGTGCTTGCATAAGTTATCTCTTTGTAGTTCTATATGTGTGGTAGTATCATGAACACTTTAAGCAAATTCTGAACTCTCAGCATGAATCAGCTCCTTATAGTAAGTAAAGGCAAGTCTACTCAGAAATCGGTTTCCTAAAGAAAGTTTTACAGTTTCAACTCAGTTATATCCCTTCGAAGTAGACATATCATGTCTAAATTATTACATACTTCTAAGACTTCAAAAAATTCCTATCCATCATTCAAGGATGAATGATTCCAAGGGGGAGATAATGTAATGCCTCACATTTTTGGGCTAGTCTTTGAACCATCATTCCTACTTTTATAAGCTATAATCTAAATGATTCCCATGAAAATATGAGTTTCATGATCTTTATCCTCATGTTTGATGAGGTTTAGAGGTGAAAAATGTTCATAAGGGTCACTAAGAACAAAGTTGAGCTTAGAGCATTTGATTCGTCCAAAGTTTGGTATTCGATTCTATAAGGGTCTACTTTAAATGTGTATAACTTTTTTTATATGTAGAATTTTTCGTATCAAAACCCACTAAATTGTAGATAATTGAACTAGCTTTCCAACAATACCAATTTCGTCTAAATCCGATGACTGAGCGAAACGTTATGGCATTTTCCATGTGAGTCAATAACCCGATGCGATAGCAACGCGATGAGTTGACCTGCGCATTACGAAACTATTTCACATGCCAATTCAGTTTCTAAAGGGTCTAGGGGCACTTTGGTCACTTCACCTCGCCCAAATCCACCCATAACACTTTATTTTAGTCCCCAAAAGCATTATACACATTCTTATTCATCTTTTTCTCTCCAAGAAAATCCTAGCCACCTCAAGAACACCAAGAACTTCATCAAATTTTCTTAAAGATAAACAAGAATTTGAGTTCTTAAGTTCAAGAATTCCAAGAAAAGCTTTTAAGAACATTCCCAAGAACATCAATTCAATTTATCTTCTTCAAGGAACAATCTTCAAGAAAATAAATAGGAATTCAAGTCAAACTTCTTCATCAATTTAAGCAACTAAGGTATGTGAGGTTATGAACAAGGACAATTCTTTCATCCTTGTGCCCAAAATTTTATTTTTCAGCAAAATTTCTTATGATTTTAAATTAGGGTTCATACCCAATTATAATTATTTGAAGATTATGAGTTTACAAGTGATTGAATGTTGAAGTACATGGCTATTTTCATATATTTATGCATGTAACATGATTTTTCAGATTTTGCAATTGAGTTTTAAGCATGATATTGTGATTCTTGATTATATTATCTTGATTGTTGAAGTATTTCAATAAGTATATTATTCTTGATGTTTTTCTATGAACTTACATGAATCTAAAGAATGGGTCATGAAGCCCTATTTTGAGTATTGATGTTGTGAGAACTTGTGATTTTAAGAATTCTGAGAGTAGAGTATTTTCATATATTGATACAGTGTTTGATCTTTGAATCCTCAGTTTATCTATGGAATCCACTTTACAGATTTATTACAGATTTCAAAAATCAGATTAGCTTTGCTTAAAAATTGAATCAGATAAATGCATAACTGATTTTATAATAACCCTTGTGCTAGTTTTTAAAGTAAATTTCCAATAGAATGAGCATAGATTTAAAGGGATTGGTATTTAGCATAGAGCGGGAAGTATGGGATTAGCGTGCCCTATCTTCCACAAAACTATGTAGCGAACGCAGGTATAGATTATAAGATTATTCCCACTTCTACGTGGATGATAGTTTTAGATGTGATCACTTATCTCAGTTTATACTCCTTGGCAAGAGTATGACACCTCTCTCCATCGTGAGGTTTTCTTCATAGGGTAACAAGATGTTGGACTCCATGTTAGCTCACATAATTTATGTCGGTTAGAAGAACCTCCCAATAGAAAAGAGTATCCTTACAGAGAAAACTTTTAAAGTATTTTTTTACAAATTACAGATTTTGGAAAGTGTAAAGAATAACAGAAAATTTTTTAGAAAACTAAGTGCAAAGGATTACAACTTTATTTAGATTATGCTTTATAGAGAGGTATTAGCTACAAATTTCAACTTTTAAATTTCAGATATGAGAGTGAGTCCTTTCTACACTTAGACAATATGATTTACAGACTGAATATTAGCACAACTTTCAGAACTAAATGTTATGGCTCACTAGATTTACAAAGTATGATTTGTTATTCATGATTACAGATTTTAGTATTTTAGATAGTCCAGCTTATGTTAGTTATTTATATGTGGCATGGATTGATTATAAATTATGATGATGAAATAATGTTTAGAGTTACAGATTCCAGCCAGCGGATGATAAGTCCTCCTACTTTGGGGACTTTAGTTAGATGTTATTTATGTACTTTACTTTCTTACTCATATGTATTGATTAGTGGTAGTTGGAGTCGCATCTCAGCTATCTATAGTCAGTATAGTAGAGGCTTCATAGATGTCAGTTAGAGTCAATCATGTAATTTCAGTTCCTCTTCTCAGACTTTATCAGAATGTATAATTGTATCAGTATTGTATTTTCACATATTCCATTATTATTATGTTTTGACACAGTAAACTCAATCATTTTATACATATTTAATCAGTTACTTAACAGTATGCCAATTTATAGATTAGGTTGGGATCACTTGTGGTCCTAAGAACCGTGTGACACTTTTGCATAGTCCAACTGTGAGTCACTTTTACCTTCATTCTTTTGAAGTACAAAACTCACATCTAATGGAGTCTTGGCAATACCAAAATCCAAATAGTTGAATTTGTCAAGCTTTTTTTTCAATATAATGAGACCGTAAAAATGCCAACCCTTGTGGAGTTTTATAGATTTTTCTCCCTAAGATCACATCTGCAACTTCTATATCTTTCTTATCAAACTTGCTCTCAAGCATTCGTTTCATAGTATTTATGTTAGAAATATCTCTACTGATGATCATCATATCATTCACATACAAACAACTAATGTTCTTGTGACTTGGAGTGTCTTTAATGTAAGAACATTTATCAAATTCATTTATCTTCAAGCCGTTTGCAACCATGGTTTGGTCAAACTTTTCATGCCACTTTTTGGGTGCTTGTTTTAGTCCATAAAGTGACTCCATAAGTTCTTACACTTTCTTTTCATTACCAGGAACCGCAAAACCCTCAGGTTGTTCCATGTAAATTTCTTCCTCCATTCTCCATTTAGGATGCTGTTTTCACATCCATTTGATGGATTTCAAGACCATATACCGATACTAAGGCAACTAACATCCGAATGAATGTTAACCTTATTACAGGTGAGTATTTATCAACATAATCAAGGCCTTCTTTTTGTTTAAATCCTTTCATTTTAAGTCTTGACTTGTATTTGTCAATAGTACCATCAACTTTTATTTTACTTTTGAAGATTCATTTAGAACCTAGAGGTTTATGTCCTAGAGAAATATCAACCAAATCCTATGTGTGGTTGCTCAAGATTGAATCAATCTCACTATTGAAGGTCTCTTTCCAAAAGAATACATCCGAACACGACATCGCTTCTTTAAACATTTGACGTTTATTTTCAAGAAGAAATGTAACAAAATCTAATCTAAAGGAAGTTGACGTTCTTTGGCATGTACTACACCTTAGATTTCTCATCATCATTTACATTCTCTCTTAGTTTATCTCAAGCTAGTTTAGACCCCCTACTAGATCGCTCATGTCTAGTTTTATATGAATTAATGTGTTCAAAGAACTCAACATTATTTAATTCAATTATCATATTTTCATTATTATCCAGATTTTCAAATTTATGAACAAAAAACCTACATGCTTTACTACTTTTAGCATATTCAAAGACACCCAGTCCACAATTTTAGGTCCTATTTTTCACCCTTTTAGGCATAGGGACTTGGACTTTCACTAGACACCCCCATACTTAGATATATTTCAAGTTGGGTTTCCTTCCTTTTAATTTTTCATACAGTATTAAAAGTGTCTTACTATGGGTCACTCCATTGAGTATTTGATTGCCTGTAAGGATAACTTACCCCACAAGTTTTGCGGTAAACTAAAACTTATGACTAAGGAATTCATTATTTTCTTTGATGTTTAGTTCTTCCTTTTTGTAATTTCATTTGATTGAGGTGAATATAGGGCAATAGTTTAATGGATAATTCTATTTTCTACACATATCTTCTCAAAAGAAGATTTATATTCTCCCCCCCTGTCACTTCTTATCGTTTTGATATTATTCACTAAATGATTTTCAACTTCTATTTTATATTGCCTAAACGGATCTATTACTTTATCATTACTGTTTAGAAAATAAACGTCATAGTACCTATTGCAATTGTGAATAAAAGTTATAAATTATTTTTCACCATGAGATGGTGTTGACTTTGTATCGAAAATATTTGTGTGGATTAAGTCTAAGGGATTGAAATTCCCTTCAACAAACTTATATGGATGCTTAGCATACTTTGATTTCATACACATTTGATACGTTGATTTATTGTACTCAAAGTTTGGCAAAACTAAAGTTAACCAGTTTTCGCAAAATTTTGTAATTGACATGTACTAGACATTCATGCCCTAATTCATTTGACATAACTAGTAAGAAGAATTAGAACTAACATTCATTAAATTGATTTTAAACAAGCCCTCGGTGAAGTAACCTTTTCCTACATATACTTCTCCTTTTCTAATTACGATCTTATCAGTAACAAAGACACATTTGAATACATTTTTTGTTAGAAGTGATACAGAAACCATGTTCTTACACAACTTTGGTACATGAAGGACATTGTTAAGTATCAACACTTAGCTTAATGTCATCTTCAAGCAAATTTTTCCCATTCCTTCAACCTTTGCTGTTGTGGAGTTAGCCACAATAGATCCTCATCTTGATTCGAAGCATAAAAGTAAACAACTCCTTATTGGCACAGACATAGCAGGTAGCACGAAAATCAATCCACCATTCTCTAGGATTATCCACTAAGTTGCTTTCTGAAAACATGACACATAGATCATCTACTTCATTTTTGAATTCAGCCAAGTTGGCTTGATTCTTTTTCTCGCCTTTCTTAAGGCCTGACAATGTATTAACTTATGGCCAGCCTTTCCACAATTAAGGCAATTCCGATTGAATTTTTTCTTTGAAGGATTGCTTTGTTGTCCAAATGTTTTTTTTTCATTTTCTTGAGTTGTTAGGGTCATCCTCCACAATGTTAGCTTCACTGATTGTGGAATTCCCTTTTTAAATCTTCTCGGATACTTTGTTATCTTCTTCAATGCGTAGCCTCATAATGAGGTCTTTGACTGTCATCTCCTTTCTTTTATGATTCAAGTAGTTTTTAAAATCCTTCCACAAAGTTGGAAACTTTTCTATTATAGCTTCCATTCATAATCAAACCTACATCAAAGGTCCTATGATTATTAATAATACATTTAACATGTTCAAATAAGGTATTTACTACATTTATACCTTCTGGTAGGAGATCATGGATGATTACTTGCAATTCTTGCATTTAAGAGACGATAGTCTTACTGTCAATCATTTTGAAGTCAAGAAATTTTGCAATAAAGAACTTTTTAGTTTCAACATCCTTAGTTTTATATTTTCATTCCAAAGAATGCAACAACTTTTTTGAGCTCTTCATACTACTGTACACCTTTTATAGGTCGTCTTAAAGGCCACTCAGTATATAATTCTTTCATAAGATGTTCGAGTGTTTCCATGCCTCCATTATAATAAATTACTCCTTGTCCGGTGTCTCTTTGGGAAATTTTGGAGCATTTTATGAAACTTTGAAGACTTGGATTTGTCAAATAGAAGAACATATTTTTTTTGCCAACATTTGAATTCGACACTCAAAAACTTTTTAGGTTTCTCTGTAGGTGCCATTGCGGGAGCAACACTTGTACGACTTGTTGTAGCAGCAATTGTTGCTGCTATACTTGTCATTCCATTATTTGCATTACTCTCAACATTCATTTTGTTGAAAAAAACTACTTAGTATGTCAAAATACTAACTATAAAGTTTTAAAAAGCTTTAAACACCAACTTCTTTCTAGTTTAACGATGAAGTTTTTATGTTTTTCTAATCATCAGCCAAATGAACTTTAACTCGTGATGAAGTTTTTATATCTTCAAATCACTATTAAGTTCAAACAGAGTAGAAAGCAACAAGCTTTAATCTCCAGAAACCAAACAATACATATTATGAATGTACCTTATTTATAAATGGTGAAAAAAATTCACCAAACAAGCATAAAAAAAATATTTTCTTAATATATTCCTTAAGATTGTTATTTCGGATATAAAAATCTGTATGTTTCAACCCAAACTTCAATACTAAGTTCAATAACAACTTTTAAGAACTACAATGAAGTTACAAAAACTTCAAACACAAGTCCAAATTAATAATCAAATAAGCTATCAAAATGAAGTGTATCAACGTTACTAAAGAAGATGAAGCAAAAAATTGTAGAATGAAGTCCACCTAATGCACAATGTGTCCTTAAGGAATTTATTTCCCTCAAATACCTGAGATTATGAAATATTTTCACCTAGGATAAAATGATTATCTTTCTGAAAATAGTAGCATCTCAAATTTTTAAAAACTCTAACACACTCAACTATTTGATGATCACACGAGTGTTTTTAGAAGAAGAAGAAGAAGAAGATTGTTCTTTTACCAAAAAATTAGTCTTTACCTGAGGAGAAATTTAGGTATTTATAGCTATTAAGGTGTTGCTTCATGAAGAGAAGCAATGGTTTAGAAATATGCACCCCTTCATAAAGGTGCAAATCTTCGAAAAAGGTGCAACTCTTCGAAAAAGTCACAATCCATTGAAAAGGTCATACCATTCAGTCCAAAAAGGCGCCTATTCAAATTGCATCCTTTCTCTTGTGTCTTTTCATAAAAAAATACCTATTTATTTTCCATTTAAACCTCTTAAGAACCCAAAAAATCCAACTTTCAAGGCTAAAAATTCAAGCTTTCCTTCAAGAAGTCATCAAGTCCAGGTACGTGGTTCTTTCAACAAGAATTTTGTTTTGTCCTTGTGCCCAAAGACTTTATTTTCTTTAACAAGCTATGGACCAACTAATATTAAAATCCAATTTTCATGATCAATATTTTTATGCTTATAAATAAGATTATTTATGCATTCTCACTAAATATAGAACCTTACTGGGTTATTTATCATAATATCCATATGTTTAAACGTATGATGCACTTTATCATTATTCATGACATAAAATCTCATGATTTAGTAAACATTATAGGATTTTTGGTATGATATGAACTACTTAGCAGGAATTCAGTACTATGAACTTAGATCATTATGAAATTCATGAATTTGACTCATGGTTATGAAATAGACACAGAAGCATAATAATATTTAGATTTATATTACAAACTAGTTATTCTTATTTCATAACAAATTTTATACAATATAAGCATTAGTATTTTGAGAGTAGTAATGAGCACCGAGTGGATACTGGTTCAGCATATGCAAGTCCTAGAATTGCATTCCACCCTAGGTATTATATTTACCAGAATAACCTCAGATTAGTGATTACATAGCCATGCCTTTATATCTAGAAAAGGTGTAATGCCTCAAAAATCCAAGCTAAGATTATAGCAATTATTTACGTATATTTAAAATCACATATTTATTTGATAGTATTTGAAGTGATTTAGACATGAATTCAGGCTACAAATAGTTCCAAGCTCATGGTCAAGTAGAAAGCTTCCTTACTGATTGAGCTCTTGTGTAGGATCTTTTTATAATCAACTTTAAATGAGTGTAACTCTTAGAATATAAGGATTTTTGTAGATCAAAACATAAAATGAAATATATTTGATTCTTCTTTCCAACACCACCAATAATTCATCAATCTAAGTCCCGAGTAAAATGTTATGCTCATTTTACCTAAGAGTTTCTGTTTACCATATATTAATGACCTGAGTTGACCGACCATAAACTGGTTGATGACCCACAAATTGAAGTCCTCAATCTTAATCTATGAAGATAAAAAATTGACAGTGATTGACGACATGAGTTGATGATCCATCAACTAGTTGACAGGCCTTCAACCTAGTCATCAGATGGAATTTTTTTGCAATGTTAAAATGTTTTCTAAGGGATTGTTTGGTATTTTTCCACTCTTTTAACACCTAAACTACATTTTAAGCTATCCTAAGGCTTTAATATATGAATAAAATGCTCAAATTCTCTATTAACTCAAAATTCATTCGGCACTTGGTAAAAAATAAGAGAAAGATATGATTTTTCTCCTCTTTGGGTAAACTATGATTCTCCAACATTAGGCTATAATATCAATTATTTATTCAAAATTTTCATACACAAGTGTGTGGGATTTAGTAAATGGATTTATTCCAGCCATTGAGTCCCTAAGTGAACTCAATTTCCTCAATTAAATTAATTCTTTAAAGCTACGGTTTCATGAAAAATATGGGTTTTGCTGTATTTTAGTTTTTCATCAAGAATAATCCATGAATACATATCCCACTCAAACATTTGATGTTATTATGGATTTATAATTATGCACCCTCATTATAACTATCAAATTTTTGGTTTTGGGAGTTGTTCCTTTTTAATGAAATTTTATGTCCTAACCATATCAAAGAAATTATCATGAGTAGTTGCATTCTTTATAAATGATGGTTAGGAACACCAAATGACTTAGGAATTCATGCATTGATAGTTAAATATTTAGTTTATGTGTTTTATATGTTTTAGGATACTTTCAAATAAAGTTTCCTTACTCAGTCTCAGACATCAAAATAGTAAACTCTGATATTATCAGTTCTACAGAACCTCATAGTAATTTATGATGAAGTGTTCTAAAATAGTATTTTAAGATTATACATATTAGTAAACTATTAGCATCCCCATGAGTCAGGAATTAGGATTTTATGTCCAACCTTCTAGAGTTATTTTAAATTTATTCAGAAGGTCACATGTTCAAGCATGATAAATATTGGATAAGTTGGATAAGTAAAATAAAAATAAAAAATTTATTCATAATTTATGAGAAGTGCATTGTTAATAATGATCATTAAATCATTCTTCATCAACAAAACACAATATAGCAAAGCCACATAAGCAAATGTACTATTATACAATAAACTACAATAGAAATTTCTACTTACATATTAATTGGATATTTTGTATTTAACATTGTATCTAAACCAGAGACACTATGTTCATACTGAGGCGTAGTAACTTGATCATTCACCAACATAAATTATTTTTCTTCAGATGAAAAGAAGAAAGCCTTCTTAGTATTTCGAGATCATTTTCAATTCCCAAATTTGCATATTAATGGTTACACTAACAACACCACTATTAAGAACAGAAAATAGAACTAATTTTCTTTCCTCTCACTCTTCATATTTTTAGTAGATAATATTTTATCAAAGCAATCGAAGTATCTAATTTATATTTTTATTTTTTTTTAAAATATTTTCGCATTGTGTACCAACCAAAAATATCAAATACTAGATCAATGACTCACTTACTTGATTATCAACCATTCAAATTATTTTCAAAATTAATAGAAAATATTTAAACTATGATGAACTTAAGAAATAAATAAGAAAGTATCCTAGTTAAAATATTAGGAATACTAGTTTATTTAAAGCCTCACCGGCCTGAGCTCCGCATATGTGTAATACCCCATATTTTTTTAGATTAAATTAACTCTCAGTTCATGAGTTATTCTATATAAATTTTTTGAAATGCTTAGGATTTTTCAGTTTAGAGCCTGCCATTGCGTAGGAAATTGAATTAGATTTTCAACGATATAAAATTTTCTCAAATCTGATAACCGGGTAAGAAGTTATGGCTATTTTAAGTTTCAGTCGTTAAACACCATCATACAGGCTAGTAGCACATCGCGGAGTATGTCTAAATGACAATTGTCATTTTCCAGTGAGCTAACGTGATTCCACCGCATTGAGCCACCAACCAATATCCCAATTGTCACTTTCTAGTGTAGCTCCGCGATAATGGCGCATCGCGCCAAGGTCCAGTTTCCCATTTAGTGAGGCACCACGATAGCACCGTATTGCGCCACTAGTACAGTTCCACGTTTTCCATCTTTCAGTGAGCTGGCGCGATTGTACCATGTCCCGTCGGAGTGAAAAATTGGGATTTTCAGCTTCCATTATTTAATATCAGGGGCTGTTTGGTTAATTCTCAAAACCACTAATCATCCTAAACATGGAATTTATACCCTAAATAACCTAATATCCCAGTATTCACTCACTTTTCTCAATATTTAAAATATTCTCTCTCAAAGAGGCAAAAGCCCTAGTTCAAGAAATCAAGGTCAATCCTCAAGAAATCCTCCAAGAACCTTTAAGAAAGAATCTTCTAAGGTATTTTAGGTGTTCATCTATGGGTTCCTTTAACCCATAGAGTCCAAGAATTCATTTTTTAAACTTCAAGATTGTTGATTCATGATTTATATGTTTGAATTATATTGAATTCATGTTCATGATATTAGTTGGTTTTCAATCCATGATTTAAGTGCAAACTTCACGAAATTGAATAGCATGTGTGATGAATATGTGATTATCTTAATAAACCTTTGAATTGCAAAGTGATTAATGCTTCTATAATATTAATTTGGCTTTCAATCCATGATTATGATAAGATTCATGAAAATAGAATAGTATTTAGGGGGAATTATATGAATTGCATGTTGAACCCCTGAAATTACAAGTTTGGGCATTGTAGTTTCCATGTTTAAATTTTATTCTTGATTATGTGCATGAAGGTATGCTTGCCAAGTGTTTGATAGAATGTCCATGTGAATTAAATGATGCAATGATGACATTCTAGTACATGTACAAGATTATGCCCTACAAGTGTTTGATAAAATATCTCTATGAGTGAATTTTTGACCAGTGTACATTGTTATGCTTTTCAAGATTTTGCTATGCTTTACATTTCATGCTATCGAGTCCTGGGGGTATTTAATACCCAGCAATCTAGCTGTTTACCTAGAGCTAGTGTCAGTCACAGAATGGTATCAGTCATGTTATAATCAGTAGAGTCCAGTCAGCTGCCGGACTCAGTAAAACTCAGTTAATTATAAAACTTAGGAAAACTTAGTATCAGTACAGTCCAGTTTTGTATACTTAATTTAGTGTCTTTCAGTTGGGAGTAGGATTTAGCACCGAGCAAGTGTAGGGATGATGACATTCTCGTTAGAGAGACAAAGTCGTTAGTAGTAGTCCTTTTACTCTAGAGATGTATAGCCAGAATAGGATAAGGAGTCACCCATCAGGATAGGCTTGACTACCTCCCAGGGGTCACCCGTTAGATTAGGCTTGGCTCCGCCCAGGTGTTACCCAACAGTTAGGCTAAACATCCTAGCTTTCGAGTATTAGTACCTGTGGCAAGGTATTATCACCCTTTCAACTAGGGTCATAGGTTGGACCCCTATCAACTCAAATTTGGGGTATGTCAGTTAGATGATTACCTCCCACATTCTTAGTTTTAGTCTCAGTTTAGAATTTTCGTTCTACAGAATCAGGACTATTAGACACAATCACTCAGTATCAGTAATTCAGTTATCAGATACTCAGTTATCAAAACTTAGTATTTAGCTTTATAAAAGCTTAGTTATAGTATACATTTATGCACAGTATTGCATACTTAGTATTTACAGTAGCTTTAGTTATCCATATACTGTTATACCCCGCAAGTTTCTAAGCTAGGAGATGAACCATTTTTCCTACATATGAAATCTCCTATCCTATGATTCATACTTGATTACATGACTTACCATGAGTATCCTAGTGATAAGATAGCTTATGATGCATTAAGTATGTTCATATGAGTCACTTAAGGTAATACAAGCTAAGAGTTTTTGAATCCATCAAGTTTTAGTATTTGATTTTGTAAGGGTCATATTTGAATGAGTATAAATCGATGTTAAGGTGGTATTTCTATATATTTCTACCCACCAAATTATAGAGAATCGAATTAGCTTTCCAACGATACCAATTTCATCAAAATCCAATACCCGAGCAAAAAGTTATGCCCATTTTTGTGAGAGATAGTAAGGGTATATGATTGGTTATGCGCCGCCCAACCTGGCTTGTACGATTACTTGGACGCCACCTAAGTCAGTTTCAAGTGACTTAAACACTCTGTTTTGAGTTATTTTGAGGGTAATTAAGTCTTTTAACACTCCTTACACATCCCTAAACTTAACCCTATGAAATATATAGCTCCTAATTACATTACAACCCTACTAATATCTTAAGTTCATCATCCAAGAGAACTAAAAGAGAAAAATAACTAGGGTTTCATAATTAAGCTTGAAGATCCAATTTTAAGGAAATTCCTCCGTCAATTATCAAGAATCTTGCTTCTAAGGTATGCGTGAATTGATTTATGGACTCCTTTCATCCATGAAGATTAAGAACCATCTTATAAATTATGAATTATGATGTTTATGTTGTTGGTAGTTGATGTTCATGTGGTTGGAGTTTGATGATGCCTAAGATGGGATCTTTGTATATTTTATGTGAGGATATGGTGGTATTTAATGTATAAATATGTGAAATTGGTGGTTGAATATTTGTAATCTTGATGAATCCGCCTATGCCTAAGATGTGCATGTAAGGTGAGTATGAAAATACCTAAGGGAATAGAAATCATGCTTTTAGACATAATAAGTCCTAAATGACTATTTCATGTTCTAAGTTTATGTTTAACGTGATCCCCATGCTATTGTCTTGAATTGAATATGTTGTATGAGATGCTCATGATATTGTTGTGATATGGAATGACCATGTTATTGAAGCCATGCAAGTATATACATGTTGTGTGCATTCCCGATCATGTGATAGTTTGTTGAGAATCATTCTTATTATGAAATCC
The DNA here is from genome assembly GCF_002878395.1 of Capsicum annuum. Lineage (NCBI taxonomy): Eukaryota > Viridiplantae > Streptophyta > Magnoliopsida > Solanales > Solanaceae > Capsicum > Capsicum annuum. Next base: position 878,190 of record NW_025820326.1, read on the forward strand.
TTACTTATGATATTGTGAATTCGTGGAATCTACTCTTATGATCAAGTCATGTGCGTCAGTTTCCTTCAATCGAGTCCTGGGGGTACTTGTACTCGAAAACTTTAGCTGTGTGCCTAGAGCTTGTGTCATGTTTCAAGACATCCTCAGTCAAGCTATGCTCCATAGATTTTAGTTAGTCACGTAACTCAGAAAAACTCAAAAATCTCAGTAGTCCCAGTAGTTTCAGTACTCTCAGTCAGACCTCAGATCTCAAGTAGCTTTTCCATCAGTCAACGGAACTCAGTGAATTCAACATAGTTCAGCTAAGAAATATTATCAGCTCAGTTAATTAGTTTATAAATAAGTTCAGTTCAGTTAGTTAGTTCAACGTAGTTAATTTTTTTAGAGTCTTTCAGTTGGGAGTAGGGACTAGCACTGAGCGAGTGCTGGGATGGAGGTTTTTCCCATTATAAAGGCAGAGTTGTTAGCAGCAATCCCTGTACTCTAGAATTGCATAGCCAATGTATGATAGGAGTCACCCATTAAATTAATGCTATACTTGACTATTATATTGCCTTAGGCTTGATTTTCTATTCAGGGTCACCCATCAGAGAAGCTTGACCATAGTAGAGGTCTTTACTCATGGCACGGTATTGACACCCTTTCAATCAGGGCAAAGGTTGGACCCCACCAGTACAGTATCAGGGCATGTTAGTTAGGTTACTTCTTCCCACAGTTATATTTATAGTTACAGTTTCAGTATCAATCTTCAGAGTAGAAATCAGGAATCAGGACTGTCAGATACAGTCATCGATCTCAGTAAGGAACTCAGATAGTTCCATTGATTTTTGGACCATCCCATTAGATAGGCTTGGTCCCATATTCAGATACTTATTATTAGATCTAGAGGTCACCCAACAGATAGGCTTGATCTCAATCTCCGATTCAGTCGAGTATTCTCATTATCAGTTTCAGAGATCACTCGTTAGCTAGGACTGATCTCAGGCTTAGATGTTTAGATACAGTTTGGAACTCAGATAGTTTTCTCCAGAATTAGGACTGTTAGATACATTCATCCATGTTATTAGTCATTCAGTATCTCAGTATCATGAAACTCATGTTGTCAGAGTTCAAACTCAAGTAGTCAGTATCTCTACGAGTTTAGTAGCAGTTACGTATATATGTATGTATGTATTCACACGTTCATATTAGTTAGCATGTTCATGCATATAAACCCTATGCATTAAGTCTATCCCCACGTATACTCAGTACTTTAGTTGTACTGATGCATTTACGCTATGATGCTTTCTTTTTTTTTTGTTACACCATAGGTTCCGAGGTGTAGATTCCAGATCTTCAGTAGCAGTTCAGTAATCAGTGAGTCCTCATCTTTCGAGGGCATGATCGTTACATTTATTATTCTAGTATTTCAGTTTATTTTTAGTTTAGGGAGTTAGTTGGAGATATGTTCCTTCAACTCCTTATTCAGATAGTTTAGAGGCTTTCAGAGGATTATAGAGTTTTCAGATTTCGACTTTAGTATTTTCAGTTTTGTTTTGGTACTGTGATACCACCTTATTTCAGATATTTTATTATTCAAGATTGAACCTTATGTCCTCTTTGTTCATGTTTCCGTATTTTATATGTATATTATGCATTTATAGGTACAGATATCAGTCATGGGTTAGCTTGCGGTCCTTCAGGGTCATGAGCACTGTGTAGCATTCCGGTTCAGAAAATTAGGGCGTTACATATACTCTCATATTCAGTTACTCTATATTATTCAGACAGTTACGGTTTATGCATATGAACCCTTGCATTCAACCTTACCTCATTTAGTATACCAGTACATTCCACATACTAACACACACTTTTTATTTGCACTATGATGTCTCATATCATTGTTTTGGATACTCAGGTTCCCGACCGCGCTTAGGCAGATCCAGTTAACAATTACATATTTAGTAGCGAGTCCTTATCTATCGAGGATGTGCTTTTATTTTAGTATTTTAGTTTATCAGTAGTTAGTAGTTTGTGTTAGTTGGGGGCTTATCCCATCAATTCTATATTTAGATAGTTCAATTAGAAGCTTTCAGACTAGACCAGTTCAGACAGTGTTTAGTTTTCAGATATTTCTACTAGATGTAATTATTTATCAGTATTTAGATTTTGAACCTTATGGAAATTCAGCTTAATTCTATATTTATTTCAGTATTATTATTCAGTGCTCATAGTAGAATCAGTCATGGGTTAGCTTGTGGTCCCCCGAGACTGTAAGCACCGTGTGACGCCAAGGGTATACTCTCGGAATATTACAAATTTGGTATCAGAGCCTAAGGTTCAACAGAGTCCTAGGGAGTCTAAAAGCCATATCATGTAAAGTTTTGTGCATGGGTGTGTAGCGCGCCACACTTATGGATAGGAGGCTATGAGATATTTTAGGAAAAGTTTCCCTTCTTTCAGTGTTCATGTCGTGCGAGTGAGCATGAGCTTAAGCTAAATTTTTAGTCTAATATTTTTCTTCCTTCTGATTATAGAATATGCCTCCCAAAAATACTAACAAAAAGTGAACCAGAAATTAATCAGCACCTCAGCCCGTTCAGGTAGCTCCCCTGAATGAGCATATCTCCCATGCAGAATTCAGAGCTGATTTTACTACATTCGCCAATTTAGTAGTTGCTCAGAACAAACTACAAACTATTTTTCTATATAGGCTCGGGGTTCATACTCAGCAGAGCATGGGGGAGAAGTGCAGGAAGAAAGATAGAAAGAATAAAAATAAGAGAGTCAGAAAAAGTGGTTTTAGGCCAAGATCAGAGAATGGTAATCAGTTCTAGTTTTGACAAAAATTCTTATCCCCAAATCCTTATGTAGCTAGTGATCCATTGCCAAAGTTTAGAAACATCTATCGAGATAGAACGTCAGACTCCAAGTCTCAGGATAGCATGAAAAAAGGATGTACCCACCCACTTTACCAGAAATATGGTAGAAATCATCAGGGTGCGTATAGGGCTGGCAGTGGCATATGTTTTAATTATGGCAAGTTAGGCCATAGAATCAGAGATTGTCCTCAATTAGGTTTATTGGGTCAGTCCAACCGTCCTTTAGCTTATCCCAGTCACCTGCACCAGCAGGGTGCCAGTTCTAGTGCCACTAGTAGGCAACGCCTAAATAGGCTTTATGCACTTCAGTCTAGACAAGATAGGGAAAGTAATGTGGTTAATAGTATGTTATAATTCTTCTATTTACTTATTCATGCCTTATTAGATACAGGAGCTTCTTTGTCTTGTGTAACTCCTTTCATAGCAGACAACTTTAAAGTCAGACTAGAAATCTTAACAGAACCTTTCTCAGTTTTTACCTCAATGGGAAAATCTATTCCAGCTAGACGAGTATACAGGAATTGCTCAATTATAGTATTTCAGAAAATCACTTCAGTTAATTTCAGTAATAGAGTCATTCCATTTTAAGTTTTTGATGAACCAATACTTGAATAAAGGGGTAGTACCTTAATTTCAGTTTATTTAAGTTTGAATCTCTAAAGTGAACTAGTAGAAAGAGAAGTTGAGAATTCTAAGTTAGTCAGTGTTGAGGTTTCTATATAATGATTGTTGGGGCAATAGAAAGAAAAGAATCATGTATCAAAAGAAAGTACTAGTAGTGGACCTTACATTATCAGGAGTAGTCCTTTAGAATGAGTTTAGTGTTTATGAGCATTGTCATATCTCAGACTGAAGAGTAAAGTGGTCTCAACTTGATTTAAAGTTCATTAAAGGGTTCACAGACTTAGAATAATGGATTTAAGCTAAGGAGGAGATGGCATAAAAAGTAACCAAGTCAGACTTTAAGATTTTAGTAGTAATGTTAGTATGTGTAAAGAAACAGTGGGAGAGGTTGATGCCCAACTCATCCTTACCTCAGTGTAAAGTTTTACACCTCAACTATCACGATATCTACTCATGCCTTATATGTCAGCTCTGTGATCATAGTTCCTATTCATGCATATTATCAAAAATCATGTACGTTTATAGTTTCTAGTATAAGGAGTTCCAATTTTGTTAGTATTACGAATCATGATCCATGAATAAAGAAACTCCCAAACTCAGGTCATGCAACTCATGACTCATGTACTCATGTCTTACAGTGTGCTCAGTTTTCATGACTTATGATATATTTCTAATGATCAGTTAAATTTAGATCTATGTCATGAATATCCTCAGTCTAGATCTCTTTATAAATCTATGAGGTTGATATTCTATTCCCCAGGCCTTAGTTAAGTGTCAAGTTCAGTATAGTGTCTATTCATACTTCAGGTTATCATGTTTAAGATTTAGTGAACTCTTCTTATTAAATGATGTAGTGATAAGCAGATGCTTAAAGGGAGAGAGTAAATGTTTCATGTTAAGAAAATATTATTGCATGCTAGTTTTACACGAGGCTGTAGTTATAAAGATAGGATTGAATATCATGTTGATGTGTAAGTGGCTAAATGAATTTTGGAGATTTAAGTAGTCTTGAACATAGTGGGAGAAATCAGCCCAGCTCAGACCTCAGTAGGTAGAGTTAATAGTGCCTATATTACAAAATTTTAGCCATGTGGTGAATTATTATCCAGATGCCTTATTCAGACTATGTCAAGATTTCCTTACTCCATAAAGTCAGTAGAACCTTATAGAAAGAGTGTCAACAAATATTCTAGTTGAGTATAAGTTTTCAATATGAGTTAGTCCATAAAGATAGGAATTCAATTTAGTAGTCAGGCGGACAAGTTGTATGGTTTTCCATCTTTCTGCCCAGTCATACTATCTGAAGTTTTGTGAGTATGACTGTTCCAAGATAGAGCATCCTAGTAGTTACGAGTTCAACCCAGTTCATATATCATTCCTCAGTTTCAGATCTCATATATTTAGTCACGATTTAATTCGTAAGTTGTCTCTACTTTTCCTCAATATCTCAACCACGTCAGCATTCTTTGAGGGACATAATGTCCTAAGGGGGGAGATACACTATAACCCCTGATCTTTCATGTCCTAAACCTTTTAGTTTCTCTTCACACAATGAATCCAGTTTGGACTAATGGGTACTCATAAATTGACCCTTTCATTCCAATCTCAGCCGAATGACCATTCCCAAGTCATGGCATGTATTCAAGAGCCCAGTTCCATTCATGATTATCAGTTTATGTATCATGTTTCAGACTTAAGTCATGTTCTCATGTTCGCGTTCATACATGTTTAGTAAATGATCTCAGGCTCATTATTATTCTGAGCTTAAGGTGATGGTCTTCCTTAGATTTTTTCAGTTCCATGATGCAAATACAATTATAATCTTAGTATCTATTACCGTTGCATATTAAGTCATGCATTCATGAATTAGTTCAGCCATGTACTCATGCATCAGATATGCATGTTCTGTATGAAAACTCAGCTTATCAGTAGCTTTACCCTTCAGTCATGTATTCCATGCATCAGATATACGCATTCAGTAGGAGAACTCAGCTTGTCAGTAATTCAGTCATGTAGTCATGTTTCAGTGTACATGTTCAGTGTGTAAAATCAGTCTATAGTGTTCCTCAGCTTAATCAGTCTCATTAGAGGATGAAAGTTCCTAAGGGGGAGATATTGTAATACCTTGTATTTTCCTAGATTAAATTAACTCTCAATCCATGAGTTATTCTATATAAAATTTTTGAAATGCTTAATATTTTTCAGTTTAGAGCCTGCCATTGCATTGAAAATTAAATTAGCTTTCCAACTATATAAAATTTGCCAAAATTTGATAACTGGGTAAGAAGTTATGGCTATTTTAAGTTACAGTCATTAATCACTGTCATTCAGGCCAATAGCGTGTCGTGGAGTATATCTAATTGGCAATTGTCATTTTCTAGTGAGCCAACGCGATACCACTGTATCGCACCACCAGCTAATTTCCTAATTGTCACTTTTCCAGTATTGCTCTGCGGTAATGGTGCACCGCGCCAAGGCTCAATTTCCCATTTAGTGAGGCACCGTGGTGGCACCGCATCGCACTACTAGCCCATCCCAGTTTTCCACTTTCAGTGAGCGGCACGTTTGTACCACGTCGCACCGGGGTGAAAAATACAAATTTCCAGCTTTCGTTATTTAATGTCAGGGGCATTTTGGTCAATTCTCAAATTCCCTAATCAGCCTAAACACGGGATTTATACCCTAAATAACCTAATATCTCAGTATTCACTCACCTTTCTCAAGATTTAAAATATTCTCTCTCAAAGAGGCAAAAACCCTAGTTCAAGAAATCAAGGTCAATCCTCAAGAAATCCTCCAAGAACCTTCAAGAAAGAATCTTCTAAGCTATGTTGGGTGTCCATATATGGGTCCCTTTAACCCATAGAGTCCAAGAATCCATTTTTAAAACTTCAAGATTGTTGATTCATGATTTATATATTTGAATTAGATTGAATTCATGTTCATGATATTAGTTGATATTAGTTTGGTTTCAATCCATGATTAAAGTGTAAGTTTCATGAAATTAAATAGCATGTGTGATGAATATGTGATTATCTTGATAAACCTTTGAATTTTAAAGAGATTAATGCATGTATGGTGTTAATTTAGATTTCAATCCATGATTATGATAAGATTCATGAAAATAGAATAGTATTTAGGGGGATTATATGAATTGCATGTTGAACCCAAGAAATTGCAAGTTTGGGCATTGTAGTTGCCATGTTTAAATGTTATCTATGATTATGTGCATGAAATTGTGCTCCCAAGTGTTTGATAGAATGTCTATATGAATTATATGATGCAATGATGACATACTAGTATATGTACAAGCTTATGTCCTACAAGTGTTTGATGAAATGTCTCTATGAGGGAATTTTGGACCAATGTACATTGCTACACTTTTCAAGATTTTTCTATGCTTTAATTTTCATGCTATTAAGTCCTGTGGGTATTTAATACCTGATATCTAGATATTTACCTAGAGTCAGTGTCAGTTATAGAATAGTATCAGTCATTTCATGATCCGTTGAGTTCAGTCAGATACAGAACTCAGTAGAACTCAGTCAGTTACAGAACTCATGAAAACTCAGTAAACTCAGTATCAGTCCAGTCCATTTCCGTATACTCATTTTAGTGTTTTTCAGTTGGGAGTAGAATTTAGCACTGAGCGAGTGTAGGGATAACGACTTCCCCATCTGAGAGGCAGAGTCGTTAGTAGTAGTCTTTATACTCTAGAACTGCATAGCCAGCGCAAGATGAGGAGTCACCCGTCAGAATAGGATTGACTACCTCCCAGTGGTCACCATTAGATTAGGCTTGGCTCCACCTAGGTGTCACCCGTTAGTTAGGCTTGGCATCTTGGGTTTCCAATGTTAGTACCCATGGCATGATATTAGTACCCTTCCAACTGGGGTCACAGGTTGTACCCCTATCATCTCAGATTTAGGGCATGTCGGTCAGATAATTACCTTTCACAGTCTCAGTTTCAGTCTTAATTTAGAATTAAGTTTAGTTCTCTAGAATTAGGACTGTCAGATGCAGTCACTCAGTATCAGTAATTCAATTTTCAGTAACTTCAGATAATAGTTACTCAGTTATCAGAACTCAGTACTTAGCTTTTGAAAAGCTCTGTTATAGTATACATATATGCATAGTATTACATACTCAGTATTTATAGTAGTTCAGTTATCTATGTACTCTCATATTCATTTACTCTATATCATTCAGTTAGTTACAGTTTATTCATATGAACCCTTGCATTAAGCCTTACCTTATCTAGCATACCAGTATATTCCACGTACTGACACATACTCTTTCTTTGTGCTATGATGTCTCATTTCTTAGGTTCTGATGCTCAGGTTCTCGACATTAGTCGCAGATTTAGTAGTGAGTCCTCATCTATCGAGGATGTTCTTTTATTTTAGTATTTTAGTTTATCAGTAGTTCAGTAGTTGGAGTTAGTTGGGGGCTTGTTCTATCAACTCTACATTTAGACAGTTTAGTTAGGGGATTTCAGACTAGACCAGTTCAGACAATGTTTAGTTTTCAGATGTTTCTAACAGATGTTATTATTTATTAGTATTTATATTTTGAACCTTATTACAATTCAACTTAATTTCATATTTATTTCGGTATTATTATTCAGAGCTCATAGAAGATATCAGTCATTGATTAGCTTGTGGTCTTCCGGGACTGTAAGCACTGTGTGACACCCAGGGTTTACTCTAGGGGTGTTACAATATGGTAGCTTCTAAACCTCCAACACTCGTAAAAATGATAATATACAACTATGATTAAGATTTAAAAAGTTGAAATTATTTTAAGCTCATTGATCATGTCATTTACTAATTCATCTCAAATCAAAATCATATGCAGATAAAACAAAATAAATAATGATATTATGATTTCTTTGTATTTAATATAAGATAATAAGAATCATGATAGAAAATGAAATATCTGATAAATGAAAAGGAGCCGGTTTGGCATAAGTAGAGAAAAACCTGTCAGCTTATGCCAATTTCTGTTGCTCAATATAAGTTTTAGCTTGCATTTTTGATCGATAGGTTACTCCATTTGGATACTTGTATGACTACATGTAAAATAATGAATAAATAAAAACTAACTCACATATCATTTATAGATTGTTTTGCGAATGTTTTGATTATGCGTATTAGTGTGTTTAGATGTATTTATTCTAATTACACTAAGGAAGGAAAAATGAGAAGGAAATTCTATGATACTACTTGTGTTCGACCCTTCACCTTAATTAGGGTAATTACATCGGGAGCCTATCAAGAAAAATTATTCCTAATCATGTGTATATGTGAATTAGATTTGAGTTCAACATCTAAAACGTTAAACTAGTGGTAATAATTATGAAATTTAATAAATAAATAATCAAACTTTAAAATTTTAAACAGAAAGTTATGAAATTTGAGTTGGACTAATGATGTGTCAAACATTTATGGACCGTTCTGTTTGAAGACTAGTTATAAATAAATTACACGAAAAGGATTGATGAAGGAATTAGTAATACATGGACTATCTTTTACTGGGTGTTTGGTTCATTGCACTAAATTAAATATATATGATATCATTTAAAATGTTTGTATTTTGGGTGTTTGGTTCATTGCACTAAAATTAGATATATAACATAACATTTAAAATGTTTGTCTTTTATAAAACTGAACAACAAAGAGAGTACAATTACGCATCGAGTGGTTGACATTTATGAGCTTTTATGAAAACTGACAATAGAGATTTGTTTTTTTGACACTTTATCCATGTATTAATGATACATGGATAAGCCACCATGTTGATATAGGACAAAAATATTAATAATATTAATCATATGGAATTTAAAATAACAATCCAACATGGTATAAACTAAAACCTATTTTATACATAGATTTTTTGTCATCATACTTCTAATTGAATGTATCCTTAGATTATCACAATCAAAAAGTGACAATATAAATTAGGATGGAAATAAAAGGAGTATCTATATTTGATAACAGTGTCTTAAAAGGTGAGGGTGTGAGGCGGACATTTTACGTAGCACGGGTGAGGCATAAGTCCCATGAATCTTTGGGGCGTATATCTCATCTATCTTTATTTTTATAATTTTATTACTAAAAGAATAAGTAAAATAAAATTTTTAATAGTTCTAAAAATAATTCAAATAAATCATAAATAATGTAGAAAAAAATTACAATCATTATTTGAGAAATATAAAAACACAAAAAATGATATTGCCTAGATAATCTCTAAAATCAAAATCAACATTGACCTCCACATCGGCTAGTTATTCCTACTATAAACTAGTATTTTTATGAAGATATTAGTAATACCTAATTTAGTTATAGAAGAATTTGAATGGAGCAATTAGTTACATAGTAGTTAGTAAGTTAATTAAAAGAGCCTCTGGGTATATCTTAAATGAAATGATAATCACGCATATAAATCATATCCAACACACAAAACGATTGTTGTACTGACCTTATAAGTATTGCATGCACGTTTACCTGTTTTGTGAGTATTTTCAATATTTTTCCATCCAACAGGTAACCAAGAATCAGCAACAACTCTGCTAGATTTCCTCTTTCTCCTTTTTTTCTTTTCTTTCAGCTCATTCTTTGCATTGCTAGGTTGTTCATATTCTAGCTTAATATCAAATGGACTATTGTTCTCTATGCTAATGATAACTGGTGGAACTAAAGCTTCATCTACAAGATCGATAAAATCTAACTTTTCTGGCTCATATCTTGTGTGTTAAAAAGTTTATTTAATATACATAATAATCAATTAATATTCCAATAAACTATTCTTCCTAGAATTCGTAACCCTTAAACTTAAAATCTTACCTTCACCATCGTTAATCCAGGTCAGAACTTCATCTTCATCTACAAATTCAGCAGAACCTAGTAGATTTTAATTAAATCATGTATATGCTCTTACAAATATACTATTCATAAATAATGTATAAATATCACAATTAATTATGTTTTTAAAAATTCACAATCCATACACATAAAATTTTACATTTGCCTCCATTGGTTATACTATAAGATACTGTTTTGTCGATGAAGTTGGTTGACTGTAACATCTTTGAATTAGATCCTGAATGAGTATGAATATTTATTAAAAATCCAATAAATATAGAAATTGTTATTAATAATGCAATAAATATAAAACCTTTCATTCACCATTGTTGATCAGGGTCAAAGATAATGTTTTGTTTACAGGTTCTATGGAACTCAGTAACTTTGGCTCTGATCTTGTATATATGTTAAAAACTTTACTAAATATCTAATTTTTAAGGAACCCAATAAATTTGATTTTCGAAAATTTAGAACCCATAAGTACAAATTTTACCATTGTCTCCACTAATTAAGGTCACACTTAGATTTTTCATCGAAGGGCATTGCAAAATCATGCCTTGACTCTGATTCTAAATGTTTTTAAAATAAAATTAAAATATTTACTTATCAAGAATCTGATAAATTATGTTTTCTAGAATATAAACACCATAAAGTTAAAATCTTAACTCTAACATTGCTTATAAGGTCAGTTTGTTTCTCTATTTGAGATTTTTCTCCAAATGATTGTGGCTTAGACTTTGAATCATAAGCACATCATCAACTTTCTCAATTCCAAAATCTTTTTCTCTTCTAACCTCTCTTGATGGTTCAAGGACTAGATCTGATGAAACATCAGAAAATATATGTAAACACCAATCTTCAAACTCACTATTGTTCAAACTTTCTACCATTTTTCTAAAACTAATTTTTTTGCTGAGCATTATCTATATCAGTATAACTTTATGTGAAAACACAAATACTAACAAATATTTATTAATCTAGATGATTTGTATGACAAAATTCATTTTTAGAAATGTTATAAATTTTCTACTATATTTACTTTTTCATGAATATTGTTCTCTATATTCTAGATATTTACATAATAAAGTATAAGATTCAAAATTCAAAGTGGATTTGGATTTAAAAAATAAGTTATTTACCTTTAATGGAAGATATTTCTTTTTGTAATTTAAATATATAGTAGTTACCAATATGTTTAGTTTTTATTTTTATCAATTATAACATCTTAGTAAGTATATTATGAGTTTTTAATACAAGTAGAAAGAGCACTGGACCCAAAATTGTGACTTTGGAGTCCTAGTAAATGTGTTCCCTATTCTATATATATAACAATCTCATTGATATTTTCTATTTTATGTGATTTTGATCATTTCCCTCTTCATAGTTGTTTTATGAAAATTTTGATTGGAGGTATAGGTTGCATGGTTCTCAAGTTTGTTGAATGAGGGTTATGCATGTTTTTCATTTTGTAAGATTTGTGTTTTGGTGTAACCGAGGAGCTGGAACCAAAGAAAGTCTCTACCCCACGTCCCTTCCTCTCATCTATCTTGAGCTAATTGAACACTAATTTTTTTCTTTTTCTTTTCTAATTATCGAAATTCTCTCAATTGTGCCTCCACTTCTATTGGAGCTAACACTCTCTGATACATGTTCTAGAATTCTCTAATTCAGTGGACCAAAGTCAACTATAATACGCCACAAGTTCTATAATTTTATTTTTGATAGCTCTTACTGAATTTAACGTGATTTTGCGTATATATCGTGGTTGGGGGGACAATGGGTCAATAGTGTTCTGGTATTTTTAAAATGAGCTTTTAGGTCAAATGCATCATCAAAATAGTAAGGGTCTATATTAGGATCATTCCATGGAGGTAAGGCCCGAGACAAATGCACAAAATAGTGGGCCATACGGTAGGGCCGTACCACACTGCCCAGGCACTATTATGGCTACGTTTCATGCTATTGACCTAGTGAACTAGTCTCGTGCCATGCCAGTGCCCCCGCTGAAGTAATCCCTCTATTTTGTTTTTGTTTTTTCAAGGAAAAAAATCAATCCTTTAGACCCTAAATGACCCTATAACTGTTGTATAATTGTATTCCTTCAACACTTAATAAAATTTCATCATTCATTCTCTACTCAAAGATAAATAAACCAAAGCAAGGATTTTCTCTCAAAAATCCAACTTTCGAGGCTCCAAATTCAAGCTTTCCTTCAAGACGTCGTCCAGTCCAAGTACGTGAGTTTTTCAACAAGGATTCCCTTTCATCCTAGTGCCCAATGACTTTATTTTCTTTAATGAATTATGGATTTACCAACTAATAGTCAAACCTAATATTCATGATCTTGATTTTTATGCTCTTAGATAAGATTATTTATGCATTCTTACTAAATTTGGGTCCTATTGGGTTATTTATCACATCATATGGATGTTTAATCATATTATGCATATCACCATCATTCTTGACATAAAATTCCATGATTTAGTAAACATTACAAGATTTTTGTATGATATGAACTATTTAGCATAATTCAGTACAATGAACTTAGAATCATTATGAAACTCATGAATGACTCATGGTTATGAAAAGATGCAGAAGCATGAATAATTCTTAGACTTATATTACAAACTAGTTATGCTTATTTCAGTAAAATTTAACACAGTATGAGGATTAATTTTAGGAGTAGTAATAAGCACCAAACAAACACCGGTTCAACAAAGCAATTCCTAGAAATCTATTCCATTGTAGGTATTATACTTTCCCAAGCAAACTTAGTTTAGTGATCACACAACAATGCCTTTATATCCAGGCAAGGTGTAATGCCCTGAAAATTCAAGCTAAGATTAGAACCATTATTCAAGTATATTTAGAATAAAAATATTGATTTGATAGTATGTGAAGTGATTTAGATATGAATTAAGGTCATAAATAGTTCCTAGCTCTTGGCCAAGTAGAAAGCTTCCTTACCGATTGAGTTCTTGTGTAGAATCTTCCTATAGTACACATCAAATGAGTGTAACTCCTATTATATAAGGAGTTTTGTATTTCAATATCACAAAATTTAATATATTCAAGTACTCTTTCCAACGCCATCAACCATTCATCAATCTGAGTCCTGAATAGAATGTTATGCTCATTTTAGTTAAGGGTGTATATCTGCCAAAAATTGACAACCTAAGTTGACAAGGAGTCAACTTGTTAACAACCCGTCAACTAAATTCATCAAACTTAACCAGTGAAGATCAAAAATGGCAAGATAATGACAAATTGAGTTGACGAGCCATCAACTGATTGACGGGTCATTAACCAAATCGTCAAATAGAATTTATCTGTAATGTCAAAACACTTTTAAGGGGTTGTTCAGTACTTTCCCACTCTTTTAACACCTAAAATTTATTTAAGTGATCCTAAGTCTTAAATATGAGACTAAAATTCCCAAATTCTCCCTTAACTCAAAATTTATTCGATACTTCGTAAGAAATAAGAGAAAGATGTGATTTTTCTCCTCTTCAGGGAAAACTAGGGTTCTATAATCTCATGCTACAATTTTAAAAGTTTTCTTCAAGTCTTTAATCTCTATGTATGTGATATTTCATCAATAGGTTCCTTCCCCCATTAAGTCCTTAAGTGAGCTCAATATCCTCAATTAAATTCTTTCTTCAGAGCTAGGGTTACATGAAAAATCTGTGTTTTGTTGAATTTTAGTTTCTCATAAAAAATAATCCATATATACATGTCCCACTCAAACATTTAATGTTATTATGGAGTTATCATTGTGAACCCTTATTATAACTAGTTTCAGGAGTTATTTCTTTAATAGAATTTCATGTCCTAATCATATCATAGAAATTATCATGAGTAGTTTCATTCTTCAGAAATGGTGGTTCTGAACACTAAATGAATTAGGACTTCATACATTGTTAGTTAAATATTCAGTCCATAAGTTTCATATGTTTTAGGATACTTTCAAATAATTTGTCTCTCACTCAGTCTCAGACACCAAAATTAGTAAACGTCAATATTATCAGTCCTGCAGGCCCTCAAATTAATTTTTGATGAAGTATATTCTAAAATAGTGTTTGTTGATTATACGTACTAGTAAATTATTAGAATCGCTATGTGACAAGAATTAGAATTTTAGGTGTAGCCTTCTAGAGTTATTCTAATGCTTAGCCCTCCTATGTTATCATATGCATTTTACTTCAACCATCTTAGGTCTCCCATAAACTTACAAGTCAGAGTGTTTAGACATACATAACACATATAAATATACATTCATGTATGTTCTCATATCATGATCAAAAGTTGTTGAAAGAATATGACATGAATGTACTCTACCATTGTAACACCCCAAAAATTAAAGCAAAGATTTGAACAATGCTTCATGTTCAAGTAGAATTAAACATCATGTTTTTGTGGTGTGAGAATTTATTTAGGCTTGTATTAAGGTCAGAAGTAACTCCTAGCTCATAGCCAAGTTGAAACCTTTCTTATCGGTTGATTTCTTGTAAAGAATCTTCCAATAGTCAACATCAAATGTGCATAACTCCTAGATTCCAATGTATTTTTGATCTCAAGATCCACTAAATGAAATATTTGAGTCTTTTGTGAAACATATCTATTTTGTTAATTTAGTTTTGGAGCAAAGAGTTATGACCATTTTAGTGACAAAGTGAGATCCCACGAGCCATGGTACAATCATGGTTAGATTTTAAAACTACACCATGTGCTTGTCTATATGAAATATCTCCAAACACCAGCATGATGAAAATTATAACTCCAAACTACAAAAGGGTACCATGATATTGGTTAGAAAGCATGCTATGGTACGATTGTGAGTCCTAAAGTTAATTCAGCTTGGACTTTCAACCGATGAACAAAGGTACAATCAAGAGTGTGTACTATGATTTATAGTCCTATGATTTATAGCATGACTCATTTGATGAAGTCCAGAGATTCTCAATTCAGCCAACCAACCATGAGTCCACCCACAATCATAGGTGGGTCCCATGATTGTGGGATGGTTCGTGCATCATGTTCTACATCTTTTTGAGTTAAGTATTATTTTTTCACTATTTAAACTCCTACACTAAATTTTTTAAGCTATTAAAAAGTTGGTTCTGAAGTTTACAATTACCCTAAGTCCCTTATTACTCAAAGAAAAAAACATTCGACAGTTTGAGAGAAAAAAAATAAGTGATTCTTCTTCCTCTAGGGTAAATTAGGGTTCTTCAATCTCAAACTCCAAATTGAAAGGATTCACCAAGGCTTTCATCTCCTTGTACGTGGAGTTTCATAATTGGGTTCCCTTTCACCCATTGAGTCCCAAAATTATTTTGAAATCTCAGATAAATTCACTCTCCAAGTCTAGGATTTTCATGAAAAGTGTGAATTATATTATCTTTTAGCTTCTTCATTTGACTAAACCATCAATATATGTTTTCCTATAAATTTGAGAAACTTTACATACTCATGACTTTGAATTCTAACTATGTTGATAAATTACTAATTTTGGATTTGAACTCAAATATCAGTTCATTCATTCTAAATGAACTACCCAGTTATTAGTTGGTATTCAGTTAAGAGTAGAACTTACACCGAGCGAACACAAGTATGAAGGCTCACCCTTAGTTTAAGTCCCTAAGCACCAAAACTACGGCTCCACTGCAGGTTCTAATAGGTCACCCATTAAACCAAGCTTGACACCTTAGTTCTTTGAATATCAATTTAGTGGAACCAAGTCTGTTAGTGTTCATAACCTAGGCAAGCTACAATACAACCTTCTAGTTGGGCTTACCGGTTGGACCCGATTAGTTTACATTAGAGTATGTAAGTTATCAATAACTCTCACAGGTAACAGTTCAAATTTTGATAGTTGAATGGCCTTGTATTCAATTATTTTAGCTTAACGTACACCACATTTTGTATTACTTAGTCATTGCATTAGTATGCATGTCTTAGTTTCATATTGAGTTTATCATGTTACATTCAACATATTCAACTTATATTATGTCATAGATATCTCATATGCTTAGTACATTCAAAATACTAACCATATAACTTCCTTTGCACTATATTGTCTCATAATATAGGTTCTGATATTCAGCATCCAACTCCTAGTTAGTACGATCTCCTACAATATTAACAACAGAGTTGGGGAGTGCTTGTTATCTGAGGATTAGCTTCTAGTAACTTATTTATAATTTAATTTTAGTTTTAGACAGATAGGGTTTACTGGGGACTTGTCTCAATAACTCTTCTTAGTAGAGGATTTTAGATATTCAAATATTAATTTTTAGCTTTATGACTTTAATTAGATGTTTTATTTTCATATTTACTCAATATTGAGCGCCATTTAATTATTCAAATTTTTAGCTTTTGCATCATGTTTGTTAACATTATTTTAGTATTCATAGATTTATGCCAGGCCATGGTTTAGCTCAATTTCATTTGTGACTCCAAGTACCGTGTTAAAAATTAAGTTTAAAAAAAGGAATTTATCTCGCTTTCACTTTTGTTATTGATTTTAAAATAAAATTCATACCATCCTTATTATTGGACTATGATATTTTAAAATGTGGAACTTTAGAAATTAGATCGAGGCTGATTTTGGTCTATTATTAATCTACTCCTTTCTTCACTACTGACTTACTTTGATCGAGAGAGATTTTGATCCTTTATAAATATTATACAATTTATGTCTTGAATTTGATCTTGGGAAATGGACTTGTTTAGTCTCTATTCAATTTTGAGAATTTATTATATTCTTATTTCTCTCCACTATAAGATGGAGTAGATTTATTATGACAGTGATTAGAAGTCCTGGTTTGGGACAAGTCAATATATATGAATATCCTGAGTCTCATGTGGGTCCCTCTATCTGAATTTACCTTTTGAAAGAGAAGATACTCCATAGGTCTTGCCTTGTGATCCGAGAAGTCAAAGAAGGTGTATATACTTGGTATGGTTTGAAACTCAGTTGTTAGGGTATTGTTGGTTCCCATTTCATCCGTTTGTTCATATGCATTGCCTATCATCAGTCTAATTGTTAGGCATTTGTATTTATTATTATGGTGGGGGGATGTATATGTACAAGTTATGGTTGTTGTTTGTTGAATTTATTCTTGTGCCTTCTGGTCTTAGGGGGGACCACTGTAACATTCCGAGTTTGTACCCCGGATGCCACACGATGCTTACAACCCCGAAGGACGACAAGCTAACCTATGAATAGTACCTACTGTGAGCACTAAATAATCATACTGAAATAATGCAGAAAGTAAAGCTAAAATGCCATAAGGTTCATAATCTGAATACTGATAAATATAGCAACTGAGAATAACATCTGCAAAGATTAATACAGTCTGAACTAGTCTAGTCTAAAAAGCCTCTAACTAAACTGTCTGAATATGGAGTTGAAGGGACAAACCCCCAACTAACTCCGACAAGAACAATACTGAATCACTGTAATACTAAAATAAAAGAATATCCTCAATAAATGAGGACTCACTACTGAAATTTGATACTGCTGAATGAACCTGGCTAAGCACGATCAGGAACTTAAGCGTCTGAACCAATGATATAAGACATCATAACAGAAAGAGAAAGTATGCATTAGTACGTGGAATTACTGGTATGCTAGATAAGGTAAGGCTGAATGCAAGGGTTCATATGCATGAACAGTAACTGGCTGAATGATATGAAATAACTAAATATGAGTACATGAATAACCAAAACTACTGTAAATACTGAGTATGCAATACTACACATATACATGTATACTATATCTGAGATCTATTAACTGAAATTGAGTTCTGATAACTGAGTAACTGATATCTAAGATTAATGATAACTAAATTATTGATAACTAGGTGAATGTTTTCGATAGTTCTGATTCTATAGAGCTGAACTAAAATACTAAGTCTAAAACCAAAACTGTAGGAGGTAATTATCTAACCGACATGCCCCTCTTTGAATTGATTGAGATCAACCTATAACCCCAGTTTAAAGGGTGTTAGTACCATGCCGCGGGTACAAATACTGGCGGTATGGATCCACTGAAATGTCATCCCAAAGGACTAAGGGTCACCCTCTACTGGCAGTTTCCCTGATGAGAACAATATTACCCTTAACTGGCAGGTAACACCTTATCAACCCTCACCTAGAAGGTTGATATCTCAATCAACAATAGCTACATAGTTCTGTTACATAAGGACTAGTATTAAGGATTACACCCTCTACTGACAGGTGAGTTCCCATCCTTGGGTTAGCTCGGTACTAAATCCAACTCCCAACTGAATGACACTGATTATTTAACTCAAATGAACTGGACTAAGTTTCACTGAGTTCTGTGATAGACTGAGTACTACTATTCATCACATTACTGAGACTATTCTGTAGCTACTCTAATTCTAGGGAAACAACTTGATTTTTGGGTATTAAATACCCCCAGGACTCGATAGCATTGAAAGTAAGACATGACATGATCTTAAAAGAATAACAATAGTTGCTTTTTAACAATGAATTCATTTAGACATTTGCCAAACACTTGAGAGACATGAACTTGTACATGAATGAGACCATATAATAGCATGTGATGGTTGAACTATTTAATTCACATAGACAATTTAACAAACACTTGGGGAGCATGACTATTTTATATAATAATAAACACATATAAAATCATGGATACAACATTCAACTTGTGAATTCAAGGAGTCAACATGAGAATAACATAATTCATCATACATGCTATTTTAATTTTAGTGAAAATTGTAACTAATCATGTATTAAAACCCAAAAAAATATCATGAACTTGAATATAATCTAATTTAAGCATATAAATCATGAATCGATAATCTTGCAGTTTTAAAAGGGGTTCTTGGAATCCATGGGTGAAAGGAACCCATGTATGGACACCTAACATACCTTGATTGTTGATTTTGTAAAGATTGTACGAAATCTATTGGAACTTAGACTTCACTTGAAGAGTCTAGGGCTTTGCTCTTGAGAGAATTGAGTGAATAATGAATGTAATTTTCCCTATTGGGTGATTAATTTCATATTTTCAGCCGTATTAGCTGAGTGAAAATGACTAAACTGTCCCCTTGGCTCTCTTTTCCCATATAAATAACCCTTGAGGTACGAATCCATGAAATGGGGAATGCACCTTGCATCGTGACTCCTAGAAATAAGGAGTGGACTTCACGATGCGACTCCCAAAAATAGGGAATGGACCTCTCATCGCAACTCCCAAAAATGGGGAGTGGACATCGCGACGTGAGCTTGTCGTGAGACCTTACTATTTTAGACATCCAAAATCACCATTACACTATTCCAAAAATTCTAAAACTCATCCGATATGACCTATTTACATCTCTAATCATGAATCAATTGAAAGATAGATAATTCAAGGCTGGAAAGATTGAAATTAAGTCATTGAAATATCAAACCAAAAATGAGACTAAGTGTAAATTCTTAGCTAAAATTTTCTAAGTATGGGACCTCTTTTGGCATGCTAAATAGGACTGAAATGGTTAGAAATTTTTGGGGTCTTACAATATCTCCTTCTTAGGATCATTCGTCCTCAAATGTGACTAACTGAACTGAGAGAAACTGTTTTCACACTGACATAAATAACTGAAGCATGACTGAATTCTGAAGACATGACACATGAATGAACTATTTCATGAATGCATGAATGATATGAGAATGTTATTCAGCTAAAACTGATACCAAGTTTGTAAAGGTAATATGAGCATGTAACTGAATAAATATAAGATAGGTTGTTACCTTGAGTTGATTCTGAGTTTGCGGAGAAGAGGTAAGGATACTTAGTTCGCATGTCTGCTTCTGCTTTCCAAGTAGCTCTTTCAACAGACTAATTTCTCCAAAGAACTTTGACCAAAGGAACTTCTTTGTTCGTCAGTCAATAAATCTAATGATCGAGGATTTCTATTAGGATTTTCTCATAACAGAGACTATTCTAAACATCTACACTTTCTATAGGGACTACAACTGTTGGGTCACCAATGCATTTCTTTGGCAATAAAATATGCAATACTTGGTGCACTGATGCTAAGTCTGCAGGTAACTCATACTCCTAAGCTACCTTACTGAAGCAATTGAGAATCCAACAAGGACCAATATATTGGGGATTGAGTTTCCCCTTCTTCCCGAATCTCATCACTCCCTTCATGGGAGAGATTTTCAAATACATAAAGTCTCTAATCTCAAACTCGAGGTCTTTCCTTCTTATATCTACATACAATTTATGTTGGCTCTAAGCTATCTTAAGCCTCTCTCTGATCAACTAAACCTTCTCTAAGGTATCAAATACTAGGCCAGGCCCTGCCAATGCAGTCTCGCCTACCTCAAGTCAACAATGGGAGATCTATATCTTCTTCCATAAAGAGTTTCAAACAGAGCCATCCGAATACTGAAATGATAGCTATTATTATATGCTAGTTCAATTAAAGGAAAATTGTCATCCCAACTACCCTTAAAGTCAACAACACACTCTCTCAATATATCTTCTAAAGTCTGAATGATCCTTTCTTCTTGACCATCTGTCTGAGCGCGAAAGGTTGTACTGAGGTGAACTTAGGAACCAAGACCCTTTTTGAAGGCTTTCCAAAAATAAGAGATGAACTGCGTACCTCTATCTGATGGATAGAGGGACACCATGTAATCTGAACAACTCTTTAACATAGAGCTGGCATAGTCCTCGATTGATTAAGAGGTATGGACTGGAAAGAAATGGGAGGATTTGGTAATCCTATCTATAATGACCCAAAACAAATTATGCTGATAACGGGTACGATGTAAACCCATCACGAAATCTATGTTCACTTCTTCCCATTTCTATGTGGGAATACTAAACTCTTGTAAGGACCCACTAGGCTTCTGGTGCTCAATATTAACCTACTGACACGTAGAGTACTTAGCTACAAAATCTGTGACATTTCTCTTCATCCCACTCCACCAATATATCTCCCATAAATCACGATACATCTTAGTGGCCCCTGGATAAATCGAGTAATTCACATTGTACGCTTCTGGAAGGATTTATTTCCTCAAGTCATCTATATTTGGCACACATAGCCGACCCTGGCAAGGCAACACACTATCTCTCCCTTGGGAGAAAACTTCTACTTTTTAGTCTCTGACTGGCTTTTTCAACTTAACTAAGTTGGGATCTCTGTCTTGCTTTTCCTTTACTTTTAAAACTAGAGATGATTCCGAATTATTCTACAGCACATACTACCCTATGATGAATCGACTAAGTAGACACCTAGTCGGGCAAGCTGATGAACTTCCTAAACTAACTTTTTCTTACCATTCTTAATGTGAGCAACACTACCCATAGACAACCTACTGAAAGCATCTGCCACTACATTGGCCTTGCCCAGATGATACAAAACACTCATATCATAACCTTTCAACAACTCTAACCACCTTCTCTGACATAAATTCAAATCTTTCTGAGAGAACACATACTGTAAGATTTTGTGATCTGTGAATGCATCTATATGTATCCCATACGAATAGTTCCTCTAAATTTGTAAGGCAAACACTATTGGTGCTAAGTTAAGATCATGCGTAGGGTCATTTATCTCATAGGGCTTAAGATGTCTAGAAGAATAAGCTATGACCTTATCTCTCTGCATTAGGACTCAACCCAAACCTACTCTGGATGCATCACAGTACACAACAAACCTATCTGAACTATCTAGTAAAGTAAAAACTAAGGCTATAGTGAGTCGAGTCTTTAACTCCTAAAAACTCTTCTCATAAGAATCTAACCACTGAAACTTAACTTTCTTCTGAGTCAATCTGGAGATAGGGGATGCAATAGATGAAAATCTTTTAACAAACTATTAATAATAGCCAGCCAAACCCAAGAAACTCCTGATGTCTGAAAGAGAGATGAGTTTGGGCCAGTTTTTTACTAATTTGGTCTTTTAAGGATCAAATGTAATGCCATCACTGGAAATAATATAACCAAGGAATGCTATTGACCTTAGCCAAAATTTGCAGTTACTGAATTAAGCGAACAACTGATGGGCTCTGAGAGTCTAAAGTACAATTTTGAGGTAATCTATATGATTATTTTTTCTACGGGAATAGACAAAAATATCATCGATGAAGACTATAATGAACATGACAAAGTACTTCTTGAACACACGATTCATTAAGTCCATGAAAGCTAATAGGGCATTTGTGAGACCAAAGGACATGACTAGAAACTTGAAGTCACCATACCTGGATCAAAAAGATATTTTTGGAATGTCATATTCTCTGACTCTGAGCTTATGATAGCCTTATCTGAGGTCTATCTTAGAAAAGTAACTAGCACCCTGAAGTTGGTCAAATAAGTTATCGATTCTAGGAAGTACGTATTTATTCTTGATTGTGACTTTGTTCAACTGATGGTAGTCTATAAAGTACGTATTTATTCTTGATTGTGACTTTGTTCAACTGATAAATCCCTTGCCTAGGAGATCTTTCAAGTGTTCCTTTAATTCTTTGAGTTTTACTGAAGCCATTATGTCTGGTAGAATAGAGATAGGCTGAGTATCTAGAAGAAAGTCTATTTTAAAGTCAATTTCCCTTTCGGGAGGAACTCCAAGAAAGTCTACGAGAAATACATCTGAGAATTCATTGAATACTGGAACTGACCCTAGACTAGGAGTATCTGAGACACATCCCTTGGATATTATTTTTCTCACTCTAAGGTAGGAAATCAGCTGAACCTTAAGCGCGGTAGTACTACCCCTACATTGAAGGACTAGTTCATTAGGAAACTAAAAATGAACAATTTTGATTCTACAGTCAACTGAGGCATAACATGAATAGAGCCAATCCATGCAAAGAATGACGTCAAAATTTGTCATCTCTAACTCTACTACGTTTGCTGAAGTGATTTTCTGAGATATCATAACTAGACAATTTTTGTATACCCATTGGGCTATGATAGACTGGCCTACTAGGGAAGAGACTGAAAAAGGTTATGTTAAGATTTTTGATCTGACTTTGAAATTGACTACTATGTAAGGAGTTACCAAAAATAGAGAAGCTCCTGGATCTAATAAGGCATTAATGAGTAAATCAATGATCTATAATATACCAATGACTACATTAAGAGAAGTTGGTTGATCTTGTCTGGAGTGAAGTGTATAAAGCTTATTTAGGCGCTGCCTACTGGTGGCACTGGAAATGTCACCCTACTGATTTGGCCAACCGAACTAAGCTGGGGGATGCTTGTGCTGACTCTATGATCCTGAATGAGGAAAATCTCTGATTCTATGGCCTAGTTTTCCACAACCAAAATATACATTACTGCCAGCTCTGCGAACACCCTCATGGTTTCTGCTATATTTCTGGCAAAGAGAATTTGTTCGAGCACTGTTGATACTACCATGGGATTTAGAGCCTGGCGCCCTATCTTTGTTACCATTTCTGAACTTGGGTACTAGAGAACTTACTAAGTATGGAGCTGGAACTAAAGATTTTTGATGAAATCGAGAAATGCTACCTCTCTTTAAGTGAGACTGAGTGAAATTAAAGCTACCTATTCTATCTCTCTTATTATACCTTTCTCTCTTCATATTCTTAGCCTCTTTTATCTTCTGAGCATGGATCGTGAGTCTAGATATGCCCATCTCCTTAATTGCATCGCAAATCTGCAGTCCTTAACCATATTCTCTGATACCCCAGACATGAACTTACTCATCTTGGACCTATTATCTGTTACTACATGAGGAGCATACCTGTCTAATTGAGTAAACTCAAGGGAATACTCTTTCACACTCATGTTACATGAGATTGATGAACTCTAACACCTTGGATTCTCTTAAATCTAAGGGAAAGAATCTGTCTAGATAAATAGTAGCAAACTCTTCTAATTCTATGGGCTCTGCATCTGCGCCCCTGTCTATATTCTACTGCTGAAACCACGTTTGAGCTATATCTTGTAGCTAATAGCCATCTAACTCAACACTCTCACTAAAAGTCACCCCCATAATATCTGTGACTTTCTGTACTTTATCGAGGAACTCTCGAGGATCTTCTTCAGACTTGTATACTAAAAATAGGGGAGAATTTATTTGAGTGAAGTCCTGAATCCTAGTTGCAGTAGTATTGGTCACTGGGTTGGCCTACAAAATAGCTGTCCATTTATTTTGAGCTTCTAAATAACGGGATAGAGTGGTGAATATAGCTCTGAATTCATCATAGGTGACATGCTCGTTCAAGGGATCTGCCTGAACGGGCTGAGGTGCTGACTGGTTTCCTGTTCTTCTTTCGTTGGTCTTTTAGGGAGGCATATTCTATAAATTGAAGGAAGAAAGGAATTAGACTAAGAGTTAAACTTGATCTCATGATCACTCTCATGACATGAATATTAATAGAAGGGAAAGTTTCCTAAAAATGCCTCATAGCCTCTTATCCATAAGTGTGGCATGCTACACACCCATGCACAAGACTCTACTTGATGCGGATTTCAGACTTCATAGGACTCTTTAGAATCTTAGGCTCTGATACCAAGGTTGTAACACCCTGAGTCTATACCTCGGATGCCATATGGTGCTTACAACCTCGAAGGACCACAAGCTAACCTATGAATGGTGCCTGTTGTGAGCACTAAATAATCATACTAAAATAATGGGGAGGTATAGATGAAATGCCATAAAGTTCATAATCTGAATACTGATAAACATAGAAATTAATAATAACATCTGCAAAGCTGAATACTGTCTAAACTAGTCTAGTCTAAAAAGCACTAACTAAAGTGTTTGAATGTGGAGTTGAAGAACAAACACTCAAGTAACTCCCACTAGATAAATACTAAATCTAAGTAATACTAAAATAAAAGAATATCCTCAATTAATAAGGACTCACTACTGAAATCTGATACTGTTGACTGAATCTGGCTAAGCGCGGTCAGAAACCTGAGCGTCTGAACCTATAATATGAGACATTATAGCACAAAGATAAATTATGCATCACTATATAGAATGTACTGGTATGCTAGATGTAGTAAGGCTGAATGCAAGGGTTCATATTCATGAACAGTAACTGGATGACTAATATGACATTACTGAATATGAGTAGATCGATAACTGAAACTACTATAAATACTATGTATGCAATACTATGCATATACGTGTATACTATATCTAAGATCTATACTGAAGCTGAGTACTGAGTTCTTATAACTGAGTAACTGCTATTTGAGATTAGTGATAACTGAATTACTGATAATTGGGTGACTGTTTCTGACAATACTGATTTTATAGAACTGAACTGAGTTCTATATTGAGTCTGAAACTAAAACTGTGTGAGGTAATCATCTAACCGACATGCCTCTCTCTGAATTGATTGGGCTCCAACCTTTAACCCTAGTTAGAAGGGTGTTAGTTCTTTGCCATGGGTACAGACACTGGCTATGTGGATCTATTGAAATGTCATCCCGAAAGACTAAGGGTCACTCTCTACTGGTAGGTTCCCTAATGAGAATGGTATTACCCTCAACTGGTAGGTAAACGCCTTATTAACCCTCAACTAGAAGGTTGATATCTTAACCTACACTGGCTACATAGTTCTGGAATGTAAGGACTACTACTAAGGACTACTCCCTCTATTGACAGGTGAGTCCCCATCCATGGATTCACTCAGTGCTGAATCCTACTCCCAACTGAATGACATTGATTATTTAACTCAAATGAACTGGACTGAGTTTTACTAAGTTCATTAATTGACTTAGTAATACTGTTTATGACATTACTGAGACTATTCTGTAGCTATTGTAATTCTATAGAAACAACTATATTTTTGGGTATTAAATACCCCAGGACTCGATAGCATTGAAAGTAAGACATGACATAATCTTAAAAGCATAACAATAGTTGCTTATTCACAATGCTTTTATTTAGATATTTTGTCAAACACTTGAGAGACATGAACTTGTATATGAATGGGACCATAAAATAACATATAATGGTTGAACTATTCAATTCATATAGGCAATTTTACAAACACTTGTGGAGCATGATTATTTTACATAATAATAGACATATAAAAATATCATGTCTACAACATTCAACTTGTGAATTAAAGGAGTCAACATGAGAATCACATAATTCATCGCACATGCTATTTTAATTTCGATGAAACTTGTAACTAATCATGGATTGAAACCTAAACAACATCATGAACTTGAATACCATCTAATTTAAGCATGTAAATCATGAATCAATAAGCTTGTAGTTTAAAAAGGAGTTCTTGGACTCCATGGGTGAAAGGAACCTATGAATAAACACCTAACATATCTCAATTGTTGATTTCATAAAGATTATAGGGAACTTAGACTTGACTTGAAGAGTGTAGGGCTTTTCTCTTAAGAGAATTGAGTGAATAACGAATATAATTTTCCCTATTGGGTGATTAATTTCATGTTATCACCTGTATTGGGTGAGGGAAAAGGACTAAACTACCCCCTTGGCTCTCTTTTCCCTTATAAATAACCCTTGAGGCATGACTCCCAGAAATAGGGAATGCACCTTGCATTGTGACTCCTAAAGTGGGGAGTGGACTTTGCAATGCGACTCCTAAAATGGGGAATGCACCTCTCTTTGCGACTCCCAGAAATGGGGAGTGGACTTTGCGATGCAAGTTTATCGTGAGACCTTACTATTTTGGACAGCCAAACTTACCCTTACACTAGTCTAAAAATTTTGAAACTCACCTGATATGACCTGTTGACATCCTTGATCATGCATTAATTAAAAAATTGATAATCCAAGGCCGGAAAGATAAAAAATAAAGTCATTGAAATATCAAGCCCAAAATGAGACTAAGTATAAATTCTTAGCTAAAATTTTTTAAGTCTGGGACCTTTTTTGGCATGCTAAATAGGACTGAAATGGCTAAAATTTGTGAGGTCTTACAACCACTTAGGTTATTGATTGTCTGAGCTAGCTGGTTATGTTACTATTTTGTTATTATTATATAGTTCATGGTAGGCTGATTATGGATTGAACTTGAGGTTGTCAGTAAATTTCTGATTTCCTTTTGTATTATTATGGCAAGATTTATCATTGTTAAATTACTTTTTGTTTATTCACATATTGGTTAGAGACCCTAATTAAGCTACTATTAACTTCATTATTTTTGTATAATCCCGGTGATCTTAGACTAGATCCCTCAGGGTTGTACCGTCGTGTTTGATTATTCGTATTGAGTGGTTGAATATCCATTCTTCTCCAACTAATATTTGTATATCATTTCTTTCCTTTATACTTCTATTGTATATTGTATATCTTTTTCTGTATTCTACTATAGTTTATAGCTTGTCTACTTATGGTATCACACCCTCATCATTAGTTACTGGTAGAATAGGATAGTTTATCCTTATTATTAACATTATTATGTTTCATTTCTAAGATAGTTGACTGTCATACATTCCTACTTTCCATTTTCTTTGGATCTCAATCAGCCAATGCCTATTAAGTACCTCGTATTTGGTACTCATACTACACTTCTGTATCCTATAGATCATAGTACAAGTTCTAATAGCTGTTGTGTGCATTGTTAAAAACTACCATGGATTAGTGATTTGGGGTAAGCTCCTAGCATACAGAATTGTTCCTACTCCCTTAGTTGTTCGATTAATCTTTAATTTGCATTTTGGAGACAGTCCTATATATATGTGTTGTACTTACCATGTTCTCTTATTTTGTAAGAAGCGTTTGTACTAACTTTACTAGGTTTTGGGATTACTTCTATATATTATTCTTTTGATTAGATTTATTTTCCTTTTTTTGTCTTTTTCTCTTGATAGTCCGTTACTTGTTATTTTGGATTATTATTTAGCTTTACCTACTGGCAGGAAAAGGTAGGTACCATCATAATCTAAGAAATTGGTTCGTGACAGGTATATACCGATAGGTACTAAGAATTTCATATTATTAAATTTGCATCCTTTATTCTAATGGTGGTCAAAATTTGAGATACAATGTGATATTTGCTGTTTTTCACCTGTTAGGACTTTTCTACGCATAGGGTTATTGTACTATTCATTATCTGATGTAGTTTTTTGCTTAAGCTTATTTGACGTATGATTCATATTGAGTACAAGTGACCCATACTTACTCCTACTTCCCTTCATTCTTTTTATACAAATCCTATTTCGAGTGGACTCACAGATAGAGATCTTGGATTTTAGAGGCATTTCAAAGTTGTTGTAAGCTTCTTGGTTTGGGATTATTCTGGGCTTCATCTATTTTACTTCTGTGTTGACATATTTTTAGATAATTTAGTACTTATTCATCATTTAATATATATAGTCCCTCTTGTACTTATGACAACTTAGTCTTGGAATTTTTGTATTTGATTTTGGGTTCATATTACTATATGATTTTTAGGATGCATTGATTTGTTATTTCCATTATCGTATTAATTCTTCTTTTTTTATTTGGATTGTTAATTTTTCTATGTTGATATTTTGATTTATTGAGTCAAGTCTTACCTAAATGGTTGGGCTGAAATAGGTGCCAACCCATGAGATTTGGGTTATGACACAACATCTCCACTTTTGATTTGTACCATGATTTTAAATTTAGAAGTCTCATTTGAATGTATCCATTCTTAAGTTTAATAAAATAACAAGACTTTTACAGACACTAGCATAATCTTCGATGATCATCAACTGAATTAGAAAATTTCTATCTCATAAGAACCCTATCTCATATTCAATGTTTATCTAGCAATGTTAATGGACAATTTTACATATTTTAACTAGTTTTGATCATTGCTACCAGAATTTATACTATCCCTGCAAATTAATGATTCTCTTCTCATGATTATGATTTTAGTTTCTTAATACTGTCAAACAATGATTGGTTTGCTTAGCACATATGTTGATGTTTGGATATTAACAGGTTTGTAATTTTTTGTCACTTTACTTGTGTTGGTTTACCACGTGGTAGTTGTGGAAAGTCATGGATGAAAATTATCGCAGTTAATACTATGATTTATCATGGATTTAGGGTTTCCTAGATTGATTAGGTTATTCATTAGCTTAAGTTACCAAATTCTGAAAACATAATAATGGAGAAAAGGTTTTGACTTTTGAGCATGCTTTTATTATTTATTAAATGTCTTTTCAAATTAATTTTTCCATTAATAATGGTATTTCGAGAAGTACTCAATCAATAAGAACATCAAGCTACCAATGGTAGCATGATAAAAGCATGATGTCTATAAATTTTTGTTTTACCAATAGGCCACATGTTCAAACATGATAAATGTTTGATAAGTAAAATAGAATTCAAATCATCCTTCATCAACAAAAATCAATATAGCAAACCCAAATAAGCAAATGTACTTAATTATATCATAAACGCTAACAAAAATTTCAACTTCCATGTTAATTGGGTATGCTTTATTTAACAAAGTATCTCCACTAGTGCCACTATATTCATACTAAGGCATAGTAACTTGATCATTGACCAACATAATTGTTCTGTCTTCAGTTGAAAAGAAGAAAGTCTTGTTAGTATTTCTTGATCATTTTCAATTCCCAAATTTTGCATATTGATGGCAACAATAATAACACCACTAATAAGAACAATAGAAAGACCTATCTCAGTTCCTCTCATTCTTCACAGATTTAGTAGAGAATATTTTATCAAAGCTATAGAAGTATATTGTTCATAATTTTATTCTTAAAAGTGAAAAAAGAAATTGTTTTGCATTGTGTACCAACGTAAAATACCAAACACTAGATCAATGACATATTCAATCACTGAATTATCAGCCATTCTAATTATTTTCATAACTAATACAAAATTTTTATACTTAGATGAACATAAGAAATAGATAAGAAAAATATCATTGTTAAAATTTTAGGAATACTAGCTTGTTTAAAGCCTCGCCAGCTTGAGCTCTACGTATGGTAGCTTCTAAACCTCCATCACTCATAAAAAATATGAAACAACAAAATACAACTACGATTCAGTAGTTATAAATTTGGAATCATTTTAAACTTGATCATTGATTATATCTTTTACTAATTCATATGCAACTAAAATCATACAAAGATAAAACAATACAAACAAAGTTATTATGATTTCTTCATATCCTATATCAAATATTAAGAATCATGATATAAAACTGAAATATACGATAAATTAAAAGGAGAAGTCAGATTGACATAGGTAGAGAAAAACCTTCTAGCTTTAGCCAATTTTTGTTGCTCAATATAAGCTCTAACTTGCTTTTCTGATTGATAGGTTGCGCCATTTGGTGCCTTGTAAGACTACATGTCAAAAAAAATAAAATGGATAAATAAAAACTAACTCAGATATCTCGTATTGATTGTTTAGAGAAGGTTTAATTTATGTGTATCGATGTGTTTATGTGTATTTCTTCTAATTACACTAGGGGAGGAAATAGGAGAAGTGAATTGTATGATTCTAATTTTGTTCGAACATTCTTCTTGATTATGTTTATTTCATAGGGAGCCTATTAAATTGCATTATCCTCAATCAGGTATTTATGTTAATTAGATTTAAGATCAAATATAATGACCCTCTAGGTTATTTCCTTGATTTACATGTATTTTAGGCATTTCAAGACTTTCCATAGTAGCTATAGGTAATTTATTACTTGCCAAAACTGTCAGTTCAGTTATAAATAGTTTATTTAGATTTTAGGCTTATTTTCTTATTAAGGAACTAGTCTCGGACCAAAACTCTTAGTAAACAACTTCAGATGATAATTCCAGCAGTGTCATTACCTCTAGAATATTGGTTTTAGATTAGGGGGACCTTTGATTCAGGTCTTAAGACTTCCAGGCTTATTTTGGGCTATTGGGTGGATTCTATAAAAATGGAACTATGCATGTGGGTTCTATATTTTGTCAAAATAATATTGAATGAAAGTTTTGATGACTTTATTAAGTTTGAAATATCAAATTTGATATGGTAGCATACTTTATTTACGTGCACGGGGTTCTGAACTAATCTCGAGCACCTGATTGAATCTATTTAAACTTTGAAAAATCTGATGCATGGACCATCTGGTACAATAGCTTAAGCGTACCATTAATTAGCAACCCTTAGCCTCTTTAGCGGCCTATGCCATTTAGTTGAGGTTCACTTTAGCAGTCAAGGATCGCTTAAGCGGACATCACTTTAGTGGCTAAGAGACTAATTTAGCAAAGTCCTCTTTCATAGTTTCTGACTGCTTTAGCCGATTTGTGCCACTTAAGTGGTAGGAGCTTAAGCAAACAAGTTGCTGATTTAGTGGAGCAGTGCCGATTAAGCGGATAAGCAACCCCTTTTGCTGTACTGGGAGATTGTCAAATCTCCTTTCTAAATTCAGATTTTTCAATATTTTATCCACAATTTTACTCCAATTTAGGAGCTTGAAAGGAGGTAAAAAATAGGAAATCATCCATCAAAGCTAAGTTAACTTATCGTAACACTCCTTGGTTATTTTCCATGTCAATTTCTATCTCATTTCATTGTAAATTCTTAGAAATTAGGTCGTTAAATACCTTAAACTTAGGGGCTGATTTGGGCCCTGATTTATGCACATTTGTGCTCAACATTTTAGATTATATTTCTTATCCTTTAGGGGCCTCATGACAGATTCAATTTTGGATTTCGTTTGTGGGCTTTGTAGTATCGTTCTTAACCCAAATTCTGACCAAACCTTTTATATAGCAATATGGCTTTCATTTTAATCTTAAAGACATATACATTGCAGTTTTCATAGTTTGGTGGCATTTTAGGATCATGGAAAAAAGGTAGGTAATTTGTGAATGACCCAAGAATTGTGGTTCACCATTAACATAGGCTTTGATCTACTCTTCTTCACGAGATAGTTCATGTTATATATTTCTTTATAGGTAAGAATGATAGAATATAATTATGGGTAGAATACCATGACTTAGCCTAATTTTAGAGTTTGGAGTAGAATGGTGAACCGAACCTTAAAATAAAATACTTGTTATGGCTATAAAATCCACACACCCTAGAATATCAGCATGTGAACCATAGTTGAGGCTAAGTATCCCTTCAAAATAAGGTTTATTACTAGATTTAGTGGATTGGATCATAGTTTCTCAAATTATAGTATTATCATTATGCTAGTTATATACTGTTAGTGTCGAGGTTGTGGTTATGATATTAGTTGGCCTCTAGGTTAGTATTCTACTCTTAGAATAATGGATTGATTCTATTTATGGACACTTAGGTGCCTTATGTTGTATTATTTGGATACTAGTGATGGCATGCATAATACTATATGTGTTCATGCACATTTAGTGGTACGATTTCAACCAAAAACATAATTTTAATATTGTTTTATAGAAAAAGGGTTAATTCCCACTTTTTACATGTAAAATGGATTATTTTGTAAATGGCATTGTAGTACGTTATTTACTAATTTATGATCTTTCAAAAATAAAGATGGTGTTTTGGAAATTAGACCGAGATAAATTTTGGTACATGATTGATCCACTCTTTTACTACTAATATTTATTTTGATCGTGATATATTTCAACCCCTTTTACTCTATTATGATTATTTAGTCCCTAAGTTGATCTTGGGCAATAGAGTTACAAACTACACTCTTTTAGCTACAGTTTGAGTTCATGCATTTATTATATAAATACATTTCTTTGGTACTAGATAGAGTAGATTGATGATGATAATTATTTGAAATCATGGATCTGGACCAGGTTAGTGTATATGAATATTCTCAAATCCCCTAGGCGCACCTTTATTTATGAGCCACCATATCAAAAGAGAGAGTTTGCCATAGGTATTGCCTTTACAAATTGTTGAGCTGGATGAGGTGTATATACTTGGTATGTTATGTAACTTGAATCAGTCATGGTACTATTGATTTACTTTGCATTTAGTAATTCATACACATTGCATATCACTAGTACGTTGTTTTGTGCTTATATCAATCAGCCTTATAGAGGGTTGCATAGGTATATGCTATGATTGTTGTTTGTTGAGTGTTGATTGAACCTTCTAGGTTTTTAGGGTCCTGGTTAGGTATTGTTTGTTCGGAGTAGTCAGATACTTTATTGTTGCTATTACGATTAGTTTATGGCAGGCTAATTATGGATGATACTTTGGCTAAAGGTATGATTTTTATCACTTTCTTTGTTATGGTATATTACATTATGTACAGTGTATTCATGGTTAGACATTTATACTATAGGCCTAGATCTTTTTAGCAATAGTGCTTGGTTATGATTTTCCTGGACGGTTTAGGTTTTCTACCTTAGGTTTTTACCTTTGAGTTAGTCCCGTATGCCCATGTGTATACATATATCAAGCTATGGTGTTGTCATATATCCTTCTCTTTCCTTTTTTATTCATATTGTATATGTATTTTATGGCCTTGTATTCTATTATATATATTCTTCTTCCACGCTTTATTTGTATATTGGCTAGGAATATACGGTATATTACTTTAGTTCCTGAATACTGCTAGAATATGATAGTTTATCCTTACTGCCTCTCTAGCTTTGTTGTGTTAGCTTCCTTGATAGTTGTTGTAGTTTATATTCTTACTCTATGTGTTATTTATACTTGCATTATCTTTGGAGCTTAGTTAGAAGTTGCCTACTGAGTACCATATGTTTGGTACTCATACTAAACTTCTATAATATGCAGATCATAGTACGAGTTCTTGCTGTTGGTATGTCCATCATGTAGAGCATCTATGGATAGGAGATTTGGAATTAGCTCCTAATGTTTGGAGAATTACTACTCTCATTCTTATAGATTAGACTGATCTGTATATTGTATTCAAAGATGGGCTGTACATGTATATTTATTTAGTATTTGACTTTGTATTCTTATTATAACAAAAGCTTTTGTACTAGCTTCACCAGGCCATGGGGTTTCTTTATATATATTAGCCCTTTTACTGTATTTATTTCATTGTTTTCATTAATTTCTCTAATAGTCCATTACTAGCAGTTCTAGACTATGGGTTGACTTATATACTGGTAGGTTATAGTATGTGTCATCGTGACCTAAGAAATTATGTCGTGACAAATTGGTATCAGAGCCTAGCTTTATGAAGGTGTTAGTACAAGAGCTTGGTGTTGAGTAGTTCCCTGTGGATCTATACAAAGATGTCTATATCCTATCTTCCAAAGGCAGCAGGGCATTCTTAGAAAATTCAATTCTTGACTCCTTGTTGTATGTCCTAATTTCAATGAAGCTCTAGTATATTTTTTTGACTCCATTCTATTCTAGAAGGATGATATAAGGTTATTGATAGATGTATTATAGATTTTTAGTACAACATCGAACTAGGGAGTCAAATGTTAATATTAAAGATCTTCAGTATCAACTAGAGGATTAGGGCCAACCTAGGATCCATTAGAGTTCGTAACCGCTTTACCCTTTCAAGATTTGGTAGTAGGTATTCCGATCCTTTTTATGGATACTTTACTGCTAGAGTTGAGGTGTTCATCGAGCTATTCTTAGGACAAAGTTGAATTTATTGGCATTAAGTAGGTTCTTTATCGTTATAGTGAATGAGATGGGGTTTCTTGAGTGAGCCAGACATACTTCGATGCTATATCCTTCAAAGCATGAGAGGGTGCATGGATTTATTAGAGGATTATCTTATCCATTTTGTTAGGCATCAAAACATTTAATAGCAGCTAAATATTCTTACTCTTAAGCTATTGATAATGTGAGGGCCTGATATCACCTAAAGCTACACGTCAAATTGAAGATAAAGAAGTTGATGAAAAATATAGTAACCTAACTCACATTGTGGTTAAACCCATAAGAAATACATGAACTATTTCTCA
The DNA here is from genome assembly GCF_002878395.1 of Capsicum annuum. Taxonomy (NCBI): domain Eukaryota; kingdom Viridiplantae; phylum Streptophyta; class Magnoliopsida; order Solanales; family Solanaceae; genus Capsicum; species Capsicum annuum. Next base: position 913,394 of record NW_025820326.1, read on the forward strand.
AGATTGCTGAAATTAATGGGAAGTACCAGAAGTTAAATGGGGGGAGGGGGGGATTGTAGTTGTAAACTATGAAAAGTAATAAGCTGTGGAATGCTTTGGTTGTAATCAATCAAAAATGAACACTAGGATTATGTTTCCCTTGGCTTCTAATTCTGTAGGTTTATCACACTTAATCTAATTATCAAACTGTTGTGCAAGTATAATCTAGCATGTTATGTACCACCAATAGCCTCTCAGCATACTTTGGTAAATCTCACTCATCTCTTCTCAATCTTACAGTGTCATACGACTAACCCATGCCTTGGAACCCAGTTTGAACTATCTTCTCTCGGTCTAAAGTTTATTATATGAAGATAATTATCTCAAGTAGATAGTGATGTATAAATTATTTCGACAATTAACTCCAAATGACCATTATGATCTCATTTTCCCAACCTCTATCTCCCTATCAGGTTCATAGTGAATACATGTGGGATCCTAGTATTTGCAACCGTTAAGAAATGAATAAGTATTAAGAGAACCACAATATATGCAACAATAATAATTTAGAAGGATTGAACACTTCCCCTACTTTGTTAATCCACTAGGGTTCCCATAACCCCAGCAAAGGGCATTAGCCACTCATTGTTGTAAAACAATCAATGAAATTCATATTTGGAAGAATTAAATCTATATCACAATAATTTATGAATAAAACCCAAAGTCCCAAATTGAATAATCAACCAAAATCAAGAACAAAGAAATCCCAAGATCAAATCAAATATCGATATCAAATATATATTTGTAAGTACTAAGAGTGTATATTTGTAAGTACTAAGAGTGTATAAACTAACTAAAAAATGTCAAAAGGGTATTGATAGAGTACAAGGAAATCCTAGGAAACCAATACTAAACAAAATAGGAAAATCAAAGTCGATGATCACTTACGGGGCTACCTACGGGGTGTAGGTGGCACCTATGGGGCGTAGGTGGTCCCACCATGGTGAACAGAAACCAAAACTTCTGCGAACTCTCCAAATTTTATGTTTTCTAACATCAAAGAGTCATAGATACTACATACGACCTATAGGTGGTCTAGAGTAGGTGAAAAACTCAAATTCTTAAACTTTTGTATCTTTGATCTTCAACTTTCTAGAATATATTCTAACACTTACTCCTGGTAGGTAGATCTATGGGGTGTAGGTACCCACGTAGGTGTCCCAAAATCTTAATTTTCACATTTTCTACTTTTTTGCTCCCAAACCTGGTTCCCTACAAAACATAACACAAAATACATCCTATCTAACAAAAAAACCTAAGTAACTAGCATATTATTTTTATCATTTTAAGCATTGGAAGTGCTATGAAACCATAGAACATTCGGACCATAGAGAGAGAATATATTAAGACTTATAGAGGTGGAAGTAAGAGGCCATGTCATCAGTATAATCCCATTGGTATTTCATACGAGAATGAGGATCCTCTCAACGGGGATTAGATTTACTTGCAGCCTATCAGTTCCATATAGGTGGCATCTAGGACTATAGGTGGCTCTTAAATTAGTCATTATATCACAAAAAGTAGAGTTCTTGTTAGACCTTGCAGATGTTTGGTATGGATCTTTAGACAGTGGCAATCGTTCTAGATCAATGGGTATAGTACCTCATAGTATCCTAAGAGCTTAATTTAGTTATGGTAGATTGACCATTGGTCTAGGGAATTCGCTAAATGGAAGTTGGTTGCTCAAACAGAGTTAGCATATGTTTCTTACCTTTCTAAAGCTCTTAAGGTATGGTTTAACTATGGGGAGGAGGGTTATTTTAGTATAAAGTTTCCCTAATATTTGTTGGTCTTCCAGTTAGGTTCATCTTGCATTTCCTAAAAGTTTAGAGCTTTAGGGTATTTCTATGACTATAGAGAGATTAGTCATTGGTCTAGAAAGTATCCTCGATATGCGATTATTAGTTATTTAGCTCATTTATATCAACATCATAGTGTTATATCACCTTCAGTTAGAGGCAGCACACTTAGTACCATAGTTGGTGATTTAGACCTCAGTACGAGTTTGGACCTACTTAGGTTCGTACTCCTTTGAGAATGTCTGGCATGTAGATTTGGATTCTACCATGACAGGTGTGCCTTTTATTTCCTGCCTTTACCTTCTTATTTGAGTATATTGGGGTTTTCATAGCTATCGATGATTATCTGCCTTGATAGATCTATACTAGTTGTTGTGTGCTTTGTTGCAGAGTTCATGATTATGTGACTACCTCCATAGATGATTTTTTTAAGTAGTAAATAGAGTGGATCAATATTGATATTTGTGTTTGAGTCCCATCTACCTTGGCATGTTGTCATTTTCTAGACCTAGAGTTGTATTTATCATTGATTTTCATTTTTGGTACCACCTTAGCATAATGGCCTTCTTTGGCCCTAGAGTGGTACTTATCATAGATTTTCATTTTTGGTACCACCTATTCTTCATAATGGTATTTCCATTGCTATTGTGATTATTTTCATTGTTTGACATTGGTTGATTCTTACTTGATAGATGAATTGACTAGTATTATCTATTTAGATTTTCCTTCCTAGCAATTTTTGTTCTTTGCCATAGGCGGCTAGCTTACTTGGATGGTTTTCTCTCTTTTAGTGAGTGAGGCTGGCCATTTTTCTCTTCTATTGGTGAGGCTAGATTGATTGTTGAGTGGGATGTAAAAGTGAAGGTAAATTAGCCTTCCATGGTCTAGTTATTGTTCTAGAGTTGGAAATTAGGTTATATTTCCCATTTCTAAGTTTGAGATTATAGGACTTGCATTCTTGTTCGTTGAGATTTCAGCATTTGGCTATCCTTCTCCTTATAGCCTATTTTTGAGGTTGACCAGTTTGGGATCTTTTCTTTAAACTTAACTAGCTCATTGCTTGATAGTGATTTGATGTTGATGTTAAGAGGTATTGGGCTTGCCTTTAAGGTTTGTTAGGTTCATCTCTTGGTGTAGTTTGATCTTGGTGTTGGTATAGAGTTGGATGCTCCATCCATTCCATGATGTAGTTCTTGATTCTAGAAGATTTAAGGGATGAGGGGATAGGTGATCATTTCCTGTGACCACTTCATATTTTGGAAAGTTGGAAATTCATTACCTTTAGTTGTTTGGTTCATTTTCTAGTAATGGCATGTACCTTGGAATTGATGTTGAGATGGGTACACTATTCCTCTACAATGTGATTCATGGGTTGATTGGGTTAAGGTTATTTCATTTGTGGGTCAAAGATATCCTTATTTCAGCATTTGTTCAACCACTATATTACATAATACCGTAGGTTTTAAACTTTAAATTTTTCCTTGTGATTTGACCTCACTATCTATACTACAAATCAGGTGACGAGTCATAATCACTCTATACGAGTTGTATGGCACCAATCATAGTCAAACTAATGATGTGGTCCAATATTTCTATCTTGGTGATGATTGAGACTTCACGAGTCTTAAGGTGAGGTCACGAGTTGTAGGGTATGACTTGTGACCAAATCAATGAGGTTACCTTGAGTCACTGCCCAGACTATAAGTCCAAGCAATGACTTGTAGCTAGTCATTAGATGGTGTGAGGCCCTTGGTGGTCATATACATAGTTCTCTCTCTCTTCCACACACTATATATATTTTAAGGCTAGGGTCATTGATTCCCTGGCCATTTTTCGTATTTCTTTGGTTCGTATTGCTAACACACACTAGGGCCCTTCCAGTTGGGAAGGGGGAGAGGGAGAACACATATAGCCCGTGTGTGTATTTAGGATGGTTAAATCTACAAAGTCAAGGTTAATGATTTTAAAACTCATGCTAAACATTATTTCCTGTCCCAACATCTTATATATATGTATATATGTATGTATGTGAACATGTACACTGAGTTTGGACTTGCTTTTGAAATTAATTTATTTTATCCCTATCCTGAGTTACATAATATTGCTCACCTCGCTAACTGTCCTCGGACACTACATTATTTTATAATGTAGGGTCCAAAGACACTTTTTTACCCCTATGCAGTGTTAGGTGATCTGATTCGTCAATTTGTTTGCGGTGAAATGGTGAGCTTCCATCTTTTGGAAATCTTAGCTATTCCATTGGTTTCTTTCAATATTTTAGAATTTAAGAGTTCGCATTAACATTATTATTATCATTGTCATTGTCATGGTCGGGATCATATCTCGATCTAGTTTGATATTTGGATTGGTTTAGAGGCTTTTGTTGACATGTGTTGGTTCGATGGTGTTGTTTACTCTTGGAGCTTATTCTTGATTTATATTAACTATTTTATCTTTATTCTTTGATTGTTTTCCTCTTGTTATTATTTGGATTATGCTTGGATTGGACAGGCTATGGGAGTAGTCTTCGACCTATGGTGGGCTTGAGATATCTGTCCTGGCTAGGCCCAGGATTGGGTCATGAAAATCTTTCTATTAGTGCCTAGGTTCAGGTTCGTTAGGCGCCCACAAATCCATGGTAAGTGGATTCCTTTTTATGGGTATGTAGCGCTCTACACTTATAAGGGGGAGGCTACAAGACATTTAGGAATGTTTTCCTTTCTTATGTTTTATCTCAGGCTATAGAGTCTACGGTCATGGAATTTCTCTAACTCCTGGCATTTCAGATCATGCCATGTCAAAGATTTGATGTTCGTAGAAACTTTATCGTAACCTCTTCCCTACCTGAGGGAAAAGTTGAGGGGACTCACCCTATTTATGAAGTACAGACCCAATCTATGGTCCTTGCTCTTTATTGTGCTACTCTACTTGGGGTCCATTGATTCCCTCTAGTCCTTATCCGATTGATTACACTCTTTATTAGTCACCTCAAGGAGGCATATCTAATGCATAGTTCTACCATTCTATTCATTTGTTGACTCAATTGGTGACCTCCCATTCTCGCCAGTCAGGTAAGGGTAGTTCGGTTGCTCCTTCTTTGGAGGTTACTCGGGTTGGTCAGTTCATAAGGTTTAATCCCCCACACTTTATTGGCTCTAGGGTTGAGTATGATCCTTAAGGATTATTGATGAGATAGAGAAGATCATTACGGTGATGCATACTAATAATGTAGAGGGTATGGAGTTTTTTGTATATCAGCTAAAGGACGTGGCATATCAGTCGTATGAAGAGTGAGAGTACTTAAGAGGTCATGATGCTAAGCTATCTATATGGGATAAGTTCTTTGGTGCCTTCCTTGATCATTTATTTCCTCAAAAATTGAGGGAAGCAAGGGTAGAGGAGTTTATGAATTTAAAGCATGACAAGATGAGTGTGAAAGAGTTTACCCTAACATTCCATCAGTTCTCTCTTTATATGATGTATGAGTAATTGCTAACATATTTAAGACCTTTAACCAAGAATAATTGCGAAGTCTTAAGCAACTTTTATTGTTTCTGATTTGTTTATGTCTTATTTTACAGTTTAAGCTGAAAGGATAGGGAACCAACAAGAATGGAAGCAAAGATGTTGAAATCTGGAGGAATCAAAAGAGAAGTGTGGCTGGCGACATCTGTGATAAGTCGTCAGCCTTGTGATAGGCTATAATAGTTGTCGTCAGACTTAAGCATGAGTCGAAGCTTGTGATGACATTTGGTGATATGACGTCAAAAGTGTGATATGCCGTCATGAATGTTGTCATCTTTAAACAGAGAATGGGTGTTGAAGACATTTTTGTGACGACGTTCGTGATAAGTTTTCAGGTTGGTGAAAGGCATCAATGTCGTTGTCAGACTTAGACAGCAGAAGCCAAAAGTGTAGAGGAGTTGACAACATCCGTGATAAGCCGTCAGACTCTTGATAAGCTATCACAGATGTCGTCGTTTATTCGAAGAAAAATCTGCAACTTTAATTTTATTTCCTTATTTAGGTTGAACTATAAAAAGCATTGCTTCGGGTTTTTCTAGGGGGGGTGGCACTCGAGTTTTAAGAGACGTATTTTGATATTTTCTCCTTGAAGTTTCTTGGCTTGAAAAGGCAAATACTTTGAAGAGATTATTATTAGTATTTTGGGATTTTCCTTTGTGATCTAATCTACGATTCACTAATTATTATTCATCTCTGTAACTTAATCTTCTCAATTATGTGTTTCATTCTTTGCATCATGAGTGGCTAATCTCCGTTAACCTGAATTATGAGATCTAGGGTTAGGTCATGATGATGTTCTAAACACTCAAGATTTAATAGGTGTTAGGATTTCTTGATAATTTTGAGATTTTAATTAATGTCTGTTGGTTGCAAATAGTAGACACACCTACTTTGATTTGCTTGAGAAAGAAATCATATACAGTAGGAAGTGAATTATCAATAGGGACTCAGAAATACGTTGTTTAATAATCAGCGCTGTAACAAGGTTGAGTAACCTGAGGGAAAATATGGGCAGTGAATAGCAATTTTCTATGTCCGAGAGGATTAGGAAATTAGACGCTTAAATAGGTCGAGAGACATTTGAGCATATCATCGATAAAGATAGCTTGTTATCCTAACAACAATGAGAATCTTTAACCACTTTTAGCATCTGTCATGTACCGAAAGCCCTAGTGAACATAATTTTGGTTATTTCATAAACTCTTGATTTATAAACACTGAAACTAAAGTGACCAACAATTATTTGCTGATCATAAAAAAAAACCCATTTTATCTTTTCGTATTATCTGTTTGAATTCAACTTGTAGCTATAGTCTCAAATTAATTTAATTGCCACTCACATTGTTCCCCATGGATTCGACCCCGACTCTAAAAGTTGGGTAAATATATTAACAAAGACCGCCTGGCACTAAATTGACGTGTAAGTTGAGCATGATAAAAAAATGGCACCGTTGCTGGGGAACAATTTGGCGTATTGAGTTGGTTTGGAATTTTAGCCTACTTGCTTGAATTTAAACTTGTAAATATTTTTTTTTAATTTTGTTAATTTATGGTGTTAGGTACATTTTTATTTTAGTTTACTTATTACTATGGCATCTTGGAATGAACATGAGCTTGATGGTTGGAAATCATATCTTGATGATCCATGTCCCTATTTTGATGGACCTTACTTTTGGCAAGATTGTAGATTTTCTCCTTGAAGAGAGATATGTACACCATCTCTATTCTATTGGGAGTATGATTGTTCTTTATGTGGTGGTCAAATGGACAATGGAGTGATTGGGCAAATGCCTCCTCCCCTCAGTATGCTAACCCAAATTTGTTTCTCTTATGATTTGGATAGGTTTTATGGTCAAGAACAGAAAGATCGAAGCATCGAAAAGAGTGGCATTGAAGCTATGCTTCAACTAATGTTGGAGTGTGTGGACACAACGAATGATATCATACGTGATATACATCAAGACATAACGGCAAATAACAAGGAAAAAAGACTGATAGAGGATATGTATATAGAGGTCAAGCATTCAAAGAACTTTTCCATATTATTGTTATATGATATCTTGTCTGTGTAATCATTTAACATAATAGACTAGTGTGAAGATGAGGAGCAAGAATCCGATATTAATGATGAGCTTGATGTTGAGCAACCCTCGATGAATTCCCAACCTACTATACCATTTATGAATGAAGATGGCAAAGACAAGGAAATGGTACTAGAGTCAAAGAAGAAATCAAGAACAATCCTTGTGAAGACTTTAGCCCATTTCGGTGTAAAAATACTAGTAGGGATGCTACTCCAAAATTGAGAGTTAGTCCTCATTCTAACCACTTTTCAAAATTATTCTTGATGGATGAGATGAAAGTTGAATCACCCAAGCAAATAATGAATTTTGAAAATAAGGAGGAAGATTCTTACATTTTGGAGTTTGTCCTTCCAAAAGGTTATACTACAACCCCAATCTTGAAGGCAAAGAAGATGAAAGATCGATGTCTATTTAGTGGCTATTTAAGATTCTCACCGTTGCCAAATGAGCCCACATAAAAGTTTGATGCAAAATTGGGAAAGCAGTTCAAGTCTTTGAAGTGGCATGATAGAACATTCCTCATCATGCCCTCATATTTTCCCAACACACCTCGAAGATATATTGATCAAAAGTTGGTTCGACGATTCAAATCCTCCAAGTGAAGACATAAATAATTGTCAACAAGGTATCTTGATGAAGTCTGAGTAGTCAAGATAACTGAGTCATGCTGCGACACTAAATTAAGTGCTTGTTGGGAGGCAAACCAAAGTTTTTTATTGTTTGTATTCATATTATGTGATTGACATCCGATCTTCACACCCATGGTGCCACAGGTGTGTTTCTAACTCTTTTGTTTTGGTTTGATGCATTGGGGACATTATATGATTTTAAGTTGAGGGTGGGGCTACTTGTGGGTGTTGATGTCCTTCGTGGTTTTTTGTTGTCATGCCTTTTTTCCCCAGAGTCTTGTTCCTAGTAGAGCCGACATGTTTAGGCGTATTGTGTTTTATTTTGTGATGTGTTGTGGTTAACTGGGAGAAAAATAAGTATCTACGGCAGTTGACATATTTTTGTTGATTTTTGAACACTTCTCCAAAGGTCTATTTTATACTTGTGTGATACGCATTTATGTGTGACCACTGTGCATCTTGTTATGGCATTAGTTATAGTAACATGATAACCATTTCTAAACAATTGCATGAACCAAATGGGTAGTAGCTTGTGATGTACCTTTGTGCCATGTGTGTGTGAGATACTACCTAGTTCCCGTTGTATGTTGAAATCTAGAACTTGCCTGGTTAGTCTTACCTTGTTTGAAGGATAGGGGTTAGGAAAATATCATAGGCCATTCTGATATTAGCTCACTTTTAGCCTTAATAACTTTCCTAGTATGTAGAATATCCCTTGATCCCTGCTTTGAGCCTGATTAGCCTATTTCTTTTTATGACACTCGTAACTTTTCTAGTTTATATCATAATGAACCTATTTTGGCCTTGGTCCTCCTTGGACACTATTCACCTTGACTTGGGCAAATGGCCTAAGTTGAGGGTCGCTATTATAGGAGTGTGTGATGTAAAATGAGTATGAAGAAAGGTAGAGTAAAAGAAAAGAATAAAAAGCTGGGTGCGGTGGAAAAGAGCAAGAAAAGGAAAAGTTGTGAAAAAAAAGAAGTGATTGTAGAAAAGAACCGCACTCATCCTGAATAAGAGTGATCAAGAAAAGAGAAGAATATAAAAAGGCTAATGAGTGAAACCCCAAAATGCTTATTTAGTGTCAAGGAGGCTTAGTCACTTTAAATATCATCGAGTATCATACCAGCCCCTAGCCTACATTACAAGGCTAAGAGAATACCTATAGTGATCCTAGCTGACCTGTCTGTAAGTCTTGGTAATGAAAATAAGGGCAAGTCTATGGGATTCGGCATACATTGATTGGAACTTCATTCTGAGAGTGAGTGTCTGGTAATTGTCCCCATGGTTACATATGTAATGTCTGATATAAGTAATGTGGGACTTCTTTGTAGTGAGGGTACACTGGTTACGTTGCTAGTTGGTAACTTGCTTGGGTAGTGGATATTGTACATATGCATAGTTATTGTTGCTAAGTTGATGCCATATCTTGATTCCATTCTGTCATATTTTTTATCTTCATGTATATACACAGCTGGGTTTAAAGAGATTGAAAATGGAGAGAGTAATGTGTTTTGAACTAAAATTGATGATCAACTTTCATAGGCATCATATGTGTCTCTTAGTTAAGCATGTAGTGTTGTGTTTTAGTTGCTTGAGGACAAGCAATTGTTTTAGGTTGAGGGTGTTGATGTGTGAGCAATTTCTAACATATTTAAGACCTTTAACCAAGAATAATAGCGAAGTCTTAAGAAACTTTTGTCGTTTTTGATTTGTTTATGTCTGATTTTACAGTTTAAGCTGATGGGATCAAATTTTACAGTTTAAGCTGATGGGATAGAGAACCAACAAAAATGGAAGCAAAGAAGTTGAAATCTGGAGGAATCTGAAGAGAAGTGTGGCTGATGACATCTGTGATAAGTCGTCAGCCTGTGATAGGCTATCACAGTTATCGTGAAACTTAAGCATAAATTGAAGCCTGTGACGACATCTGGTGATATGACATCAAAAGTGTGATACACCATTATGAATGTCGTCATCCTTAAATAGAGGATGGGAGTTGAAGACATTTTTATGGCGACATTCATGATAAGTCGTCAAATTGGTGATAAGGCATCAATGTCGTCATTAGCGTTAGACAACAGAAGCCAAAATTACTGAGGGGCTGATGATGTTCGTGATAAGCCGTCAGACTCCTGATAAGCTATCACGGATGTCGTCGTATATTCTGAGAAAAAGCTGCAACTTTAATTTTATTTTCTTATTTAGGTTGAACTATAAAAAACATTGTTTAGGGTTTTTCTAGGAGGGTAGACACTCGAGTTTTAAGAGATGTATTTTGATATTTTCACTTTGGAGTTTCTTGGCTTGAAAAAACAAATACTTTGAAGAGATTATTATCTGTATTTTGGGATTTTACTTTGTGATCTAATCTACGAGTCACTAATTATTATTCATCTCTAAGTTATTCTTCTCAATTATAAATTCAATTATGTGTTTTGTTCTTTTCATCATGAGTGGCTAAACTCCGTTAACCTGAATTATGGGATCTTGGGTTAGGTCATGATGATATGCTAAACACTCAAGGTTTAATAGGTGTTAGCATTTCTTGATAATTCTGAGATTTTAATTAACGTCTTTTGGTTGCAAACAGTAGACACACCTACTTTGATTTCCTTGAGAAAGAAATCATATACAGTAGGAAGTGAATTATCAACAGGGACTCGGAAATACTTCATTTAATATTTAGCATTGTAACAAGGTTGATTAACCTGAGGTAAAATCTGGGCAGCAAATAGCGATTTGCTAAGTCCGAGAGGATTACAAAATTAGATGCTTAAATAGGTCGAGAGACATTTGAGCATATCATCAATAAAGATAACTTGTTATCCTAACCACCGTGAGAATCTTTAACCACTTTTAGCATCTATCATGTACCGGAAGCCCTAGTGAACATAATTTTGGTTATTTCATAAACTCTTGATTTAGAAACACTTAAACTAAAGTGACCAATAATTATTTGCTGATCATAAAAAAACTCCCATTTTATCTTTTCATATCATCTATTTGAATTCAACTTGTAGCTATAGACTCAAATTAATTTAATCGCCACTCACATTGTTCCCTGTGGATTCGACCCCGACTCCAAAGTTGGATAAATATATTGACGATGACTACCTTGCACTAAATTGATGTGTAAGTTGAGCGTTATCATTATGATCCGGAGTTGGTATCTAGTTTGAGGGCTAGAATGAGGAAGGTTTCTTTTGGTTTGTCTCGTGATTTGAAATTAGAGTGTAAGGCTGCGATGTTGAACAATGATATAGATATCTCCAGGCTTGTGGTTTATATGCAGCAAGTTATGGATGAGAAAAATAGGCAGAAAGAGATGGGAGAAAGGAAAAATAAGAATTTGAGGTATTTAGAGCAAGGTAAAAATAAGCAGAATAGTGGAAGGAATGGTAGACAGTGGACTAAGAAGAAGAATTGGGGGAGTTATAATTCCTTTTAATCAGCTAGTGCTCCATATCTAAAGTGTTTCGATGATCCTCAATTTTATACTAGTAGTGATCCTAAGGCATAGGGTGCCCATTCTCAGGTTAGTGGAGCTCAGTTAACCCCACCTTATCCTCCTTGTAGATTTTGTGGGTTGATTCATTGTGGTTATTATGATTTGGGAATAAATCAATGTCTTAATTATGGTCAGAATGGACACATACAAAGGGACTGTCCTACAGCTAGAGTAGCCACTAGGGCTAATAAAGTTTATGTTGCCAATTCTTCATTTTCTGCACCAAAGGGTGCTACTTTTGGTACCATTATTAGTCGGAATCGTATTTATAATCTTTACACGCATCAAGAATTTGAGGCATCTCCTAATGTTATTACTGGTATATTACAACTCTTCTCTTGTGATGTATATTATTTGCTTGATCCGGGCTTTATCCATTCCTATGTGACCCTATATGTGGTTGTGCACTTTGGTTTTGGTCCCAAAAGTATTTTTGACCACTTTTTTATGCCTACTCCAGTGCGTGATTCTGTTGTGGCTAGGATGGTCTATAGGGGTGTTGTGGTGTCTATCTTTCATAGGGAAACATTGGTAGATTTTGTAAAGCTCTACATGGTAGATTTTGATGTAATTTTGGGGATGGATTGTCTTCATTCGTGTTATGCTTCTTTGGATTATAGGACATAAAAGTTTAGTTTACAATTCCCTAATGAACCATTAATCGAATGGGAGGGAAGATCCTTAGTGCCTAAAGAGAGGTTTATTTCTTTTCTTAGAGATCAAAAGTTGATTTTTAAGAGATGTTCTTACCATCTAGTTTGGTTTAAAGATTCTAGTTTTGATGTTCCCTCTTTGCAATCTATCCTCATGGTGAATGAATTTCCTAAAGTGTTTCTCGAAGATTTTCATAGTATTTCTCCCGATAGGGAGATAGAATTTGAGATAAATCTTCTAATAAATACCCATCCTATTGCAATCTCTCCTTATAGAATGGCCCCAACTTAGTCGATGAAGTTAAAAGAGTGATTAATGGATCTTCTTGATAAGGGTATTATTCGTCCTAATATTTCTCTATAGAGGTGCTCCTGTGCATTTCGTGCGGGAGAAAGATGGGTCACTTCGAATGTGTATAGATTATCAATAGTTGTATAAGGTAACAGTGAAGAATAAGTATTCTCTTCCTAGTATTAATGATCTTTTCGACCAACTATGTGGTTTTAGATATTTTTCTAACATTGATCTCCGTTCGGGCTATTATAAATTGAAAATTGAGGAGGGTGATATTCCCAAGACTACTTTTAAAACCCGATATGGTCACTATGAGTTTTTGGTTATGTCATTGGGATTGACTAATGCTTTGGCTGCTCTTATAGATCTTATGAATTAGGTTTTCAAGCAGTTTTTAGACTTGTTTGTTATTGTCTTCATTGATGATATCTTTTGTATTCTAAGTGTGAGGAGGATCATGCCAATTACCTCCGAATTGTGTTACAAACCCTTAAGGATAAAAGGTTGCACACTAAGTTTTCTAACTGTGAGTTTTGGCTGAATGCTGTGACTTTCCTTGGGCATGCTTTTTCTAATAAGGGGATCATGGTAGATGCATAGAAAGTTAAGGCATTTAAGAGGTGGCCTAGACCCAAGATTCCAACCGATATTAGGATCTTCTTGGGATTGGCTCGATATTGTAGGAGGTGTGTGGAGAGTTTCTCTTATATTGCTGCTCCATTGACTAGACTGACTCAGAAAAATTTTAAGTTCTTGTGCTCTGATGCTTGTGAGGGAAGCTTTGATAAGTTGAAAGATAAGTTGACCTCTACTTCAATTTTGACCCTGCTCAAGGGTACTAATGGATTTATGGTGTATTGTGAGGTATCCTATGTGGGTTTGGGTTGTGTTTTGATGCAATATGGAAAGGTGCTGGCTTATGCTTCTAGACAACTAAAGGTTCAAGAAAGGAATTATCTGACTCATGATTTGGAGTTGGCAATTGTGCTTTTTGCTTTGAAGATTTGGCACCATTATTTGTATGGGGTGCTTAGAGATATCTACTTAGATCTTAAGAGCTTGCAGTACATGTTTACTTAAAATAAGTTAAATCTTTGGTAGAGGCGGTGGCTTAAGTTACTAAAGAACTATGATATGAGTTTTCATTACAACCCAAGTAAAGCTAATGTGGTTGCTGATGCTCTTAGTAGGTTGTCCACATTGAGCTTATCTCATGTGGATGGGGAGAAAAGAGGATTAGTAAAAGATATTCACCGGCTGGCTAATTTAGGAGTTTATCTTTTGGAGTTTGAGGAAGGAGGGATTATTATTCAATAAGTGGTTAAATCATCCCTTGGTGATAAGGTGAAGGAGAAAAAAAATTTGGATCCCATTCTTATGTAGATCAAAGGATTATGTGGGTCAATAAAAGATTATGGTCTTTGTGATTAGCGGTGATAGCATTCTGAGGTATCAAGGTAGGTTGTGTGTTCCTGGTGTTGATGGGCTGCGATATAGGATTTTGAATAAAGCTTATGAGTCGAAGTATATAATTCACCTAGGTTCGATAAAGATGTATCATGATTTGAAGGAGATCCATTGGTGGAAAATATGAAGAGAGATATGGCTAACTTCTTTGCTAAGTGTATGGTTTGTTAGCAAGTGAAGGTTGAGCTCTTAAGGCCTGCTGTCATGTCTCAAGAGATTGAGTTTCCCAAGTAGAAGTGGGAGATGATAAATATGGATTTTCTTATTGGTCTTTTATGGTCTCACCATCAGTATGATTTGATTTGGGTTATTGTGGATAGGATGACTAAGTTTGCTCACTTCTTGTCTATGAGGACTACTTACCCTGGAGAGGATTATGCCGAGTTGTTTATTGAGGAGATATTTTAATTACATGGAGAGTCAATGACCATTATTTTAGATTTAGGTATGTAATTTACTTCTCACTTTTGGCATACGTTTCAGTAAGGTTTGGGGACTAAGGTGAACCTTAGCACTGTTTTTAACACTCAAATAGATGGACAAGCAGAATGACCTATTCAAACATTGGAGGATTTGCTAAGGGCCTATTTGATTGATTTTGGAGGATGTTGGATTCATCACTTACCCTTAATTGAGTTCACACATAATAACACTTATCAATCTAGTAATGGGATGTCTCCTTTTGAGGCCCTTTATGATAGGAGGTATAGGTCTCCTATTGGGTGGTTTGAGGTTGGTGAGACTAGGTTATTTGGTCCTAACTTGGTTGACCAATCCCTGGATAAGGTGAAGGTTAGTAGGGATAGACTTAAGACTACATAAAGTTACCAAAAGTCTTAGACCAATGTCAGACGAAAGGAGTTGGAGTTCAATGTAGGCAATTTGGTAATTTTGGAAGTTTCTCCTATTAAGGGAGTGATGCAATTTGGAAAGCAGAGGATGCTCAGTCCCCAGTATGTGAGTCTGTATCATATTTTGAGGAGGGGGGGGGGGAATATTTCCTATAAATTGGAGTTATGCAAGTTTTGGATCTATTCATCCAGTTTTCCATGTGTTGATGTTGAAGAAGTACATAGGTGATGCTTCTTTGATTGTACCTATTGAGACTGTTGGTATTTAGGATTTCCTATCCTATAAGGAATTCATGATAATCCCCATCCAAACCCTAATTTTTTCATTTTCTCTTCCAATTCTCTTAAGAAAATATATCTAGGGTTTCATTCAAGAAATTAATTTTTCAAAAATCATCCATAATACTTCAAGATTTCCTTGAGAACCAAGTTCCTCATAGTGTGGGCTTTGAGAATCATTTATTACGAGTGTGGATAGAGTTTGAAGCACTAGAATTTATCCAATTATAAAGATTAAGGTATGTGGGGTTTTGAACAAGAGCAATCCTTTCGTTCTTGTGCCCAATACTTTGATTTCTATTATGGATTTATTTGATTTTGCAAGTGGGTTTATACCCAAATTACTTCATCATGAGACTATGAAAATATAAATTGTTCAAGTTTTGTTATACATGATTATTTTACTATTCCCAAGTTATGACTTTATATTTAATATTGTGAATTTTATAGTTCTACCATGAGTTGATATTTCAAGTGCTTTCAAGATATGTGTCAAGCTTTAAGCTTACTTATGACAAATTGGATTATTGAGTATATTGATTCAAGAGATTGAGTTGTTACAATTTGTCTTGATATTTCCTCAAAGTTATTGATGTTACCATGATTTAATGAGTTGATACATTTTGATATTGAGAAAGCTTTATTTGATTTTAGTCGAGTTAGGAATCCACAAATTGATTATGATTTGATAAATGAGAAAGAGATTTGGTTTGATCTTCATGATAGACCCTTGTGATGTTTATGGTAGATTTCCTAATGCGTTCTGAGCTTATGTCTGGGAGTAGTATTTAACACCGAGCGAGAAATGTGGTATTTCCCCTGAAACTACGTGCCACCATAGGATTGGTATTTATATTTGTGGGCCAGAGGCCGAGTATGAGGTTGTGATCACTAAATTGAGGTTGTACTCCCTAGAAAAAGTTCGATGCGTCCGCCAATGTGGGGTTTTCTCCTTAGGAGAGCAAAATGTTGGACTCCATCTAGCTCACATGGTTTATGTCGTTCATAAGAAACTTCTATGTCCATAAGAGTTTAGTTCCTTGAATTACCGAGTCACTCCAAGTCTTGAGTTGAAGAGTTGAGTTGTTTATGATGATTTATGATATTTTTATCATATGATATATTTACTATGACATCATGAAAAGTATGTTTCAATCTAACTCAATCCAAGTGAGACATCACTGTACATATGCATATTTTCATGAAATTGATAATGATATTTACATTATTGCATGCACTCCTACATACTTAGTACATTCCAAAGTGATGACCCACATATTTTCCTATGGGCTACATTTTCTCGTAATATAGGTTCAGGTACTCAGTCACAGTCGCATTAGCGATATTTGGGTGCCTCACTACGTTTCCTCAGTGGTGAGTCCTCATGGTTTGAGGATCGTGTCTATATTTTTGTGATATTGTTATGGCTTTCAATACTGTTGAGTCAGTTGGGGGTTTGTCCCAATGGCTCCTTGATTTTGATGTATAGAGGTTTTGTCAGACTAGAGGGATGGTATGTACAGACATTCAATATATACTTTGGTTGTACAATTTAGTAATCTCCAGTATATCTTTTGAACCCGATGTGATATATCTCTTTATTATGCGTGACTATTATTGAATTGAGTTCCTTGAGGTAGTGTCTGGTTCCAAGGGTTAGCTTAGGGTTACGTATAGCCTTAAGCACCGTGTGATGTCTCGGGATGGAAATTTTAGGGCGTTACAAAGCTTGGTATCAGAGCCTAAGGTTTAAGGAGTCCTAGATCCTAGGGATTCTGACAAGACGCATTATGTAGAGTCTTGATCATCGGTGTGTAGTGTGCCACTTCTATGACCAGGAGGCTACGGGATATTTTAGGAAAAGTCATTTCTGTCTTTCTAAAGTTTATCAGGCCTACAACTATTTCTTTATCTATGATTAACTCGTGCTCTCTTATAACAAAAAATACCTCCTCATCGAGCTCGTAGAAACAACGAGCAACCTCAACCCGTTGATCCCTTAAACGAGCATGTGTCTCATGTGGAATTCCAGGAAGCTTTTCAGGTGCTAGCCCAAGTAGTTACGGCCAATGCTCGAGCTAAAACCCAGGTTACTATTCCGCCTTCGCAAGAGAATAATTCTGCTACAGCTTAAGTTTGTGACTTTATGCGGATGAATCTGCCTGAGTTGTATAGGTCGAAGGTAGGTAAAGACCCACATATGTACTTGGATAAAGTAAGAAAGATCACCCAGATTATGCACGTGATTAAGGATGAAAGTGTTGAATTGGATGCCTATCGAATGAAAGATGTTGCATATGATTGGGTGGAGATGTGGAAGAAGAGTAGAGGGGAGGATGCCGCTCCCATAACTTGGCAGTTATTCTAGGATGCATTTTTGGATAGATTCTTTCCTTTTGAGATGAGGGAAGCAAAGATACAGGAATTCATGAATTTAAGAACAAGGCTCCATGACTGTTAAGGAGTATTTATTAGATTCAATAAGTTATCCAAATATGCTCCTAGTATGATGTCTTACCATAGGACCATCTTGAGCAAGTTCGTAAATGGTGTGTTGAGTTACGTTGTGAAAGAGTGTAGATCTACTATGCTTAATAGGGACATGGACCTTTCTCGATTGATGATATATGCCCAATAGATTGAGGCTGATAAAGTGAAAGAGAGGGAGAGAGTAAAAGGGTATAAAAGAGATAGATTAGAGTAGTAGGGATTTGGTCAGTCCAGATTCCATAGAGGTAACCGCCCTCAATCCTAGAGACGTTTGTTTATGCTCGCGCCTTCCTCAGTTAGTGCTCCCATACGTAGAAGTAGGCAGGAGCAGGGGAACAGGCCTATCCCATCCAGGTCTCAGGAAAGTGTAAGTAATAGACCTCGTCCTTCTGTATGTGCCAAGTGTGGTAGAGATCATTTTGGCAAGTTTTTTATTGATCAGAGGGGTTTCTTGGTTATGGGAAGTTGGGCCACCGACTTAGCTATTGTCCGTATTCTAGATAGGGGAGTCTAGATGATCGTCCCCAGAGTCAGGCTACCAGTGCCTCCACTCCCATAGTCCGTCTAGTTCCTTCTCAGGGGGCCTCTTCTGGTACTACTGACGGTTCATGCCAGAATCGCTTCTATGCTATACCACCTCGCTAGGAGCAGGTGGAATCTCCAGATGTTGTCACTGGTATGCTTCGTATCTTTTATTTTAATGTGTATGTATTGATGGACCCCGGTTCGAGTTTCTCTTATGTGACACCTCTGGTTGCTGTAAATTTTAAGATGGACCCTGAACGGATTCCTAAGCCTATTCTAGTTTCTACTCCAGTAGTAGAATCTATTATTGCTAAGCGAGTGTATAAGAAGTGTCCTATCACTATCCTTCATCGGGTTATATATGCTGATTTGATTGAGCTAGATATGGTTAATTTTGATGTCATTCTGGGTATAGATTGGCTTCACTTGTGCTATGCGTCTATAGATTGTCGTACCCGAGTGGTCATGTTTTAGTTTCTTGACGAGCCTATTTTTGAGTCATTCGGGAGTTCTATAACTCCATAGAGCCATTTCATATCCTACCTCAAACCTAGGAAGTTGATTTCCAAGGGTTGCATCTATCACCTAGTTTGAGTTAAAGAACTCAAGTCTAAGACTCCATCTATTTATTTAGTTAGCATTATTAATGAGTTTCCCAATGTTTTCCCGAAAGATCTCCCAGGGGTCTTACTTGATAGAGAAATAGAATTTGAGATTGATCTCCTTCCCGATACTCAACCTATTTCTATTCCTCTGTACCGTATGTCTCCCATAGAACTTAAAGAGTGGTTGGAGCAACTCAAAGATCTCTTAGACAAAGGCTTTATCTGACCCAGTGTTTCCCTGTAGGGTGTACCTATTCTATTCATGCGTACGAAAGATGGTATATTGCATATGTGCATTGACTACCGTCAACTCAACAAGGTAACTATCAATAACAAGTATCCTCTTCCTAGGATCGTGATTTATTTGATTAGCTATAGGGTGCAAGTTATTCTCAAATATAGCCTTCTGAACCCGTTATGATCACTTTGAGTTTTTTGTCATGTCCTTTGGGTTAACCAATGCTCAAGCAGCGTTCATGGACCTTATGAATTGAGTGTTCAAGAAATATCTTGATATGTTTGTCATTGTATTCATAGACGATATTCTTGTGTATTTACAAAGAGAGAATGATCATCCCACCATCTTAGAATTTTCTTGCAAACTCTTAGAGATCATTAATTATTTGCTAAATTTAGCAAGTGTGAATTGTGGCTAAGGTCAGTTTCTTTTCTGGGTCACATTGTTTCCGCCAAAGGCATTAGAGTCGATCACCAAAAGACAAAAACTGTAAAGAATTGGCCTAGACCTACCTCCCCATCTGACATTTGGACTTTCTTGGGTCTAGCTGGTTACTACTGTCATTTTGTTGAGGGTTTCTTTTCCATTGTGTCTCCCATGACCCGATTGACCCAAAAGAAAGTTAAGTTCCAATGGACAGATGCCTCTGAGAAGAGTTTTCAGGAGTTGAAGACTCGACTCACTTTAGCCCAGTGTTAGCTTTACCCGATGGTACTAATGGTTTTGTGGTCTATTATGATTCTTCTAGAGTTGGTTTATGTTATGTGTTGATGCAGAGGGGTAAAGTTATAGCTTATGCCTCTAGACAGTTGAAGCCTCATGAGAAGAATTACCCAACCCATGATCTTGAATTAGCAGCTGTAGTTTTTTCTTTGAAAATCTGAAGACATTATTTGTATGGTGTTCATGTTGATGTGTTTACTGATCATAAAAGCCTGCAGTATGTGTTTACTCAGAGGGAGTTGAATCTTAGGAAAAGAAGATGGCTAGAGTTATTAAAAGACTACGATATGAGTGTGCTATATCACCCGGGCAAAGCCAATGTTGTGAAAGATGCTATTAACAGGTTGTCTATGGGTAGTGTAGCTCATGTATAGAATGATAAGAAGTTATTAGCTCGTGATTTGCATCGATTGGCTAGGTTGGGTGTTAGATTGCTTGATTCCACTGAAGGGAGTATGTTAGTTCAGAGTAGTTTCGAGTCCTCTTTGGTCTTAGAGGTAAAGGAAAAGCAAGACAGGAATCCTAGTTTGGTCAGATTGAAGGAGTCAGTTAAGGACCAAAAGGTAGAGGTTTTCTTCCAAGGGGGAGATGGTGTATTGAGATTCTAGGGTAGATTGTGTGTTCTCGATGTTGATGATCTAAGGCAGAGAATTATGGATGAAGCACATAGCACATGATATTCTATTCATCTTGGTGCTATAAGATGTACCACAAATTACGGGAAATCTATTAGTGGAACGGTATGAAGAAAGACATAACAAGATTTGTGGCAAAGTGTTCTACTTGTCAACAGGTTAAGGTAGAGCACCAAAGGCCCGGTGGTGTAATGCAAGAGTTTAGCATTCTTACTTTGAAGTGGGAAGAAGTGAATATGGATTTCGAATTGGTTTGCCTTTTTCTCGCTGTAATCATGATTCGATTTGGGTTGTTGTAGACCAATTGACTAAATTAGTACATTTCTTGCCAGTGCATTCGTCTTATACAACTGAGGATTATGCTAGATTTTATATTCGTAAGTTAGTCAGATTGCATGGAGTTCTTTTGTCTATTATCTCAGATAGGGGTACTTAGTTTACTTCACAATTTTTGAGAGCTTTTCAGAAGGGTCTTGGTATCCAATTTCATTTGAGTTTTGCTTTTCATCCGCAGACTGATGGTTAGGCTGAGAGGAATATTCAGACTTTGGAGGACATATTGAGGGCATGTACACTTGATTTCAAAGGTAGTTGGGATGAGCACTTGCCATTGATCGAATTTGCGTATAACAATAGTTTCCATGCTAGTATTCAGATGGCCCCATTCGAAGCTTTGTATGGGAGAAGATGTAGATCGCCTATAGGTTGGTTTGAAGTAGGAGAAACAACTATTATTAGGCCTGATGCTGTGTTCGAGACTATGGAAAAACTTAAGTTGATTTGAGAAATATTGAAGACCGCTCAAAGTCGTCAGAAGTCATATGCGGATGTAAGAAGAAAAGATCTTGATTTAATGTTAATGATTTGGTGTACTTGAAGGTTTCACCCATGAAAGGGTGAAGAGATTTGGGAAGAAGGGAAAGCTTTGTCCCCTTATGTTAGTCTATACCCATGGAGTTGTATAGCATTCATTTGGTATTCCATATTTCTATGCTAAAAAAGTGTATTGGTGATTCTGTCGTGGTTGATTCTTCCAAAAGCTTAGATATTTAGGATAGCCTTTCATTCGAGGATATTCCGGCTGAGATTTTGGATTTTCAGATCCGTAGGCTAAGGAACAAAGAAGTTCTTTTGGTTAAAGTGCTTTGATGAAATCAATCTGTTGAGGGTGCTACTTGTCAAGCCGAAACTGATCTATGAGCCAAGTACTCTCACCTCTTTTCTGTGAGTTCAGAGTGAGTAGAAGGTTCCATTTTTTCTTAATTCTGCCCTCTTCTTATTAAAGATTCGGCTGTGTGTCTACTTCCATCATGAATTCATGCATTTTGTACAGTATCCGAAGGTATAGAGTGAAGTAACTCTTTTGAATGAGTCGTTCCAGCTATACGTCCTCATTTTTTTCTTGTTCTTGGCCTATCTGGCAACATTCGGGGATGAATGTTTCCAAGGGGGAGATATTGTAATGCCCCGAGAACTCTAACCAATAGTGACACCACGAATAAAGCTCATGAGAAATAAATTATAGTGATTTGGTTGTTTTCTAATCAAGGGTGATGTGTATTAAGGCCTCAAAGAAGTCCTAGCGATTAGGTGAATCAAAACATCGCTTACCGATTGAATTCTTGAGAAGGATTTTGGCATAGTCAACTTCAAACGAGCATATCTCTTGTTACACTAAGAAATTTTGAGCTCATGACCACCAATAGATAGATAATTGAATTATCTTTTCAACGGTACCAATTTCACCCAAATCCGGTGCCGGAGGGAAAAGTTCTGCCTATTTTACTCCAGCGTGTCAGCCTGGAAACTGTGTGACGACATTTTGTGACGACTTGTCACAAGTCAACGGCTTGTCACAAAATGTCGTCACCTTAAACAGAAAGTCATAAATTCCACCCTTTTGTGATGACATTTCGTGATGACTTGTCATAAGTCTGACGACTTGACACGAATGTCGTCAACTATTTTTTTTTTCAGCAATTAAAGGATGTTTTGCAAGGGTATTTTGGTCATTTCCCATCTTTTGGAGACCCCTATATATATGAGAATCCCCATTCAAACCCTAATTTCTTCATTTTCTCTTCCAATTCTCTTAAGAAAATATATCTAGGGTTTCATTCAAGAATATTAATCTTCCAAAAATCATCCATATATCTTTAAGATTTCTTCAAGAACCAAGTTCCTCATAGTGTGGGCTTCAAGAATCATTTATTACGAGTGCGGATAGGGTCTCAAGCACTAGAATTCATCCAATTTTAAAGATCAAGGTATGTGGGGTTTCGAACAAGAGCAATCCTTTCGTTCTTGTGCCCAAAGTTTTGATTTCTATTATGGATTTATATGATTTTGCAAGTGGGTTTATACCCAAATTACTTCATCATGAGACTATGAGAATATAAATTGTTCAAGTTTTGTTATACATGATTATTTTACTATTCCCAAGTTATGACTTGATATTCAATATTGTGAATTTCATATTTCTACCATGAGTTGATAATTTAAGTGCTTTCAAGATATGTGTCAAGCATTAAGCTTCCTTATGACAAATTGGATTATTGAGTATATTGATTCATGAGATTGAGTTGTTACAATTATTCTTGATATTTCCTCAAAATTATTAATATTGCCATGATTTAATGAATTGATACATTTTGATATTGAGAGATATTGATTTGATTTGAGTCGAGTTAGGAATCCACAAATTGATTATGATTTGATAAATGAGAAAGAGATTTGATTTGATCTTCATGATAGACCCTTGTGATGTTTGTGGTGGATTTTCTAATGCGTTCTGAGCTTATGTCTGGGAGTAGTATTTATCATCAAGCGGGAAATGTGGTATTTTCCCTGAAACTATGTTCCACCATAGGATTGGTATTGATATTTGTTGGCCAGAGGCCTTGTGTGAGGTTGTGATCACTAAATTGAGGTTGTACTCCCTAGAAAAAGTTCGATGCGTCCGCCAATGTGGTGTTCTCTCCTTAGGAGGGATAAACATTGGACTCTATGTAGGTCACATGGTTTATGTCGGTTATAAGAACCTCCCATGTCCATAAGAGTCAAGTTTCTTGTATTACCGAGTCACTCCAAGTCTTGAGTTGAAGAGTTGAGTTGTTTATGATTATTTATGAGGTTTTTATCATATGATTTATTTACTATGAGATCATGAAAAGTATGTTTCAATCTAACTCAAGCCAAGTGAGCCATCATTGTACATATGCATATTTTCATGAAATTAATGATGATATTTACATTATTGCATGCACCTACACATACTCAGTACATTCCAAAGTTCTGACCCATATGTTTTCCTATGGGTTACATTTTCTCATAATGTATGTTCAGGTACTCAGCCACAACTGTGTTAGCGATATTCGGGTGCCTTACTATGTTTCCTCAGTGGTGAGTCCTTATGGTTTGAGGCACGTATCTATATTTTTGTGATATCGTTTTGTTATTGTTGCTTTCAGTAATGTTGAGTCAGTTGGGGGTTTGTCCCAAAGGCTCCTTGATTTTGATGTATATAGGCTTTGTCAGACTAGAGGGATGGTATGTACAGACATTTAATTTATACTTTGGTTGTACAGTTAAGTATTCTCCGGTATCTCTCTTGAACCCAATGTGATATATCTCTTTATTATGCATGACTATTGTTGAATTAAGTTCCTTGAGGTAGTTTTTGGCTCAGAGGATTAGCTTGGAGCTACGTGTAGCCCTAAGCACCGTGTGACGTCTCGAGATGGAAATTTTGGTGTGTTACAGTTACATGCTAGCGCTCCCTCCGCTAACCGTCCTAGGACGCTACATTGTTTCATATCGTAGGTGCCAAAGACCCTTATTTTACCCCTTGTGCAGTGTTAGGTGATCTGACTTGTTGATTGGTTCGCAATAAAGTGGTGAGCTTCCATCCTTTAGAAATCTTAGTCATTCCATTAATTTCTTTCCATATTTTAGAATTAATGAGTTCACATTAACATTATCATTGTCATTGTCACTTTCATGGTTGGGGGCATATCCCAACCTAGTTTGATATTTGGATTGGTTTAGAGGCTTTTGTGGACATGTGTGGGTTGGATGGTGTTGTTGACTCTTAGAGCTTATTCTTGAGTTACATTAACTATTTTATCTTTATTCTATGGTTGTCTCCGCTTGTTATTATTTGGATATGCTTAGATTGGATAGGCTATGGGTGTGGTATCTGGGCCATGGTGGGCTTGTGATACCTGCTTTGGATAGGCCCAAGGTCGGATCGTGACACTGTGGCATCACACAAATAGTACACAATGCTCATATCATAATACTTTAGAAAATATAGCCATCTTCTCTGATGGAGATTTAAAGCTTTCTAACTAAACACATATTGAAGACTCTTGTGATCGGTGAACAAATCGACATGAACCCCATAGAGTTAACACCTAGAAATCTTTAAGACAAAAACAGTTATGGCCAACTCTAGATCATGAGTCTAGTAGTTCTTATCACAAGGCTTGAGCTATCTAGAGGCATATGCTATAACTTTGCCTCACTACATCAACACAAAACCAAGTACAACCCTAGAAACATCACAATAAAACATAAAATGATATGATCCCTTGCGTAGAGTTACAACCAAAGTGGTAGTGTGACGAGTCTTTAAATACTTAAAACTTTTCTTATAAGAATTAGACCACTAAAATTTGACTTTATTCTAAGTCAACCAGGACGTGGGTCAAGAAATAGAGGAAAATATCTTGATAATTCATTTGTAGTAGACGGATAAACCCATAAAACTCCTAATGTCTATTGTAGAGATGGGTCTAAGCTAGTTTCTTATTGCTTTGATCTTTTGAGGATCAACCCAAATACCTTCTCAAAAAATAATGTGTCTAAGCAATGTTACTGATTTCAACCAGAATTCATACTTGGTGAATTTGGAGAATAGCTAGTGATCCTTAAGAGTCTTACAGACAATCCTCAGATGTTCTGATTCTTTATCCTCACTCAGAGAATTAATGAGGATGCCATGTATGAATACTATAAAGAATATGTCCAAGTACAACTTTGACTCCCTATTCATCAGGTTCACAAAAGATGTAGGAGCATTCATTAGTCCAAAAGATGTAACAATAAATTCAAAGTGACTATACAAGGTTCTGAAGGTTGTCTTTGGAATGTAACATTCTCTGACTCTAAGATGATGATAGCCTAAGCAGTGGTATATCTTAGAGAAGTAACTCGCTCCCTTAATTTGGTCGAACACGTTATCAATCATACGAATGGGATACTTATTTTTTATTGTGACCTTGCTCAACTGACGTTAGTATATACATATTATAAGAGAACAATCTTTCTTATGCATGAAAAGAGCCAGAGTACTCCTTAGAGAGACACTAGGATTGATAAAAATCTTTTCTAGGAGGTCCTTCAATTGTTTCTTTAACTCTTAAGCTCAATTGGAGTCATTTTGTCGGGTGTAATTGAAATAGGTTGGGTATTTGTAAGGAGATCTATTTTAAAATTAATATCTCATTCAGAAGGATCTCTAGGTAGGTCTTCCAGAAATAATTCTGGAAATTCATTTGCCACTGGAACTGAACCAAGAGTTGGGGTTTTAGATTTTGAATCCTTAACCTGGACAAGATGATAGACACAACCTTTGGAGATCAACTTTTTAACCATAAGGTAAGAGACGAATCATCCAATAGGAACGAAGGTACTACCCTTCAACTCTAGAACTAGTTCATTTAGAAATTGAATTGTACTACTCTCTTACCACTATCGATTGAGTCATAGAAATAGTCTAGCCAATCCATACAAATAATGACTTCAAAATCTACCATGTCTTATATACTGGATTGGTACGAACACTACTCACACTACCTTGGAACTTAGAGCCTGGTGATCTATCTCAACGATACTAAACTTGGGCATTGGGGAACTACGAGAAGATAAGAGGGGCATAAGATTTTTTGAAAAAATGAGAATGGCTTCCACTATCTAACCTTTAGATAGAGAAATTAAAGCTACCTATTCTATCCCTCTTACACTTCTTTTTCTTTTGGTTAACATTATTTTCCTTTATCTATAGAGAATGAACCATCCGTTTATATATGTCCATACCCTTTATGAACATGGAATTTATACACTCTTTGAACACATTCTTTGAAACATTAGACACAAACTTACTCATGTGGGCCCTCGAATTAGAAATCATAGACAAGGCGTACCACACCAACTGAGTAAACTAAAGGGGGTAATCCTTCACACTCATACTAACCTATTTTAGGTCTATGAACTAATACACCATATCTTCTCTTAACTCAAGCAGAAAGAACCTATCCGAAAATGCAACAACAAATTCGCCCCATTCTATCGGTCCTGTCTTATTACCCCTATCCTCCTTCTACTGTTTGTCCTAGGGGTGAGATAATCCTTGTAGTTGATATCCAGCTAGTTCATCATTCCTAATTGTTGTATACCCATAATCTCTGTAGCCTTCTAAATACTAATGCGCCATGGTTTCCTGGAACTTTTGATTCCTAAAATAAAAAAATATGCAAGTACTTAGGTTCCTTATGTTAGATATGATGTGTTATTGTGTTTGTTTTGTAGGAAACTAGGTTCTTGAGCAAAATATAAGAAAAATAAGATTAAATGTATAGAGGGACCACTTACGAACCCACTTATGGTCTATAAGTGGCACTTACAACCATCGTAAGTGGCCATGTAAGTGTTAGAGAAAATATGTGCTGAGGATATGAAGTCTGAAGTTTGTTCTAAGAGTTACAGAGGGTTACTTATGAGGATTAAGTACCACTTACTCCTCTTGTAAGTACCATTATATGTTGGAAGTGTTGGATCTTTTTAAATCACCTAAGACTTACGACCCGCCTAGGGGTCCATATATAGTACTTACAGACCATTAATAGGTCCATAAGTTGTTACCGACTTAGTTTTCCATTTTTTTGGTTAGAATTTGTTGTTTTCTGATGTATTCTATAAATACCCCTTTGATGTTTTCATATTATTTACACACTCTTTACATTCACAACACTATATTGATTCTAAAATTTGACTTTTGATCTTTGAATTCATTGTTCTTGGTTTTTATAGTTGGATATTAATTTGAGATTCTGTTTTTTATTTTTCAATTATTGTAAGATAATTAATATTCTTTCTTTCATCAATTCAATAGATGTTATTGAGAACATGCGTGGTTATGCCACCTAACTAGGGTTGTGGGAATGCTGATGAATAACAAAGTAGAGGAAGTGCAAAGTCGTTCTTAATTGATGTTCTAGAATATATTGTGATTTTTTTAGTTTGATTTATTTCCTAAAAACTGTAGAATTTAAGAACCTTCCTTTATTCTATACCATCTTCACAAGGGAGGTTGAGATTAGAAAAAAAGATCATAACAAAAATTTGAGGCTACCAATCCATTTCTAATTAACTTGATACTCAAAAGGTAATAATTAATTTGGGATACAGGACAAAGGTCATTAAAGTGACACTTTGATAGTATTAAGGTGATGAATGAAATTTACCAAAGGGATTGACAAGATGATTGAAGATAGATATATTGTCATATTCTCCATGCAAGGCATTGAGATAGTTTGGTGAAGCTCAATAAGTTTGGTGAAGCTCAATAAGTCTACAGAGTTAGGAAGTCAGGGGGAACACAATCGTAGTATTCATATTATATTGATTTCAACCTAAAGTGATAAATATTTGTTACTACTTTACTATTTTCACAAAATCCCCCCATTTAGTTTCCTATATTTTTAGCTACCTTAGCAAGTTCATGATAGAGATTCATCCTATTCCTTATGGGTTCAACCCCAACCTTTGTTAGTTTCTATATTTAATCGAGAACGCATTATACTTTCTTGGAGGTATAATTAGGGAAATGTCAAATTTTAGCATCATTGCCGGGGAGTACGGTTACAAATTAATTGACTGATTTTGTTGAGGTTGTTGATTTTTACTTTTTGATAAATCTTAGGGTGTACATAAGTGTATGACCAGTACTTGGAGTCAAGGCTATACTTTGATCCCACTTGATACAGAGCTTGAGCGGACACGACAAAAAAATTATAGGATGTTGAAACATGGTCATGAAGCTCATCTCGAGAAACTTCAAGATGATCCACTTGCCTTGAATCTACCTCCTCCATATAATGTTCAAGAGATAGTCGAGGAAACCACTACTCAATTATTAGAAAAGGAGAGAAGGGATACTTGTAATGCCCTGTATTTCTCTAGCATAATCTAAGTCCCAATACATGAGTATTCATATATAATATTTTTGAATCACTCATAATTTTATAGTTTAGAGCCTGCCATTACGTAGTAAATTGAATTAGCTGCCTAACGATAAAAAAATTTCCTAAATACGATAATCTAGTAAGAAGTTATGGCGATTTAAAGTTTCAATCATTAAACACCATCACTTTAACCCTTAGCGCATCACGTAGGCATCCCAAATGACAATTGTCAATTTTTAGTATGAATTCATGATCATGGCGCATCGTGGAGCTGGCCAATTTCTCGTTTGCTAATTTCCAGTGGGTCTCCATGATGTTTGCACGTTGCGGAGGTGGCCAAAATGGCATACAAAGGCTTACCGCAGTAATGGGACATCGTGCTGTCATCCCAGTTCCCAGTGACATAGCGTGATAGCACTGCGTCATGCCAGGTGCCCATTTAGGGAAAATTTGATGAAAAATTTGTATTTCGTTTAGGGATAAAACAGTCCTTTACCCATTATTTTAATCAACCCAGGTTGGATATTTAAGCCTTAAAAACATTTTCAAAATCATTCTTTAATTAATTTCCCCCAAACCAAAAGGCATTCTCTCCCAATCAATAACCCTAGCTCTCAAATTCAAGGGCAATCCTCCAGAATTCACCAAGAACTTTAAGAAATCCATCAATTAAGGTATGTTAGATATTCATCCATGGATCCATTTCATCCATGGAGTCTAAGCAACCCTTTTGAATTACAAAATTGTGATCTTTTAAAGATATTGTGTTTTAAATTGTGATTTCAACCATGAATCTCTATGGACTACGATTCTATACTATGTCACCATGAAATTATTGTTATTATTTAATCCTTTATATTTTAATGTTGTTATTTATTGAACAAGACCTCGATTTGAATCTATTGTATCGGATTCATGCTATTTCTATATATTTTAGGACATTCCTATGATTGTTGTAAACCATGAACTATAAGTGTTTGATAAAATGCCTTTAAGAGTGCTTTATTTAATAAGAGCCTTCATGTTTTGATCTCCAAGTTTTAGTGTTATTTTACTATTATTGTTTCGTATCTTGGGGGTATTGAATACTTGAAAACCATAGCATTTACTTAGTCTTATTGCAGTATCTTCAGAATTACTTTAGATTATATTATGAGCATTATCAGAACAGCCAGTTAAACTTAGAACAGTCTAGTATCTCAGTGTCTTTCAGTTAGGAGTAGGATTTAGCACTGTGCTAGTGTAGGGATGACAGCTTTCCTATCAAATAGGCAGAGTCGTTAGTAGTAGACCCTATAATCCAGAACTTCATAGTCAATATAGGATTTAAGTAGTTACACATCAGATTAGGCTTGACTATCTCACATGGGTCACCTATCAGTTCAGGCTTGACACCTTGAGTCCTTTAGACATTATATTAGTTTAGTGGATCCATACAACCATTGTTTGTACCCGTGGCATAGTATTAATATCTTTCTAACTGGGGTTATAGGTTAGACCCTAATTATCTCAAATTGGGGAATGTCGGTTAGATGATACTTCCCATAATGTCGGATATAGTGTCAGTTACAGTCTCAGTCTAGTTATACAGTATTAGAGTTATTTGGTCAAAGCATATAGATATCAGTATTTTCATAGTATTTTAGTTTTTAGATTTTACTCAGTCTATGTTATATGTTTGGTCATGGATCCTCAGTATCCACAGATTTTCACATATCTTCAATAATTACAGAATGTCATGCATACTCGGTATTTACAATTTTGTTCATATCTTTAGTACCTATAGATCTCATTTTCTCTACTCAGTACTCTATGTGTTACATGTATAATCAGTTAGTTATTATTATTATTCCTATTCATGAAACCATGCATATCGTCCTACCTCATTTAGCATACCAGTACATTCAAAGTACTGATCGCATACCTTTATTTTGCGCTATGATATATCAAATAATAGGTGCTGACACTTAGTTCCCGGATCACACCTAGTCCCTCAGATTATCAACAGTATAGTAGAAGTGGTCAGTCCTCATCATCTAAGGACTGATTATATTACTTTATGTCTTTATCTCATTAGTTAGTAGAGTTAGTTGCGGCCTGTCCCTTCAACTCACAGTATTCAGTTTATAGGCTTTTCAGAAACTACAGTTAGCTATTCAAATTATTCAGATTTTAGTATTATGCCAGATTCATAATTTAGTAGTCGTTTCATTATTAAAAACTTAAGGCATTTTAGTTATTCTTCCACATTCATGATTATATTATTTAGTGCTCATAGCAGGTCCCTCAGGACTGTAAGCACCGTGTGACAATTAGGGAGTAGTCCCGAGTCGTTACAAACTTGGTATCAAAGCCTAAGGTTTTAAAGTGTCCTAGAAAGTCTGAAAGTTGTGTCGAGTAGAGTCTTGTGCATGGGTGTGTAGCGTGCCACACTTATGGACGAGAGGCTATATGGCGTTTAGGAAAAGTTTCCCTTTTTTCAGTATTTATGTCATGCGTCTCCCCATGGGGTGAATCTATTCTATTCATGCATAAGAAAGACAGTTCTCTTAGGATGTGTATTGACTACCGTCAGTTGAACAAGGTCACAATCAAGAATAAATATCCACTTTCTAGAATCGATGACTTGTTTGAACAACTTTAGGGTGCTAAATTCTTTTCAAAGACATACCTCAAATCATGCTATCATCAGCTTAGGGTCAGGGAATATAAAATTTCGAAAACAACTTTTTGAACTCGATATGGTCACTTTGAATTTCTAGTCATGTTCTTTGGTCTTACAATGCCCCATCAGCCTTCATGGACTTGATGAACTGAGTGTTCAAGTAGTACTTGGACATGTTCATCATAGTCTTCATTGATAACATCCTTATTTACTTCCGTAGAGAAAATGAGCATGCATACCACCTAAGGGTAGTGCTTCATACTTTTAGAGATCATCAGTTGTTCGCTAAATTCAGTAAGTGTGAATTCTGGATAAGATCAGTAGCTTTCCTTAGCCATATGATTTCTGGTGATGGCATTAGAGTTGATCCTTAAAAGACCAAGGCTATGAGAAATTGGCCTAGACCCATCTCTCCATCAGATATCAAGAGTTTCTAGGGTTTAGCTGGCTATTATCATTGGTTTTTTGAAGTCTCTTCTTCTATTTCTTCCCTCATGTCTAGATTGACTAAGAATAAAGTTAAGTTT
Organism: Capsicum annuum; assembly: GCF_002878395.1. Lineage (NCBI taxonomy): Eukaryota > Viridiplantae > Streptophyta > Magnoliopsida > Solanales > Solanaceae > Capsicum > Capsicum annuum. The sequence continues at coordinate 945,180 of NW_025820326.1, forward strand.
TAGTGGTCAGATTCCTGCGAGAAAATTTTTCAGGAGTTGAAAACTCGATTGACCTCAGCCCCAGTCTTGACTCTATCAGATGGTTTAGATGGTTTTGTTGTATACTGTGATGCATCTAAGTTTGGGTTGTGTCCTCATGCAGAGAGGAAAGGTCATAGACTATGCCTCTAGACAGCTTAAACCCCATGAGAAGAATTACCCTATTCATGATCTTGTGTTAGCAGTTGTAGTGTTTGCCTTAAAGATTAAGAGGCATTACTTGTATAGGGTGCATGTAGATGTGTTCACATATCAGAAAAGACTTCAGCATGTATTCTCTCAGAAAGATTTGAATCTGCATCAGAGAAGGTAGTTAGAGTTAATAAAAGATTAAGACATGAGTGTACTGTATCATCTAGTAAAGGCCAATGTAGTAGCTGATGCTCTCAGTAGATTTTCTATGGGCAGTGTTGCTCATGTTGAGGATGGTAAGAAGAAGTTAGCTCAGGAAGTTCATTAGCTTGACCGATTATGTGTCCGCTTAGTTGACTCAGTAGAGGGTAGTATGTGGATACAAAGTAGCGGTGAATCATCTCTAGTTTCTGAGGTAAAGGAAAAATAGGATAGAGATCCCAATCTAGTTAAGTTAAAGGAATCAGTTAGAGATCAAAAGGTGGAAGTTTTATCCCAAGAGAGAGATGGTGTTTTGCGTTGCTAGGGTAGACTGTGTATGCCTAGTGTAGATGATTTGAGGAAATGAATTCCTGCATAAGCGCATAGTGTGTGTTACTCTATCTATCTAGGGGCCACTAAGATATACCGCAATTAAAGGAGACCTATTGGTGGAGTAGGATAAGGAGAGATATTGCAGAGTTTGTAACTAAGTTTTATACATGCCATCAAGTTAAGATTGAGCACCAGAAGCCTAGTGGGTCCATGCAGGAGTTCAATATTCCCATATGGAAATGGGAGGAAGTGAATATGAACTTTGTGATAGATTTGCCTCGTACCCATCATCAGAATGATTCTATTTGGGTTATTGTAAACAATATGACCAAATCAGCTCATTAATTGCCAGTCCATACCTCTTATTCAATCGAGTACTATGCCAAACTCTATCTCAGAGATTTTGTTAGGTGGTATAGTATTCCCTTATCTATATCAGACAAAGGTACCTAGTTTACCTCTCTTTTCTGGAAAGCATTCCAAAAGGGTCTTTGTACCCAAGTCCATCTCAGTATAACTTTCCACCCTCTGACAGATGATCAAGTAGAAAGGACCATTCAGGCTCTAGAAGATATACTGAGAGCATTGACAATTGATTTTAAAGTTAGTTGGGATGACCACTTGCCTTTGATTGAGTTTGCCTATCATAATATGATTCCAGTATCCGTATGGCTCCATTTGAGGCTCTGTATGGTAGGTGATATAGATCTCCAATTGGTTGGTTTAAAGTAGGTGAGGCCACAGTAGTAGGGAACAACTTGGTGTTTGATGCATTAGAGAAGGTTCAGTTAATTAGAGAGAGGCTTAGGGCTGCCCAGAGCCAACATAAATTATATGCAGACATAAGGATAAAGGATCTTGAGTTTGAGGTCGGTGATTTCATATACTTGAAAATCTCTTTGATGAAAGAAGTGAAGAGATTAGGCAAGAAAGGAAAACTCAATCCCCGATATGTTGGTCCCTTCAAAATTCTTAGTAGTTTCAGAAAGGTAGCTTACGATATTGAGTTGCCTTCAAATATAGCCACAGTACACCTAGTGTTCTATGTATCATTATTTAAAAAGTTTATTGGTGATCCAACTGTAGTTATTCCCTTAGAAAATGCAGATATTTAGAACAGTCTATCCTTTGAGGAAGTCCCAATTGAACTTCTTGATTATCAAATTCGTTGACTAAGGAATAAGAAAGTTCAACTAGTCAAAGATTATTGGCGAAATCAGCCCGTTGAGGGAGCCACTTGGGAAGTAGAGGCAGATATACAGACCAAGTACTCTTATCTTCTCTTCGCAAATCCAAATTTATTATAGGGTACCAAATATTCTTAAGATTTTTTTCTCTATCACGCTCAGTTTCAGTTGCACATCATGTTCATGCCAGTTATGCATTTACAAATCAGTTCAGTCATGTAATCTATGAATCAGATATGCGTATTTAGTGTGTAAGCTTAGTCCAGTAGTTTTCCTCAACTTAACTACTTTCATTCGAGGATGAATGACACCAAGGGGGAGATATTGTAATGCCCTGTATTTCCCTAGCATAGTATAAGTCACAATACATGAGTATTCATCTATAACATTTTTGAAACACTCATTATTTTCTAGTTTAGATCCTGCCATTGCGTAGGAAATTGAATTAGATTTCCAACGATATAAAATTTTCCTAAATCCTATAACTGAGTAAGAATTTATGGTGATTTAAAATTTCAGTCATTAAACACCGTTATTTTAACCCTTAGCGCGTCGCGTAGGTAGCCCAAATGACAATTGTCAATTTCCAGTGTGACTTCTGCGATGTTGCCAAGTCGCGGAGATGGCCAAAATGGCATCCAAAGGCTTACCACAATAATGGTGGCCATCAAACCAGTTCCCAGTTGTCAGTTTCCAGTGATACAACGCGATAGTGCCACGTCATGCCAGGTGCCCATTTCGGGAAAATTTGATTAAAAATTAGTATTTTATTCAGGGATAAAATAGTCCTTTCCCTATTATTTTAGTCTTCCCAGGTGTGATATTTAAGCCCCAAAAACATTTTTAAAATCATTCTTTAATTAATTTTCCCCAAATCAAAAGGCATTCTATCCCAATCAAGAACCTTAACTCTTAAATTCAAGGGCAATCCTTAAGAATTCACCTAGAACTTCAATAAATCCATCAATTAAGGTATGTTAGATGCTCATCCATGGATCCCTTTCATCCATGGAGTCTAAGCAACCCCTTTGAATTATAAAATTGTGATCTTTTCAAGATATTTTGTTTTAAATTGTGATTTCACCCATGAATCTCCATGGACTATGATTCTATACCATGTTAACATGAAATTATTGTTATTATTTAATCCTCCGTATTTTAATGTTGTTATTTATTGAACAAGACCTCGATTTGACTCTATTATATCGGATTCATGCTATTTCTATATGTTGTAGGACATTTCTATGATTGTTTTAAACAATGAACTAGAAGTGTTTGATAAAATGCCAATAAGAGTGCTTTATTTAGTAAGAGCCTTCATGTTTTGATCTCCAAGTTTTAGTGTAATTTTACTATTATTATTTCGATTCCTGGGGGTATTGAATACCCAAAAACCATAGCTTTTTACTTAGTCTCATTGTAGTATCTTCAAAATAAATTTAGTTTATATTATGAGCATTATCAAAACAACCTAGTATCTCAGTGTCTTTTATTTAGGAGTAGGATTTAACACCGAGTGAGTGTAGGGATGACAGCTTCCCCATCAGATAAACAGAGTCATTAGTATCAATCCTTATACTACAGAACTATAAAGTCAGCTTAGGATATCAGTAATTACCCATCAAATTAGGCTTGACTATCTCACAGGGGTCATCCGTCAGTTCAAGCTTGACACAATCAGTCCATTGGACATTAGATCAATTTAGTGGATCCACACAACCATTGTTAGTACCCATGGAACGGTATTAATGTCCTTCCAACTGGGGTTACAGGTTGGACCTCAATTAGCTCAAATTGGGGAATATCGGTTAAGTGATTCCTCCCATAGTCTCGAAATAGTATCAGTTACATTCTTAGTCTAGTTATACAGTCTTAGAGTTTTTTGGCCAAAGCATACACATATCAGTATTTTGTCAGTAGTTCAGTTTATAGATTTTACTAATTCCATGTTATATGCTTAGTCATGCATCTCCAGTGTCCACAGATTTTCACTTATCTTCTATAATTAAAGACTGTCATACATACTCGGTATTTGCAGTTTTCTTCATATCTTCAGTATTTATAGATCTCATGTTCTCTATTCAGTACTCCATGTGTTACCTGTTTAATTAGTTAGTTATTATTATTAATATTATTCCTATTCATGAAACCATGCATATCAGCCTACCTCATTTAGCAGACCAGTACATTCAAAGTACTGATCATATACCTTTCTTTTCCACTATTATGTATCATATAAAAGGTGCTAATGCTCAGTTCCCGAATCACACCTAGTCCTAAAGATTATCAACGGTACAGTAGTAGTGGTAAGTCCTCATCATCCAAGGATAGATTATATTACTTTATGTCTGTATCTCAGAAGGTAGTAGAGTTAGTTGGGGCCTGTCCCATCAACTCATAGTATTCAGTTTAGAGGCTTTTTAGACACTATATTTAGCTATTTAGATTATTCAAATTTCAATATTATGCCAGATTCATAATTCAGTAGTCATTTCATTATTAAAACCTTATGGCATTTCAGTTATTCTTTTGCGTCCATGATTATATTATTTAGTTCTCATAGTAGGTACTAGCTCATGGGTTAGCTTATGGTCCATCGGGACCGTAAGCACCATGTGACAACTTGGGGGCATTTCTGGATTGTTACAATACTGCTGCTCATTATACGACTCAAGTGTATAGAGTGAGACAGAAAGAAGAGCGTCAACCAATACTCAACAAAGCTAGTAGAGATATAACTCAACCGCCCTAAACTTTTTAGTATTTTTCTGTGTATGATGATCTAGAGGAAGGCTTATGGTATGTGTATCCTATTGATATAGGAGCTATCATTCCTCCTGAGTTAACCTAAGGTGTGAAGTTTGACATTATGAGTGCTACGATTTAGCTACTTAATCTGAATGGTTTGTTTATGATTTTGTTGACTTATGACTCAAACACGCATATAATGAATTTTATAGGGATATATATTTCTTATAATTTAACTAGGGTTAGTCAGGTAGCTTTGAGACTTAGGTTATTCCCATTCTCTCTTATAGGAAAATATATATTAAGGATATGTAGACTACCTCGTAGGTTCATCACTAATTAGAATGAGTTATGGAAATAGTTCTTGGATTAATTCTTTCGGCCTTCTAGAATGCTACAGTTATATGATGAGATTTATAATTTCAAGCAATTGAATTCAAAAACATTGTATAAGACATGGCTTCAGCTCAAGAAGCAGTGATGATGGTGCCCAATCACAAAATTTTAGGGAGGAATTTTCTTAAGATATTCTATAGAGACCTGAATGCCAATACCAAGGCTGTTATTGATACTATTACTAGAGGAGCTTTTACAAGCCTTCTTTGAGAGTTATCTATGGAAATTTTAGACTGGCTCTCTTATACCAACCGAGGGTGGCATACTTGGGAGATAGAAAGAAAAATCGGTACATATGCTATTAATGCTTCTATTGAGTAGAGAATTAAAGATGATATAGTGGCTTAGGATGTTGGATAACTAAGGAGGAAGATTGGGTTATTGATCAAAAAATTTGCAACTATGATTTCAAAAAAGGTGAATGTTATGGGCGCACAAGGTAAAGCTCCTAGATTTTATGATTCTGATATTAAGGAAGAAGCGAAGTTCTTGTATAGAAAGATGGTGGGTTTTCAAACCAAGGGTCAAGGGTATAATTAGGACTGTTGAAACTGAAGGAAAGATAATCAAGGTCAAAACTATTATAGGGACAAATATAAGGAGAGAGAGATATGGTGACCAGAGGCAAAAGAATAACTAGAAGGAGAAGAGTGGTGCATATGTTTTATCGGGGAAACGTGATTCTGATTTGAGGATGAAAGCATTTCTTACTAAGTTTGTTAATGTTTTATATAATCAAGAGAGTTGTCATAGGGATATTAAGGAAAATATTTTAGGTTTGAGCCATAAAGTAGAATTGCATGCCATTGTGATCAAGCATCTTAAGCAACAATTTGGTTAGATGTTAGCTACTTTGAATTAGTGTAAATTGGGTACTTCTCCGAGCAACACTATGCATAATCAAAAATATGACAGTCACTACATATCCATCATCACTTGGAGTAGGAAGGTGACTATTCATCCACCTATGCCTATAATTGATAAGGTATAGGATGATGTTGTTGAGATTAAGGATATACCCGAAGTGGAACAAAACAAATTGGTGACTAGTGGTGAGTCATCATAGAAATTGATGGGTATTGATAAAAAAGTTGAGAAGGATAAAGTTAAGGGTAATGATGTCGATCCTGTACAAAAAACCACTCCACGACACCCCCACCATTTTCTCAAAGACTAAAGAAAAAGAAAGAGGAAGGCATTATCAGATGGATATTAAAGGAACCATCTGTTAATATTTATCTTTTAGAAGTATTAGAGAATACATCAGGCAATGTGAAGCTCATGAAGAAATTGGTCACTAGAAAGCAGACAAAGAGTTTTGAGCCCACAGATAATATGCACCACTATAGAGTAATTGCTTCCCGATCTCTAGTTGAGAAGAAAGAGGATTCCGGAGCTTTTACTCTTTCATGTACTATTGTGTCCTTCAAATTTTCTTGAGCATTATCGAATTTGGGAGCTAGCATAAATCTGATGCCATTGGTTGTGCACAAGTATTTGGTATTGGGAGCACCCAAGCCGATGTCTATGAGATTATTAATGGCCGCCCGCACTATGAAGAAGAAGGTTGGTATTTTATGTGATATGTTGGTTAAGGTGGCATTCTTTATACCTCCAACTAATTTTACGATTCTCAACTGTAAAGTGGATTTTAATGTTCCTATTATATTAATAAGGCCCTTCCTAGCTACGGGTAGGGCATTAGTTGACATAGAGATGGGGCAGATGAAATTTCAATACACTGATGAATAGGGGACAACGCCTAAGTGCACATGCAAGTGTACATGATCTACGAAGTAATATAGTAACCTTCAAAAAAGCCGAATATCGATCCCATAGTGACTTTTTCCAACAACTATCCAAATACTAGTTCACTTGTTTAGATTAACTTGATCCAACATAACCAAAAAGAGCTTGTGGTTGGTAACTAAAAATAAAGTAAACAATGCGTAAAATAAAAGACTTGATACAATCAATAGAGTAAATCGTAGGGTTAAATCATGTCGAACAATATTATTATATTATTGAACTTTATTCGTTAAATTGTTTATCTTGGCTGTTGATTCGTAGTGTTAATCGCATGATCATGGTGTCCTGACCTCTAATCGTCTACCTAACTTGGACATTACAAATACATTATTGAGCGGGAATGTAATAATCAAATTTAGTGATTAAAACTATAATCCTACATATGAATTAAGTAAGGCTTCTCGGTACATCCCTGTCCTAGAAGTTAATTTGAATTCCTTATTTCATAAAAGAATAAGAACCCTACTTTGTTTATCCCCACGTTCTTCCTATTTCCTCTTCCGAGATCACAAGGCTGAGAATATATGTATTTTAAGGGTTATAAATCTTTAAAATAGTTAACATAAGTATGAATAAACAACCAAATATGATAAGCAAATTAAACGAAATCTATTCAAAACTATAGTCTTCATGTTCCTAGCTTTAACCCCGGAAAGGGAGTTTTTAGCCCTTAATTGTCATAATCATCATCCAAATAATAGTATGAATGATTAGAAACGTAAAGAAGCTGAAATAAAGTAATTAAAACCTAAAAAATAAGTTGCAGTAGCCTCCTTAATTGTCCAAGACATCCAAAAGATAAGTGAATAACGTGTACAAGGTTGTATTTATAGGTGAAGCCTCCAAGCCGTGGGTGGAATATCTAATGCGTCACGTTGGTTGATCCAAGGGAAAGAGAAATGTGTCACCTTTCTTATTTCATGTGAAATAGAAATGAGTCACGTTGGTTTCTTCAAGGGAGAAAGTAACGTTTCACCCCTCTATCATGTTGGCTTACTGGAATTTTCATCCAATATTTTGGTAAGTGTTCGGGTCCCTCTTGCCTTGTGGTGTTATTTTGACTTCAAATACAGCTTTTTCCACATAAAATTATCAGGAAATTTAAATCCTTAATCATACTAAAACATCAAAAGCAAAACATTAGAGATCAAAACAACATAACATTCACAACGATGAGCAAGAAACTCAAATGAAGCTCTAGTCTCGACCAATTTAGCTTACACTTATCGTTGACTCTCATCTCATTTCAATTGAACTTTGAAAAATATAAACAAGTTTTTCCATCAATAATTACACAATAAACTAATAGGAACTCTTTCAACACATAAGAATCCAACGCGATAGACTAGAACACTACTTAGCTCAAGCTAGTAACATTGGTTTTCTCGATTGAACTCTAAATGGCCGATTTGAAACCGAACTTGTTCAAAAAAAATTTTAACCTTTGTAATCACATACTTGAAAACTTAAATATGATTATTTACTTCATCATAACATATAAAGCACTTGAAGTTTCCTCAACAGAAGGCGGATAAGCTAGAATAGTAACACTAGAGTGCATAAATACACCCAACATCACCACCCAATAATTAAAGCCTTGTTCATCCTTGAACAACTCTTTACTCTAAGAATCATAAAAGGAGGAGACTCTACACTTTTATTACTACAAGACACTCAAGATAGTACTATAGTGACTACACAGAATGTAAGTTTCTACATGAAGAATGTTACATACACTATTGAAAGCTCAAGAATTTTACTCCAAAACATCCAAGTCTCAGGAATTGACTCACCATTGGCAAACAGGAATTGACTCACCATTGGCAAACTTATGTATATTTCTTAGTAAAGTAAATCATAAAAATCACCCACATATATCAAACATGTGCTGTCACAGAAAGAGAGTTACCCATAATCACTCATATAAATGCAATTCATAACAGAATGGGTACAAGAATAAAGTTACGCTGACTCTCACAAGGACTTCAAAAGTTACCCATAATGAACCATAAGCTTGCCCTTAGTTTAGTGCTCCACTAATATCAAAATGATGAAACTTAGGATCTAATAGGTCTTTATGGCTTGTAATATATGCTAAGGGACGATTAGAAACTATTTTGGACCAGAGTAGTGACTATCTTCCATAAGCTCTTTAATACATCACTTCTTACATTTAATTCAACTCTAATAAACAGATTATATAACTTTATCTTCCCCATTCCTTTTTTTGTTTTCACCCCATCTTATTAAGATCATTCTCAACACTATGGTGGGGGTATCTATGCACAACTCATTCAATTTGAACAATTTTGTATTCTTTGCATTACTCAACTCCCCACCACAACATATAACAATTATTTTGAACACTAATAGCTAACACTTTAGGGCTTCAATTTCAACTTTTACTTCTTTAATTTCAAACTCCTTAACTCACTAATATTACACTAAAGATCTTAGGAGCTTTGGATCAAATTAAGGTCTATTAAAGAAGGGATTATGCTACACATAAGGCTTGAAAAGAAAAAGCAAAAGGATCAATGGGGCTTACTAGGATTACGCTCAAGGGTAGGTTAAAAAAAGGTAAAAAAACAAGGCTATCAAATAAATGCCTATATCATCTCCTAAACCCACACTCTTTATTTTTCTTTGCACACACATCAGGAAAGTTCTAGACATCACATGTAACCAGGAATATACAAGTACCTTACAAGTACATGGCACATGCCTGACACATGCAGGATTATCATAGATTCTCAACCAAATAATAGCATGAATTCAACCTTAAGCTAACAAGTGCAAGAGCCATAGTCATGACCCTAAGAGTCTAAAAAGTAGTAGTTCACATAATCAACATGCTTTTTTTCATACAAACCCACTTGTATCATGTAGTTAAATATAGAATCTCACTTATTCCAAACACAAAATTTTAAATGTACTCTAAAAATAATTTAAATTTACCTTAAAAATGGAAATTTTCCCACCCCACACTTAAAAATCTTCTTTTCCCCTAAAGTATACTTTAAAAGTAGAGATAGAAATACTCCCCAAGGCCTCTAGGCCTAGGTAGTAGCATCTTTATACATCAAGGAGGTCTGAGGACCCCACTTACTTTTCGCCATGTCCTTAGCTCAGGTTTCCTATGCTTAGACTTCCCATAAACCTGTGGAAAAAAAAACTATGTGAAGTAAAACAAACTAAAAATACTGAAAATGAAACAAACCTACTTAACTTTGGTTGCCTCCCAAGTAGCACCTGAATTAGTGTTACGGTACGACCCAACTACGAATCAACCAAATTCCTTCATCCTTTTACTCACACTTGGAGGCCATTTTCTTATTCATTTATGACCCCTTGAGGGTGAACTCTCAAGGCCAATAACTTTTTCCACATTTTTTTCAGGCTCATTAATTTGCATCATGTGGGGCTTAAGTAGTTGTGGATTAAGCTGCTCAATGAGGGTGTCCAAAGAGGTCTTCTGTGGAATAAACTCTACCACCCCACACTTATCCCTTTTAATTATAGTAATCATGCATAAGTCTTTATAGTGGGATAGTGTGTTGAGTGGTTTGTAAACTTTAAAAATTGCCTCTTAATCCTCCAAACCTTATTATGAGCGTGCCTTCTATCACATTAATTAAAGCTCCTCCCATCGCTAAAAATAGATGTCCTAAGATGATTAGCACTCTTATATCTGCCTAAAAATCTAAAACAATAAAGTCAGTAGGAATAATAAATGTACCAATGTTTATGAGAAAATCCTCTATTACTTCTTCAGGATAGGACATGGCCCCGTTTTCTAGCTACCGTAGTAGAGAGCTTGGTATAGGATTTCCCAAGCCTAATATAATGAACAAAGATAGGGCCATCAGGTTGATACTTGCCCCTAAATCACTAAATGCTTGAACTACATTGCTGTTGCAGATCTTAATGGGAAAAGTGAACTTCCCAGGCCCTTAAGCTTTTTTGGTTTCTTTTGAGTCTCCACAAGGCTACTCTCTTCAGTGAGTGCAACCTCTACCACATACAACAACATAACTTTGTTGACAACCACATTCCTCAAGTACTTAGCATACTTGGGCATTCTTTACAAAACATCTAAAAGATATAAGTTAATGTGTAGCTCTCTGAACATGTCAAAGCACTTCTTGAAGCTCATATCCTCTTTTGCCTTTATATGCTTCTATGGGAAAGGTAGTTGTGGGATCTTCTTCACTTCTTCAGCAACTTTTTCTTTCGAGTACTTAGACTTTGTTGACTTTTCAGCAACTTGGTCATTTACCTATTTATGACTCAAATAAGCATCTACCTCCTTAGTTTTATCTAGAATTTCTCGATAAAGCTCTTTATCACTTCTCAAAGTAATTGCCATAACTTTCTTAGGGTTTTCTGTATCCCCTAGAAAACAACCTTGAGGCCTGGTATTTAGTGTCTGCTGTAACTACCCTAACTATAATGCTAAGCTTCTCATGGTTGCTTTATCGTTCTGTGTATTTACAGCCAATTATGTTTGATTAGTTAGAATCTATTTCATCATCTCTTCCAAGTTGCTAGTTGGTTGATTTCCTTATGCTTGTAGTTGCTGAATTTGCTACTGTTGGGCGTTCCATAGCTACTTCAGTGGTTGAGTATTACACTTTATGTTGTATGTGTTCCCATAATTAGTCCTCTAAGCATTTCCCATATACATCATAGACTTAGGATTGGCAGCACACATAGTCGTTGAATAGCTACTGTTACCACAAACTTTACACTAACCTGCAGTTTGTTAGATTGCATTAACCGTGGCTGCAAGCTGTTTGGCACCCAATTTCATGTTACGAAGTTGCATAGTCAACTGATTTTATAATAAAATGATTTGAGCAGATATTGCAATAAATTGATCCACTTCTAAAACACCTACAACCCTTTTAGTAACACTCGTTGAGTCTGAATGCCACTTAAGATTACATTGTGCAATTCAGTTCAACAAAGTGTACAACTTATCATACATCATCTCAAGAGTTTGACCACCTACAGCTGAATCTAACAAAATCATTGTGTTATGGTCAAGTTCCTCAACAAATGTATGAGCTAATACCTCATTGGACTATTAATGGTGTGGACAGTCCATAGAAAAGCCTTGAAATATTCCCAAGCATGATATAAATTTTCATCTGTCTTTTTCTTAAAGCACACAATCTCACTGCGAAGTCTCGCAATCTTGCCAGACGAGAAAAATTGGATGAAGAATCTACATGCTAAGTCGACCAATGATATGATTGAATTTTCTAGCTCAGTTTTCAACCACTTTTTTGCTTCCCACAATAGTAAAAATAAGAATAGTGTCATCCTTACACAGTCAGCATTCACACCCGTAAGGATAAATGTGTTACTGATTTCTAGAAAATTTTGCAGGTGGATATGTGGGTCTCCATGTGAAAGCCCTGTGAACCTTCAGTAGCTTGTTTTCGAAAAGGGGAGGTCAAATTTGTTGGAAGTGGGGTTGCCACTTCTCTAACTGTCCTGCAGTGTAACACCCCGCAAAATTTCTAAGCTTAATTCAGTCCTTTAAGCTTGTCAAGGGGTCCCATACTTAGAAAATTCTAGCTAAGTTTCCAGACTTAATTTATTTTTAGCCTTCAAAAGTTGGCAATTTCGTGACCTTTATGTCCTTTAATGGTCTATATTTTTGTTAATTCATGATCAAGAAGGTCAATAGGTGTTTCTGGACAAGTTTTGAATTTTTCAGACTTTGTTTAGACTATGTTGGAAGTCCAAAATAGTGGAGAAATGCAATCTTGGCACGCCACATCGCCTATCACATTGGTTAATATTGTTACCAGACTGCCAGTCAAAATTCCTAAGATATGGCGCAATCATGGTGCGACGCATTGAGTATTGTATTGATGCCATCGATGCACCGCATCACCAAACATGTTAGTGCTTAGTTTCAGTCATTAAATAGCCGCATCCTTAAGGGTAATTAGGTCATTTTCCCCCAACCTTCAGCCCTGATAGCATAAAATTTATCCCTCTTTTGGCTAAATACATTCATTATTTCATAAGTTCTTAAGAAAGAGAAACCCTAGGTGATTAATTTCAATTCAAGAACTTAAGATTTCTTCTATCAATCTTTAAGAAATGGTTAACTAAGGTATGTAAAATGTTCATCCAAGGGTCCCTTTCACCCTTGGAGCTCAAGAAACCCTTTTCAATATATGAATTTTGAATTCCATGTTGTGGGTTTAATTGTACAAATGTTTATGTTGGGATATGATTTACAAGATTGAATCTTTACTGAATTCTCATGACTTTATGGTAGTATGTGGATTGAAATCCTTATATTTGAAGTTCTTTATATAGCCATGATGTATTAGTTGTTGATTCATACCCTAGAAAAGGTTATTCCTTCCATATGTTTGATAAAATGCCTAACTGAATAAGAATTGTGCATTGTGACCTATTTGTGAGCTATATGATGAACTTACGATGTACCCACATATTTAAATTGACACCCATGCTAAAGATATGTCTTGTAATGATTTGGTGGGATTCTCATAAGTATGGATTTGTGAAATTACTTTACGTTAGCATGTATTCCCATTCATATGTAATCTTATGACTTGCGAATGCTTCATGAAATCCCTCAATAATAGTATTATGAATTTTTGACTATGGTCATGTGTTCAAGTAGTTTCATTTCTCATTTATATTTATGCTATCGAGTCCCGAGGGTTTTTAATACCCGATAATTTAGTTGTGTTCCTAAAGCCAATATCAGTTTTCAAGATAACCTCCGTCAAGCCACGATCAGTAAAATTTAGTTCAATTCAGTCCTCAGTAACATTCAGTTATATTTCTTCAGTCAATGAAATTTAGTAAACCATTTTACTCAGTTTAGTTTCTATTTAGTTGGGAGTAGGATTCAGCACCGAGTGAACCCAAGGATGGGAACTCACCTACTAGCAGAGGGTGTGATTCTTAGAAGCAGTCCTTGCATTCCAAAACTATGTTGCTAGCATAGGTTGAGACATCAAAACCTGTCAGATAAGGGTTGATGAGGTGGCTTAACCTGTCAAATGAGGGTCCTACCATCATTGTTCGATTACCTAACAGATGAGGGTCACTCACAACTTGTCCTTACCAGTGGCGCGGTATTGACACCTTTCTAGTTGGGATTATGGATTGGACCCCAACTCAGTTATAACATCTTATTTAGGGCATGTCGGTTAGATTACTATCTCCCACAGTCTCAGTCTCAGTTTTCAGTAAAGAACTCAGATTGTTCTACAGATTTTAGGACTATGAGATACAGTCACTCAGCTTAGTACAGAACTCAACTAGTTCCATTAGAATTAGGACTATCAGACACAGTCACTCAGTTATCAGTTATTAGTAATCCATGTTATTAGTAAACTCAGTATTCAAAAATCATTATGATTTTAGTTATAGTTATGTATTCATGCATGTATCCTCACGTAGTCATGTTCATGTTATCTATTTAGTTTGGCTCATGCATATGAACTCTTAAATTTAGCCTTACCTCACTATGCGTACCAGTACAATTACACGTATTTACGTATAATTTTCTTTTGCACAATGGTATTTTATACCATAGGTTTGAATGCTCAAGTTCCTAATCATGCTTAGCAGCTTAGATATCAGCAGTCAGAGTCAGTGGTGAGTCCTTATATTTCAAGGACATGATTATTTCATTCTTTTAGTACTTCAAAACTTAGTTATTTTCAGTAGATGGAGTTAGTTGGGGACATGTCCCATCAACTACTTATTCAGATAGTTTAGAGGATCCAGACTATAGCATGTTTAGACATTTATTTTAGTCTTGGTATTATCATTCCTTGTTCAGATGTTGTTTTATTCAGTATTGTCTAGTATTTGAAACTTATGGCAAGTTTTCCACCAGATTTTTGTATTTATTTCAGTTATACTGTTATTACAATACTACTATCATCCAATGCTCAGTTATAGATTTTAGTCATGGGTTAGCTAGTGGTCCTTTAGGATTGTTAGCACCGTGTAGCATCCATGGTACCAGACTTGGGGCATTACATATAGGTAGATTGTTCTTCAGACATGAGAGTAGTATTATCTTAATCTTCTTCGATTTTTGGAATACAGGGGAGAAGGATTGCTTCTCTCCTTCATTGATAAAAGAGTTGCTTAGTTTTGGGGTTTGGTTCAACCAAATCTCGATCCCTTGCTAGTTTACTAACATAAAAATATGTTTTCTACAAATACAAAACCAATACCAAGCATAAAACACCAAAAAAATATAAAAAGCAAAACTAAAAATACAATAGTTGCCAAATTACAAGTCCCCAACAATGACGTTAAAAACTTGATAGTACCCAAGTGCACACACAAGTGTTCATGGTCTACCAAGTAATATAGTGGCCTGTAAGAAAGGCGAATATAGATTCCATAGGGATTTGTTCCAACAACTATCCAAATTCTAGTTCACTTGTTCTGATTAACTTGAAGCAAGTTAACCAAAAGAGCTTGTGATTGGTAACTAAAAATAAAGTAAACAATGTGTAAAATGAAAGACTTAAGACAATCAATATAGTAAAGCCTAGGGTTAAAGTACGTCGAACAATCATATTATGTTATTGAACTTTATTCATTAAATCACTTATCTTGGTTGTTGATTCGTAGGGATAATCACATGATCATGGTCTCCTGACCTCTAATTGTCTACCTTACTTGAATATTACAACTACATCATTGAACGAAGATGTAATAATCCAATTAAGTTCTTAACTATATCATCGTACATGTGAATCAAGTTAGGCTTCTAGATACATCCCTATCCTAGATGCTAATTTGAATTCCTTATTTCATAAAAGAGTAAGAACCCTACTTTGTTTATCCCTATATTTTATCTTCCTATTCCCTCTCTTGAGATCACAAGGTTGACAATAAATGTATTTTAAGGGTGATCAATCCTCAAAATAGTTTAAAAAAAAAGGATAAACAAATAACCAAATATGATAAGCAAATTTAGTGAAATCAATTCAAAACAATAGTCTTTATGTTCTTGGCTTTAACACCGGAAAGGGAGTTTTTAGCCATTAATAGTCATAATCATCATATAAATAATTTTTTAAATGATCAAAAACATAAATAAGAATAATTAAAGTAATTAAAACCTATAAACAAAGTTGCAGTATCCTCCCCAATTGTCCAAGATGTCCAAAAGATAAGTGAACGTGTACAGGTTTGTATTTATAGGTGAAGCCTCCAAGCCATGGGTGTAATATCCAAATCATCATGTTGGCTGATGAAAGGGCAAGAGAAACATTTCATGTTGGTTTCTACAATGGAGAAAGTAATGTTTCTCCCCTCTATCGAGTAGGCTTACTGGAAGTCGCATCCAATATTTTTGTTTAGTGTTAGGGTACCTCTTGCCTTGTGGTGTTATTTTGCCTTCAATTCAAGATTTTTCCACATCAAAATAACATAAAATTTAAATCCATAAACATCCTAGAACATAAAACACCACATATTATGACTCAAAAAAACATAAGATTCACAATGATGAGCAAGAAACACAGATGAAACACTAGTCTTAACCACTTTAGCTTACACTTATCATTGACTCTCAACTCATTGCAATTGAACTTTGAACACTATAAAAAAGTTTTTCCATATGTAATTACACAATAAAACCAATAGTCACTCTTTCAACACGTTAGAATCCAATGCGATAGACTAGAACATCACCTAGCTCAAGCTAGTAGCACTAGTTTTCTCGGTTAAACTCTAAATGATCAATTTGACCCCGAACTTGTTTGAAAACAATTTTAACCATTGTAATCACATCCTTGAACACCTATATTCTTATTTACATCATCTTCACACATAAAACACATGAATTTTCCTCAATGAAAGATTAAATAAGCTAGAATAGCAACACTAGAGTGGATAAATACGCCCAACATCAACTGGTTACTTTTAATATGTGTTAATTGATGTGAAAATTGAATTATATGCATGTGATGTTTCTAATCGACATTTTTGATGATGATGCATTGACTATATGTATTAAGAAGAGACTTGGGGTTGAGGCACTGGCGACAGTTTTCATGAAGTTTGATAGTAATTGTATCAAGAAATATGATAAGATAGTCAGTGCACTCTACGAAAGAGGTTGTTATTCTTATGCATCAAAAAGTCAGATGTTGATTTAAAAAATAGAGTGACTCTGCCAGCTGGACCATCTATTGAGGAGCCACATGTTTTGTAATTAAAGGCCCTCCTTTTTTATTTGGAATATATATTTCTGGGGGCCAACAATACATTGTCAGTCATTATTGCTACTAATTTATTGGATACACAGGTTGCGGCATTGATTTTAGTACTGCTAAGATTTAAATTTAGCTTGAACCAAATTATGTGAAAAACATCGGGCACAAGCTTTATTTGAACCCACCTATGCAATAGGTGGTAAATAAAAAGAGCATAAAGTGGTTAGATGCATGAGCGGTTTATCCTATTACTGAAAGTAAGTGGGTGAAATAGGTTCAATTTGTACTTACAAAGGGTTGGATCACTGTGGTACTAAATAAGAAAAATGAGCTAGTGCCCATGAGATCTGTTACTGGATAGAGAGTGTGCTTGGATTACCAAAAGTTTAACACTTGGACAAAAAATACTATTTTCCTATATCATTAATGGATTAGATGCTAGATAAACTTGCACCATAGGTTGGTATTATTTTATTGATGGCTATTCAGGGTATAATCAGATCTCTAATTCCCCCGAAGGCCAAGAGAAGACTACTTTTACATGCCCATATGGTACTTTTGAATTTAATAGGATACCGCTTATACTTTGCAATTCTCCCTCCACTTTTCAACATTAATAGTAAAGGACACTATCGAGGTCTTTATGGATGATTTTTCGATTGTCGGATACTCGTTTTATGATTGTCTTGCTTACTTTGCCAATACACTTAAGAGATGTAAGGAGTGCAACCTTGTTTTAAATTGGGAAAAGTGCTACTTCATGGTGAAAGAATGGATTATTCTCGAACACAAGATTTCTAGGTGATTGAAAAATTTCCTCCACCAATTTTAGTTAAATGTATCAGAAGTTTCTTGGGTCATGCTGGATTCTTTAGGAGGTTCACAAGGGCTTTATAAAATTGCCAACCCATTATGAAAGCTTTTAGAAAAGCAGGTGAAGTTTGTGTTTGATTATGCTTGTCTCAAGCCCTTTGACTGCCTTAAGAAGTGATTGATCTCAGCTCCCATAATTGTGTCCCAAATCGGTCCTTGCCTTATTAGGTGATGTGGATACTAATGGTGTGGATTTAGGAGCTGTCCTAGGCCAACAACGTTAGAAGATACTTCACCTAATATACTACTAGCAAAGTATTAAAGCCCACATAAATGAATTATGCAATCACTGAGTTGGAGTTACTAGTGGAGGTTTTTGCTTTTGAAAAATTCTGGCCCTATTTGATTGGGACTAAAGTCATTGTTCATACTGATCATGCAACTTTGGGTATCTCATATCGTAAGAAGAGTCTAAGATGAGTTTGATTTATTGGGTATTATTGCTGCAGGAATTTGACTTTAAGGTAAAAGACCGAAAAGGCATTGAAAACCAGCTTATAAACCACCTATCCTGCCTTAAAGAGGAGGCAATCAGAAATTAGGGAATGAGCTTGAAATTTATGATACTTTTCCATTTGTGTAGTTCTTTAAAGAATTACAAGACTTAATCCCCTGGTATACTAATTTTGCCAATTACTTGGCAAGTGACCTTGTCCCAGAAGACTTGTCATTTCAGCAACGCAAATGATTTATGTATGAGTTACAAAAGTTTTTCTCAGATGATCCTTATTTATTTTGGTTAAATGCTGATGGAGTTATTCGGGGGTATATTCCTGAGGTGGAGATGATGAGCATTCTCGAGGCCTGTCATTCATCACCATGTGGGGGTCATCATGGTGCTATCCGTACAATCCACAAAATTCTGTAGTGTGGTTACTATTGGCCAACTATTTACAAAGATTCTCATGATTATAGTAATACCCCGTATCTTCATGCGAGAATTCTAACCGTCATTCCTGTACATCTAAGCTCTAAACCAAGTGATTCGTACTTGAATACAAGTTGCATGATCATTATCCTAGTCTATGGAGTAGTTTAGAGGTGGAAAATGTTTATAGCAATGACCTAGAACAAGGTTGAGCTAAGACCAATTGATTCATCCAAAGTTTGACATTTGATTCAACAAGGGTCAACTTCAAATAGGAATATCTCTTAATATACATGGAATTTTTCATATCAAGACCTATCAAATTGTAGATAATTAAATTAGCTTTCCAACGATACCAGTTTCATCAAAATTCGACACCCGAGGAAGGAGTTATGGCTTAGCGAAGTAGAGTGCGTCGCCTAACCAATCACACATGGCTACTGGAATAGGTGTGCGATAAGAAATGTGGCGCATACTTAAATGTGTGAGATAAGCAATGCGGCTCATACTTAAATGTGTGTGATAAGCAATGCACCACATACCTCACTTCCAAGTACCAAAAACACCCTTATATATGTCTATAACACAGGATTAAACTACCATAACACCAAAATAAATTTACTTTCTTTCAAAATCACCAAGAACATTCATTAGGTTTTCAACCTAAAAACTCAAATATCTCAAGATTCAACCATGAGTTTTTAATAATTCTTCGAGATTCAGAATCCCCATTCCAAGGACTACAAGAAATACTCATTATTTTCATGAAGAGTCCTAAGGTCAAGAGTTCATTCAAAGCTTCAAGTTTAAGGTATGTGGGGTTTTTCAACAAGAACATCCTTTCGTTCTTGTGCCTAAAATTTATATTATTTTACAAAGATATATGATTTTACATGCTTTGATATGAATTTGAGATAGAAACTATTATCCTACATTCTTGTTCAAAAGACTATTATATTTTTATGATGTCTTGAAGATAAATTCCTTGACTTTTGATGTTAATATCATGTTTGAAGTTGAATCTCCAGATTTTCATATGAATTATACATGTTTTCTACATAAAGTGTGAATCTTGAAATATTTAGCTCAAGTATTGATATATGGGTTTTGAACACTATTTACACCTTAAGATTTGAATGATTTGACCTTTTGGTCTTGAAAGAGTATTTTTGAACTTGAATGAGAAAAGAAATCCATATTTTGATTTATTATGAAAAGAGGGTAGCATGATGGCTCCTGTTGTGAATTGCTGAATTATTTTGTGGTGGATTTTCTTTGAAAAGATTTGAGCTAAGTTTGAGAGTTGTCTTTAGCACCGAGTGGGAGGTATAGCTATGTTGGTACTTTCCTAGAACTACGTGCCCCCGTAGGAGCCAAAATTGAGGCTGATTATATTTAGTGATCACTAGTTTTTAGATTTGATACTTATACTCCTACTCCGATGGTAAGGATAGGACGGCTCTCCCCAACATGGGTTTTACGTTGGACTCCATGTGGCTCACATTGTTTATGTCGGTTATGAGATCTCCCAATTTGTGTGTGGGTATTCTCCTATCTAATATGAAAAGTCTCTTTCTTCTATCTGAGATGAAAATATATTTGTTTGAAAAACTGAGTTTGAGAAAGTCATTGTTTTCAAAAGATTTAATGAACATATATTCCTAAGAGAATTGTTATGAGATTTGATTGCTTTGATGATTTGGAATTAAGATGGAAGTGAATTGAGATTTATTATGATGACTCACAGGTTTCACCGGATATATTTTACTCTCTTATGATTATGATGATTTTAATTTGAGCTAAGTGAGTCATTTATATCAGCATGCATAATTTTATAAACTGTAATGATATTAAGATATTATTTTATATATGCATTTCACTCCTATATGCTCGGTATGTTTCCATGGTACTGACCCACATATTTTTATATGGGCTATATTTTCTCGGAATATAGGTACAAGGTATAGTGTACATCTTCAGATCCAGCCAGTTCGCGACATCCAGTTAGCAGGTGATGAGTCCTTTTGATTAAGGGCTTGGGTTAGTTATACAGTTCGAGAAGTGTCGTATTTTTTTTATTCAGTCATATTGAGTTGGGGTAATCAGGAGTCATGACCCATCTACCTACAGTCAGTACTAGTAGAGGCTTCATAAACAGTGTGTAGAAGTTGATGTATTTCATTTTAGTTATGGTTGTAAAGGCATAATTGAAATCTTGTAACTTTAGTATTGTATTGATCAAATTCAAAAAGAGTTATTTTTCTGTAGATTTGCATATATATTTGTACTTCTTATTCAGTTACTTATGAGATGTACCAGTAGAAGGGTTAGCTTGGGGTCACTTGTGACCCTAAGCACCGTGTGACGTATCGAGACCTGATTTTGGGGCGTTACAAACTTGGTATCAGAG
This sequence comes from Capsicum annuum, assembly GCF_002878395.1. Classification (NCBI taxonomy): domain Eukaryota; kingdom Viridiplantae; phylum Streptophyta; class Magnoliopsida; order Solanales; family Solanaceae; genus Capsicum; species Capsicum annuum. The sequence continues at coordinate 966,423 of NW_025820326.1, forward strand.
GATAGAGTTCAAGTGTCCTACGGTGTCTATGAAGCTGTGTCTAGTAGAGTCTTGCAGAACAGTATAGAGACATCTGTACTTTTCTTCGAGAGGCTACAGGGTATTTAGAAAATGTTTCCCTTCTTTTGAGTCTAAGATCGTGCTATAAAAAGGTTCTCCAAGAAACTTATATAAATTCTCATCTTACTCTATTCTGGCCAACTCTGCCTTATTTTCAAGGAATAAAAAACTATTAAGCTTAAGTCTCCATAGATAGTTATGGGATTGTAAGAGAGCTAAAAAGTATCCCGTCAGTGCTTTTGAGTTCCGAAGATTGAATTTCTTTATCATGTTTTTAAAAATCGTGCACTAAATCCAAGTCAGATGTGTTTTCAGATGCCTCCCTAGAATCCGTAATGTAAATTTATACTTCCCTATCTATGTAGTATTCTTGAGATAACACGATCAACAAGTTCAAATTTCCTTCCCAGATAATGCTCTTATATTTGCTGCCAGAAGTTTCAGAAGTTTCATAAAAGTGGCTTGAGAGGATACTTCTAGTATGTTATAAGTCCCTCAGATTTGAAGTTATACCCTTGTTCTTATGAGTTATTTAATTAAGACAGAGTAAGGTGTATTCTTAGATCTTTGAATGTTGTGTGTCAAGTTTCTATCTCTTTTATTATGTAATCTTGTTATTATTATGTTTCTGAAAAATCAAAGTCTCGTGAAGCCGTGTGAGGCCTATTTCGATTCACTAGCATAGTTGCTCTGTTATTCATCTAATTTTCTTGTTCAAAATACAAAACCAAAGTCTAGTGAAGCCGTGTGAGGCCTATTTTGATTCACTAGCAACTTGTTGATTATCTTGTTGTTTTGGTGTTAGTTGAAAGTGTGGGTTTCTATGTAGTGACAGAAGTAGTAATGTTTAGGTAAAAGTTTTGTGTTAGTTAAACTTGTGGGTTTAGAAGTGTAGTGGCAAGAATGGTGGTAAGGGCGATTTATTGAATATGTATAGCTGAATTTTCCTTATGATTGAATTAGTAATGAAGTGATATACCCTTGTTTGTTAATTTAGTGAAGTTAGAGAAGGAGATTATTAGTTAAGGTGGATTGTTGTTTGCTTGAAGTATGAAAAGAGTTATTGATGGCATTTGTTGTGCTAGGAAAGTATAGGTTTTGATGGAAGTACTTGGTGGTTAAGTATTATTAATTTAGGCTTTTCTGAGATTGCAAGAGGAAGTTTAGTTTAAATTTATAGAGCTATGAAAGTAATTTAGGTGTGAAGATGGGTAAATAGTAATGATGTGAAGAAGAGGATGTGTTAACAGATTATGAATAAGATAGGCCATATGATTATGATCGATTTTCATTGTGTACTAGTTTTTCTTAATGCTATGTTCTATAGTTTTGACGTAAAAATTGTGTGTGAGATTGGGTTGTAAATCATGTTTAGCACTAGAAATTAAGTTAAACAGTGGATGGTTCGGTTGTTGATGCTAGTTATATGAAGGTTATCTAGTAGGCCTGTACAGTATATGCAAGAGTGTAAGATCATGTGTTCATAATTAAGTATGATGTAGAGGTGTGCCCAAGGTGCTATGGGGCTGCATTATTTTTCGAGGATTGTTACATACTATGTGGTTAGTAGTAACATTGAGTTTCTAGGTGTAGAAATGCTAGTTAGATAATTTATGATGTTCTTGATAGATAAGTTAAGGAGTTATGATTGAAGATGTTGAGCCTTTTAATTAAGATTATATTCTGATGATTTGGGGAAAATATAAGTATAGAAGTGTGATCTTGGTAGGCTATGATTATGTTATAAGAGATGTAGGTATGGTTGCAAATAAAAGTGTAAGTCTTTGATGATGATTATTGAAGCTAGAAAGTTAAGGATGACATATGGATGGGTTGTTCAAGAATGAAGTCGGTAAGTTCGAAACTAGTTTATTCTTGTGAGTTTAGCATTTATGTGTAGATAATAGAATGATGAAATTATGTCTTAATCTCGAGGATATAAAGTAGACAATCATACTTAGAATACCAGCTTTGACCTAAGGGGGAGATGGTTAGTTAAGAACCAAATTGAGTTTTGAGAATTAGATCGTGATACATGTCAATAATGAGTTATAATGAGATAGTGATCCCTTATAACTCTAGATTATTCCTTGGATTTCAGTCATTACAACACCAAATCCATCACTTGCTTGACAAATCCATGCCACAGGCCTATGCTTATACCTATCATGTGTGGTCAAGCCCATTCCCAGCTTCTAGCAAGCATGTAACAGCTTCACTCTGTGATTCAAGTTATCTCTTATGAATCTATGAATTCCTGTCTTATGTTGAATAGCTCATGATAAGTATAAACTCATGTTTTAGATTATGACCAGTTTTTAAACTTATTATACTAGTGAATCTCACATTATATCATGCATGTCCTAAACTTAGATTTCTTTAATAAATCCATGCCTTTGATATTTTATTCCTCAAGACAAAGATAAGTGTTACTGTTATGTATTGTAGTTTTTGTGCTTCTAGTTCATATGTGTTATCCCTTCGGTAACCTCTTCCTATGTTAAGATAGTGGTGATGGTTGTGGATAAGTAATGGTTTAGATGTGAGAGAGTTGATGACCCTCATTAAGAAAGATTATTTATGCTTTTCTATCTAAGGCTAAAGTGTGAAGTAAGATTGAGGTCAAGTCTTTGATACATGTCATAGTTAGTTAGAAATTGTGTGTATGTTTTTAAGAATAGTGCAAGAAAATTGTTGTTGATAAAGGTTTAGAGAATATGCGAAGTATGCCTTTAGGGTTATTTGCCTTAAAGTTATATGTGATTTTTAATGATAGGCTTGAATGTCATGTAGGGTGTAAGATGATGAATGCAATATGCGCTAGTGAATCCATATCAAGAGTTTTAAATTAGTCATTGAAGTGATAAGGCATGTTATGCTTAGGGTGTGAGCTCTAAGAGGCAATGTGTTTCTGTCCAATTAAATTATGAATTCAGCTCAGTTCATGCATCAGTTTTAGTTTTAGATATTAAGTCATGATTCAGTTCGGAAGTATCCTGTGTAGTATCACAGTCTTTTCCTAGTATTTTCATCAAATTATTATCATTCGGGGATGAATGATCCCAAGAGGGGGATGTGGTAATACCCTGAGTTTTCATTTCATAAACCTCTCATCCTTTCTTATGAGATCAGATCCAGTGCAAAGTAATGGTTACTTATAAGTTGACACTCTCGTTTCTATCTTAGCTATATAGTTATTTTTTTCTTGAGGATTCATGCACTTACAGACTAGTTCAGTAGCTCATTATTCTTGAGATCCGGTGATTCATTTCTATCAGTTACACATGATAGCTTGAAGACTAAGATTCATCTATGTTTCAGGTTAATTATCCACATTCAAGGATGAATGTTCACAAGGAGGAGATAATGTAGTACCCCGTATTTTCATGCTAGAATTCTAACCGTCGTTCCTGTGCGTATAACCTCTAATCCAAGTGATTCTCACTTCAATACAAGTTGCATGATCATTATCATATTCTAAGGAGTAGTTTAGAGGTGGAAAATGTTTATAGCAATGACCTAGAACAAGGTTGAGCTAAGAACAATTGATTCATCCAAAGTTTGACATTCGATTCTACAAGAGTCAACTTCAAATGTGAATATCTCTTAATATACATGGAATTTTTCATATCAAGACCTATCAAATTGTATATAATTAAATTAGCTTTCCAATGGTACCAATTTCATCAAAATCCAACACCCAAGCAAGGAGTTATGGCTTTGCGAAGTAGAGTGTGTCACCTAACCAATCGCACATCGCTACTGGAATAGGTATGCGATAAACAATGTGGTGCATACTCAAATATGTGCGATATGCAATGCGGTGCATACTTAAATGTGTGCGACAAGCAATGTGGCTCATACTTAAATGTGTGCGATAATTAATGTACTGCATACCTCACTTTCAAGTGCCAAAAACACCTCTATATATGTCTATAACACGGGATTAAACTCCCATAACACCAAAATAAGTTTACTTTCTCTCAAATCCACCAAGAAAACTCATTAGGTTTTCAACCTAAAAATTCAAATATCTCAAGAGTCAACCATGTGTTTTCAATAATTCTTTGACATTCGGAATCTCCATTCCGAGGGCTACAAGAAACACTCATTATTTTCACGAATAGAGTCCCAAGGTCAAGAGTTCATTCAAAACTTCAAGTGTAAAGTATGTGGGATTTTTCAACAAGAGCATCCTTTCGTTCTTGTGCCCAAAATTTGTATTATTTTACAAAGATATATGGTTTTACATGCTTTGATATGAATTTGAGATAGAAACTATTATCCTACGTTCTTGTTCAGAAGACTATTATATTTTTATGATGTCTTGAAGATAAATTTCTTGAGTTTTGATTTTAATATCATGTTTGAAGTTGAATCTCCAGATTTTCATATGAATTATACATGTTTGCTACATTAAGTGTGAATCTTAAAATATTTTTGCTCAAGTATTGATATATGGGTTTAGAACCCTATATGAGAATTATGATTTTTATGAAAGTAATGTGTTATGCACACCTTGAGATTTGAATGATTTGACCTTTTGGTCTTGAAAGAGTTATTTTTGAACTCGAATAAGAAAAGAAATCCACATTTTGATTTATTATGAAAAGGGGTAGCATGCTGGCTCCTGTTGTGAATTGCTGAATTATTTTGTGGTGGATTTTCTTTGAAAAGAACTGAGCTAAGTCCAGGAGTAGTCTTTAGCACCGAGTGGGAGGTATAGCTGTGTTGGTACTTCCCTAGAACTACGTGCCCCTGTAGGAGCTGGAATTAAGGCTTATTATATATAGTGATCACTAGTTCTTGGATTTTACACTTATAGTCCTACTCCGATGGCAAGGATAGGACGGCTCTCCCCAACGTGGGTTGTACTTTTTACTCCATGTGTCTCACATGGTTTATGTCGGTTATGAGATCTCCCAATGTGTGTGTGTGTATTCTCCTATCTATTATGAAAAGTTTCATTCTTCTATCTGAGATGAAAACATATTTGTTTGAAAGACTGAGTTTGAGAAAGTCATTATTTTCAAAAGATTGAATGAACATATATTCCAAAGAGAATTGTTATGATATTTGATTGCCTTGTTGATTTGGAATCGAGATGGAAGTGAATTGAGATTTATTATGATGACTCACATGTTTCACCCAATATATTTTACTCTCTTATGATTATGATCATTTTAATTCGAGCTAAGTGAGTCATTTATATCAGCATCCATAATTTTATAAACTGTGATGATATTAAGATATTATTTTACATATGCATTGCACCCCATATGCTCGGTACGTTTCCATGGTACTGACCTACATATTTGTATGTTGGCTATATTTTCTCAGAATGTAGGTACAAGGTTTAGTGTACATTTTTAGATCCAGTCAGCTCGCGGCCTCCATTCAGCAGGTGATGAGTCCTTTTGATTCAAGGGCTTGGGTTGGTTATACAGTTCGAGAAGTGTTGTATTTTATTTATTCAGTCGTATTGAGTTGGGGTAATCGGGAGTCATGAACCGACTACCTACAGTCAGTACTAGTAGAGGCTTCATAGACAGTCAGCAGAAGTTGATGCATTTCATTTCAGTGATGGTTGTAAAGGCAGAATTGAAATCCTCTAACTTTAGTATTGTATTTATCAAATTCAAAAAGAGTTATTTTTCCACAGATTTGCATATATATTTGTACTTCTTATTCAGTTGCTTATGAGATATGCCAGTAGAAGGGTTAGCTTCGGGTCACTTGTGACCCTAAGCACTGTGTGACTTCTCAAGACTCAATTTTGAAGCGTTACAATTATGCTATGACTTGTGACTAGTGTCAGTGATAAGGAAATATCTCGCGGAAACATGGGCTCCTCGTGACACAAATCATGGAGTTAAAGGTATTTGATAGGTGAAGAGTTTAGTTAATGGGTCCTTTTATGAGTTATTATGAGTTAAAGTATATACTGATGGTAGTCAATTATGCTTCTAAATGGGTGGAGGTAGCTGTGCTTCCCAATAATGAGGGTCAAAGTGTCACCGCTTCCCTAAAGAAGAATATGTTTTCTCGATTTGGCACTCTATATGCTATTATCAGTGATGGTTTGGTCCCACTTTTGTAATTATCTATTTAAGGACCTACTTGAAAAATATGGTTTGAAACATAAGGTGGCACACCATATCATCCACAGACAAGTGAGCAGGTCGAGGTCTCTAATTGTAAGATTAAGTCTATATTAGAAAAGACTGTGAATGCCAACGATAATGATTGCTGAAGAAAGTTAGACGATTCACTTTGGGCTTATAAAACACTTTTAAAAACACCCATAGAAAATTCTCCATATCAGCTTGTGTAAGTCAAGGAATGCCACTTGCTGGTTGAACTTAAACACAAGGCACCATGGCCATTGAAAAAGCTAAATTTTGAGTGGAGTAATACTGCAAAGTTGAGGATGAATAATGTGAATGATTTGAATGTGGATGAATAAGGTGAATGAGTTGGATTAATTTTAGCTCCGTTCTTATGAGCGTTCAACTTTAAACAAGGAGAAGATAAAGTTGTATCATGACAAAAAGATTGAGAAAAAAGTATTCTAGCTTGGTGATAGGGTTCTATTGTATAAGTTTAGACTTTTCTTGTATCCTAATAAATTAAAAATTCTAGGTGGTATGGACCATTCACTGTAGTTACAGTATTCCCGAATGGTGTAATTGAGTTGAAGCGAGATGGATAAGCTCTATTCAAGGTGAACGAGCAACATGTTAAGCACTATTTCGGAGATATTGAGTAAGTGAAGGTTTATGTTGATGTAAGCCTTGGAAAAGTCTATGTAGCCAATTCAATTGAGTTATTCCACGATGTTAAATCAGACACTTCATAGGAGGCAGCCCATGGGTTTTCTGGTGAAGTATGAGTATCCAATGTAACCACGTCATACCACGATGTTAAATCAGACAATGATTAGAAGGAAACGAAATGTTATATTGTTCACTTTGTTTTAGTTTTTGTAGTTAAAGCAAAGGAACTCACCTAGAAGTTGGTAAAAATTGAGAAATTAAGTTAAGTTTAGGTAAGTAGACCTACATGTGTTTTCTTCAATTGTTCTCTTCCTAAGTTGTTTCCATGGGTCTATACCTATAAAGGTATGGAACTAAGTTAGATAAACATTCACTTTCTTTATCATGGATACATGTCTTCTTAACATACCCAATGTTAGGTCAGGGTATTTTGATCAAGCTCAATCTCAATTTGTTTTCTTAAAAAGGTCTGAGTACCAAGTCCCAGATTTTACTTCATTCAAATTTCCTCAAGTTCCTACTTCTATGATGAATCCCTTTAGGACCAGGTCGCTTGAAATCAACTATTTCAAAATAAGGCACTTTCACCTTGAATTGTCTTGAGAGAGAGAGAGTCTCCAGTCAGATCATCTAATATTGAGCTTAGAACACATACTATCAACAACCCATTCCTAACTGCAGTCCCCTTTCTCATACTTGAATCATGATCACAAGTCATATTTGGGAACCCACTTAAGTTTGAGTTCCCAGTAGGAGGACAATTATGTGATCAAATCCTTCTTGGCCCATCTAGGTAGAGAATTCTTTTTCATACTTTTCAAAAGTCTAGAACCCTTAGTATGTGAATTTCCTTGCTGAATGTATTCATTATTGGTAATCTTAGCTTTAAGAAAATATTGATATCTTTCCTTCAAGTGCCCATCTCTTCCACAGTGAGTACATAAAGGTTTGTGAAGGTTGTTTCTAGCATCATGAGCAGTTTTTCCCTTTAAACCAAGATATTGTGATTCTTCTTGATAACCAAGCCCCTTACCATTATTTTTACCTTGACTGGTTAAATTAAAAAGGATCTATGAGGATGCAATCCATTTAAGAGAGTTTTTAAGCTCTTCTCTTAAATAGGCCAGGTCCCTTTCTAACTCTTCATTTTTGTAAAGTGGAGACATAAGGTGTTTTTGAGAATCACTCAACCTTTCCTCAAGATCAATTTGAAGCCTTGAAACCTCTTTCTTCATTTTTCTATCTACCTCATTTACCTTCTTCATATTACTCATTAAACTCAAATTTTAAGATTTTATCTTGGGGAAAATTCTTAAATTTCAAAAATTTGGAGAGTTAATGCAATCGATTCAAGTTCTTAATTTTTAATTTTTTATTCCAAAGCTATTTTCTCAGTAGTCAGTTCACATACAGAGTGAAGCAAGACACTAGAAAGATTTTTTATCTTCCTAGAAGAGTAGTTATCTAGGTTATCCTTAATGTCAAAAAAAAGTTACCTCTTTTCTTTTTTAACTTCTATGTTTGACATAAATGTAAAAAAGGAATAATAGATAATTGTACTATCTTCCACTGCTAACATATACACATATCCTAGCTTCTCATTTCAATTAGATTCACTAGAAGAATTTTCTCATGTTGTCAGAGCTTACGTTACTGCATAATTAGTTGAAACTTTCCTTCTTGAATTTTTAGGGACCTAGCCCTAGCTCTTTCCTTTGTTACCTCCATTCTTAAGGTATTCCTGGTAATCTAATTTGTGCATTAGAAGATCCTTGATAAAATGCTCAGGACTTCCCCTTTAGTGACATACCTTAGCATTGCTCCTCTTTTTGCTGGTACTTTCTTTTCTTTGGAACTGACCAATCCTTTTTATGTCTCTAAAAATCCTGTTTACCAAATAGGCAACATCAGTGTCTTCTTCACCGGAATCATCTTTTAGAGCCTTCAATGCTAGGGAATCTTCTCTTCTTAATTCATTCTTCTCCAGCCCTTGCTGCTTTTTTAGCTCATGAGTCTTTAGATTTCCAATCAGTTCATCCATAGAAAGGGTTTTTAGGTTTCTTACCTCAGTTATAGAATCTACCTTTCTTTCCCAGGACTTAAGAATAACACCAAGACTCTTTCTCACTTACTTATACAATGGAATCACTTTTCCCAAGTAGTGAAGCTCATTTGTAATAGAAGTGAATCTTATATGCATTTCTTGGATGGTTTCTCCTTCTTGCATGGTGAAGGTTTCATATTGAGTAGTCAACATGTCTACTTTTTAATCTTCACATTAGTGGTACCTTTACAAGAAGTCCTCAAGCAATCCCAGATCTTCTTGGCATTTTCACAAACTGAGATCCTATTATATTATCAGGTCCAATACCACATACTTCTCAATTTTCTTTCTATCTTCATCATTGAACTTCCTCCTGCTTTTGACAACCATCTTTGTAAGCTCTATCCTTGTAAGCTCTCCCTCTTTGACTTCTTTAACTAGAACAGAAGGATCATCAGTAATTTTGTCCACAAGTTTACTATCCTCTACTATAATAAAGTCAAACATCCTGGTTTTCCACCACTCATAGTACTGCACATTAAATCTTGGTGGCCTGGTGAAAGATTGTCTTTCTTCCAAGTTAGGTGGAGCAACTATGCTAAAAAAATAACTCTAAGTTTAAACCTTTAAGAGTATTCTAGATCTTATACCAATTGTTAGAACCCTGGAGGTTGCACCACACTGTGACAGACAAGGTACCTCAAAGTCAATCACACGCAATAAAGTAATAAATAAATTAGGAATCCAAAATAGTGTAGGAAACTTAAATAACACAAGATTTAACATAGAAACACCCTTGATCAATGGAGGAAAAACCACGGCTTGACCTCACAAGCACCTTAAAGTTCACTATAATCAACCTCTTGATTACAGACTCGAACTTAAAGCTAACACTAGGCTCTTCCTATTTGTAGTAACTCTACTACAATCTCAACTTGACAACTCTGCAAAGACTACTCAACACTGGTTAACTCTAAACAGTTTCAAGCTTAGGCAACTCTGCCTAAGGCACTCTCAAAACAAAAAGAAAAGATCATTACTCTTATAACTTGAGTAATTCTATTACAATTTAAAACTCATTAAAGAACACTCACTCTTTTAGCTTACAAAAGTAAAAATAATATTAGCAATGTTGAATTTGGAGTTTTTTCCTCTTTCTCTCTTTAGCTCTAAGATTTTGAATATGAAAAAACCACTTCATGGAGAAGCATCCTATTCCTTTTATACATGAGTGATGAATAGGGTTGAAATATAATTAGACCAGGTGTCCTCAATAGTAAAAGCAACACCTGCACAATTGGTTGCACTACAGGATAAAATTATGCAGATGCGTGCTTAACCTTGGACATCGAAGGACCTGGTCCCTGGTAGTCATCTACTCATCATCAAACAAGATAGAGATGAATCTATTTTAGTTGTCTCTAATAGTTGAATATTAGTAGGATAAAAACTACTCTTTTTTTAATTTCCATTCCCCTCAACTCAAGCTATATAGTTCCACCACTCTTAATATAGCACTACTCTATTTCTATAAATAATCGAATGTTTGAAGTCAACTTGAGAAAAAGTAATAGCTTAGCTAACAAATTTAGTCAGTTGGTTACTTAATATTTAATAACTATCTATCTAGAGCAAGGGGTAGAGTGTTCATGCTAAAAATTTCTAGTTAACCTATTGTATAGGAAAAACACTTAATAGAAGAAACTAAGAGTTGTGCACATTTCGAAAAAACAAAGCCAAACAATAAATAATGTAGAATAATTATAACAAACTTACAAATATCAGAAAGTCCAAAGCCTTTAGTATTTCTTGTAAGTGCATTAAATCAATTATTATTCCTCTTCCTCCTCCTCCATACTCCTCATACTCGTCCTCCTCCATATCCTTCCTTCTCTATACTGCTACTACTACTCCTTCTATTTATCATGGCATCAATGAAGAGCTCTAGTACTAAAATTTACCTAGTTTGTATAAGATTTTTATTTCTCGTATCTCTGGAAAAAGCACCATCTGGTACAACTCAAAATTCATACAATACAAGCTCCACGTATCAACTAATACTGCCAATCTCAATTATTTAGGGGTATTGTTAGCTTTCTTTTCTCTCATTCAATTTTTCATCTACATGAGGTTCACATATCGAAATCGAGAAAATAGCCTTGACAATAATGTTTTCTTGATCCTCCCCACAGGCTTCTGACCCCAAGAACATTGCAGTTTTATTTTCAAAGCATGTGTCAAGTGAGGTCTTTGAGGAGAATGAGGTCGTGAATTATAGTCCACTAAGTGTGAATTCAATCCCCTAGTAACTATTTCCTGGGCAAGAGAAGGACTGTCATATATGCCTATAGCTATTTCAACCTAGAATGGATCACATCTGGGTGGTTCCCTCATGACTCATATCTTCCTCAACATGTGCATCAAATAGTGGATGAATAAAGAAAGGGATGGCTCAATGAATTTGGAGACCTAAAGCCAGCATATTAAATAAAATTAGCTTATGTGTATCTCGTGTGACAAACGTACATCTCAGGCTAAATACATGCATCTTATGTGCATTTCATACACCATACGTGTATCTCATTGTAAACTATTCAAAAAATATAACACCCCGAGTCTGGTACCCTAAATGCTACACGGTGCTTATAATCCCAAAGGACCATAAGCAAATCCTTTTCTGGTACCTATAACTGAGCACTGCATAACATACTATAAAAATACGAAAACAAAACTGGCAGAAAATTGCCATAAGGTTCAAAACTAAAATACAATTGAATAAAGTACCAAAATACTAAAGCAACTGTCTAAACATCTAGTCTGAAAGCCTATAAATTGTCTGAATAAGGAGTTGATGGGATAATCCCCCAACTAACTTCGTCTACTAAATACTGAACTAGAAATATAATGAAATAATAGAACATCCTCGAATGATGAGGACTCACTGCTAAGTCTACTGCTTCTGGCTGAATCTGAATTGCTAAGAGTGCTTTGGATCTCGTGCTTCTGAACCTATGGTATAAAACACCATAGCACAAAAAAATATATGTCAGTACGTAAGAATGTACTGGTATGCTAGATGAGGTAAGGCTAAATACAAGGGTTCATATGCATAAACAATAATGACTAAATAATCTTAGTCTACTAAATGAAGATACGTGCATAAATACATAAACCATAACTAAAATCATAGTGACACTGAACACTAGGTTTCGAATGCTGCTTTACTGACATTTGAGCTTACTAATACTTGGATACCGAATAACTAAATCTACTAATATTAATAACTGAATACTGAGGTTGAGATCAGTTCTATCTAGTGGGTGATCTCTGAATTATATTATAATGAGAATGATTAACTGAATTTGAGATCAGTCCTATCTATAGGGTGATCTCTGAATATATTGATAATGAAGATGATTTGACTTAGTTTGAGATCAGTCCTATCTAGCGGGTGATCTCAAAATCTGATAATACTGATACTGTTTGACTAAATTAGAGATCAATCCTATCTAGCGGGTGATATCTGAATCTACTAATAATGAGAATGATCGATTGCATCTAACAGTCCTAAATTTGTACTACTGAGCTGCGTTCTTTTACTGAGACTAATTCTGAAACTGAGACTGTAGGAAGTAGTCATCAAACTGATATGCCCCAAAACTTAACTTGTGGGGTCCAACCTATAACCCCAACTTATAGACTGTCAGTATCGTGTCACGGGTAAATACAACTTTTATGGAGTCAGTCCTATCTAATGGTTGACCCCTGAGATCAGTCCTATCCAACAGGTGATCCCTGAGTATGTCAGTCCTATCTAACGGGTGACATATTATACCTACGCTGGCTATGTAGTTATGGAACTTAGGGATTGCTCCTAGGGATCTCATTTCTCTCTAATGGGTGAGCTCTCATCCCTAGGTTTGTTTGGTGCTGAATCCTACTCTTAACTGAAAGACATTGAACTGATTCTTTTTCCTAAACTGACCTAGACTGAGCTAAATCTATTACTGATCGTGTTACTTGACTGATCTAGCTGAGTTCACTTGGATCCAAAGATTGATAAAATACTACTGGATTTCGTTATTTGACTTAATACTACTAAGTTTTGAATTGAGTACTTGAATGCTATTGAGGTCTGAACTGAATACTGAACTAGACTTAGGATGAAATTGAGATTACTGAGTCTTTTGTATGTTCTGTAACTGACTGAGTTCTAAGAATTATGGCTTAACTGATAATATCATAAAACTGATACTGGCTCTAGAAAAGCAGCTAATTTGTTGGGTATAATTACCCCCAGGACTCGATAACATAAATAGTACAAGACATGACCACTCTTGAACATCATAACAATAGACTATCATTTACCATACACTCAATAAAGGGTCTCTTTGAGCACTTAGAAATATTAAACATGTAATGATATAGTCATCCATACTATTGTCTCTAACTCAATCAATAAGGAATGCACCAAATACTTATCATGCATTTAAGTCACATAATTAGGGATTTCAGGCTAACGTGTCACAATTCATTCACTAAGGCTTTTCAACAAACACTTGGCATGCATGAACTTATGCATAATTGGGGATTACTTGTCAACATACTATAATGACATTATTTCCTTCACATAGGCATTCTATCAAACATATGGGGATCATGCTTTGGTTATACAATAAATACTATACCTAAGTATCATGATTTCATCAACCAACATGCAACTTGAATAGGGTTTATCATGAACATCACATAATTCATCACATACTAGAATCTATTTTTGAAACTTGTAGTCTAAATCATGAATTAAATCTCAACAATGCATATTCATGAACTTAAATTCACATAAATCATGAAATTTCAAAAATACTCAAACTTTAAAATTTTGAAAAGGATTCTTGGACTTCTTAGGTGGAAAGAACCCAAGAATCAACATCTAACATACATTAATGGTGATGAAATTATTGAAACATTGTACCTTTAAGCTTGCTTGAAAGAATTCTTGTAGATAACTTTGAATTTGGAGCTTAACTTCTTGATTCTTGAGAGATGACACTTGAATTTTTGTTCTTGAGAATGGGGGAGAGATTTTGAGTTACTTACTGATTACTTAGGGTTTATAGAGAGGATTTTGAGCGTTTAATATCTCACAAAACATTTTAAAGTGATTAGGGATGGTTTAGGGTTGTGAAATAACTTTAACACCCTTGATCTAGGTCAAAAAATAGAGTGTTTACGTCACTTGAGCCATAGGATATGCGGCGTACAACTTATCGCATAAACTAGGTTATGCAGTGCACAACTTATCATCTAAGTTAGGTTGTGCATCGCACACCTTACGGCATAACAATTCCAGTAGCCTTAGGCGATTTGTTAGGCGACACACTCCACTTTGCAAAGCCATAACTTCTTGCCCCGGTGTCAAATTTTGGTAAAATTGTTATCGTTGGAAAGCTAATTTAATTCTCTACAATTTAGTGGGTCTAAATCTGCCAAAACACTACATATACATCAAGTTATTCTCATTCAAAGATGACCCTTTTGAAATCAAACACTAAAACTTGATGGATTCAAAAGCTCTTAGCTTGCCTTACTCAAAAATGAGTCTGATGTACACGCTTAGCACATCATAAGCTCTATTCTCACTAGGATACTTATTGTAAGTCATGTACTCAAATATGAATTACAGTTTAGGAGGTTTCATATGTAGGAACAATGGCTCATTTTCTAGCTTAGAAATATAAGGGGTATTACACTTATGAAATGAAGAAATTCCAACACTTAGCCAAATTTTCTAAATGTTAAGCCTCTCTTGGCATGCTCTAAAAGCTCTAATGACTTGGAAAATTTACAGGGCCTTACATTATCTCATCCTTGGGAACATTCATCCTCGAATGGGACTGACTAGACTGAGAATACTGATGGACTAAACTTACTTAAGGAATGAGAACATCTGAAACGTGTCTATATGACTGAAACTACTAATATATTGAAATCTCTTACTGAATATACATGCCTGATGCATGGATATGTGACTGAGTTCTTACGCTAAGCATTCATATCTGATGCATGAAATATTTACTTATAAATGCATGACTGAAATTACTGATAAGCTGAACATCTTCTACTGAACATGCATGTCTAATGCATGTATCCTTGATTGAAATAACCTTTGAATTCTTGACTGAATATGCAATGATAACTAGTACTAATTTTGTGAGAAACATCTGAACATGCAAATGAATGGGTTAAAGACATGAAAGCATCGGGGAAATATGGGGTATATCCCCCTTGGGACACTATGTCCCTCTAAGACTACTTACTTTACTGAGATGTTTGGGTGATGCACAGGGCACCTACGAACTGAATAGTGATTGAATATCTGAGATCTGAAACTAATGCATGATTCATGAACTAAATTGAACTCACAACTACTAGGATGTTCTATCTTGGAATAGTTACATTCCTTATATTTCTAATAGCATGACTAGATGGAAAGATGGGGAAACAAACCATTTGAATTTGACTGCTTGACTGTTAAACTTAAATTGCAAGCTGTTCAAACTAACTCATATTGAAAACTTATACTTAACTGAAGTTCTTCTTAGGCACTCTCTCAACTATACTATCCATCTCAATTTTAAGCCATTATCATAAGTCTGTGAACACCTTACTAAACTCTGAACTGAACTACAATCAATTTACTCTAAAGCCTGGGATATACTAATACTCATAAACGCTAAACTAATCCTGAAAGGTTGCACCTACAAGTGTAAATCCCTACTAATGATCCTTTCTTCTGAGATAGAACTCTTACCATTCTATAGCCCCAAATACATTATGTAACAACTTAAGAACTGACTAACTTTCCTCTTTCCATTAGCTCATCCTTCAAAGATTCAAACTTAGATTCTAACACATAACATGGATATCCCCATACCTTCAATAACCATATAAACCTCATCCTAGTCTTCAAATGTCACACCTCTAAACCTATATTTTCCTCACAATAAGAGAATTACCACTATAGCTACATCAACAACACATATAACTCTGAATTACTAAGCTAAAATTCTTGCATACACTATTTCCAGCCTACTACTTCACCTTTCATACAACTAACCCTATGAAATAAAATCTTCTCAAATTTTAGATAAGACTATCCCAAAACTATCTGTGGGGACTGTCTGAGAAAGCTCTATTTGTAAAAGTTTGAGCTTCACTGTTTCTATTACCTTGAAATTAAGGTGGGGTTGACATGAGTAGAGCAAAATGAGAATCTACATAGTTTTCTTTGAGAGCCTTTTCATAACATGATCTGAGACTTGAAAGAAGGTAAACTCTTCCTAAAACATCTCATAGCCTCTTGTGCATAAATATGGTGCACAACACACCCATGCACAAGACTCTACTAGATGCAGATTTTAGACACCCTAGGACACTATTGAACCTTAGGCTCTGATACCAAGTTTGTAACGCCCCGAGGCTGGTACCTCGGATACTATACGATGCTTATGATCTCGAAGAACCACAAACCTACCCTTTTCTGGTACCTATAACTGAGCACTGTATAATATACTATAAAAATGTGGAAAAAAATTGGTGGAAACTAGCCATAAGGTTCAAAACTAAAATACAACTAAATAAAGTATTAAATTACTAAAGCAACTGTCTGAATATCTATTTTGAAAGCCTCTAAATTGTCTGAATAAGGACTTGATGGGACAATCCCCCAACTAACTCCGTCTACTAAAATACTAAATCTAGAAATATAATAAAATAATAGAACATCCTCAAATTATAAGGACTCACTGCTAAGTCTACTGCTTCTAGCTGAATCTAAACTAATAAGAGTGCTCTGGATCTCATACTTCTGAACCTATTGTATAAAACACCATAGCGCAGAAAAGTATGCGTCAGTACGTAAGAATGTACTGGTATGCTAGATGAGATAAAGCTAAATGTAAGGGTTCATATGCATGAATAATACTGACTAAATAATCTGAGTATACTAAATGAGGATACGTGCATGAATGCATAAACCATAACTAAAATCATAGTGACACTGAATACTGAGTTTTGAATACTGGTTTACTGACATCTGAGCTTACTAATACTGGGATACTGAATAACTGAATCTACTGATATTAAAAACTAAATACTGAGGTTCAGATCAGTCCTATCTAGTGGGTGATCTCTAAATTGTATTATAATAAGAATGCTTAACTGAATTTGAGATCAATCCTATCTAGCGGGTGATCTCTAAATATGATGATACTAATACTGTTTGACTAAATTGGAGATCAACCCTATCTAGCGGATGATCTCTGAATCTGCTTATAATGAGAATGATCAACTGTATTTAACAGTCCTAAATCTATACTACTGAGCTGAGTTTTTTTTACAGAGACTGATTTTGAAACTGAGACTGTGGGAAGTAGTCATCTAACCGACATTCCCCAAATCTTAACTTATAGGGTCCAACCTATATCCCCAGCTGCTAGGGTGTCACTACCATTCCATGGATAAAGACAACTTCTATGGAGTCAATCCTATCTAACGGGTGACCCCTGAGATCAGTCCTATCTAACAGGTGATACCTGAGTATGTCAATCCTATTTAACGGGTGAAATCTCATACCTATGTTGGCTACATAGTTTTGGAACTTAGGAATTGCTCTTAGGGATCTTATCCCTCTCTAACAGGTGAACCCCTATCCCTAGTTTCGCTCAGTGTTGAATCCTACTCCCAACTGAAAGACACTGAACTGATTCTTTTTCTTAAATTATACTAGACTGAGCTGAATCTGTTACTGATCATGTAACTTGACTGATCTAGCTGAGTTCACTTGGATGCAAAGACTGAAGAAATACTTCTCGATTTCGTTATCTGACAGAATACTACTAAGTTCTGAATTGAGTACTTGAATGCTACTGATGTCTGAACTGAATACTGAACTGGACTTAAGATGATATTGAAATTACTGAGTCTTTCTATGTTCTGTAACTAGCTGAGTTCTAAGGACTGACACTGGCTCTAGACAAGCAGCTAATTTGTCGGGTATAATTACCCTTAGGACTCGATAACATAAATAGCACAAGACATGACCACTCTTGAACATCATAACAATAGACTATCACTCACCATACACTCAATAAAGTGTATCTTCAAGCACTTAGAAATATTAAAGATGTAATGATATAGGGAGGCATACTATTGTCTCATAACTCATTCAAAAAGTAATGCACCAAACACTTAACATGCATTCAAGTGCACATAATTGGGAATTTCAGGCTAACATGTCACAATTCATTCACTAAGGCTTTTTAATAAACACTTGGCATGCATAAACTTATACATGATTGGGGATTTCATATCAACATGCTATAATTACCATATTTCCTTCACACAAGCATTCTATCAAACATATGGGGATCATGCTTTGGTTATACAATAAATACTACACCTAAGTATCATGATAACATCAACCAACCTGCAACTTGAAGAGGGTTTATCATGAACATCACACAATTCATCACATACTAGAATCAATTCTTGAAACTTGTAGTGTAAATCATGAATTATATTTCAACAATACATAATCATGAACTTAAATTCACATAAATCATGAAAGCTCATAATTACACAAACTTTAAAATTTTGAAAAGGATTCTTGGACTTCTTAGGTGGAAGGAACCCAAGAATCAACATCTAACAAACCTTATGAAATTATTGAAAGAATGGGCCTTTAAGCTTGATTTAAAGAATTCTTGTAGATAACTTTGAATTTGGAGCTTAACTTCTTGATTCTTGAGAGATGACACTTGGATTTTTGTTCTTGAGAATGCAGGAGAGATTTTGAATTACTTACTGATTACTTAGGGTTTAGAGAGAGGAGTTTGAGCGTTTAATAACTCACAAAATATTTTGAAGTGATTAGGGACGGTTTAGGGGTGTGAAATGACTTCACCACCCATGATCTAGGTAAAAAAAATGGAGTGTTTACGTTACTTGGGCCATAGGATATGCAGCGCACAACTTATCATGTAAACTAGGTTGTGCGGTGCACAACTTATCGCCTAAGTTAGGCTGTACTTCATACAACTTAAGGAAAAAGTTAGATTGTGCGTCGCACACCTAATGGCATAACCATTCCAGTATCCTTAGGCGATTGGTTAGGCGACGCACTCCACTTTGCAAAGCCATAATTTCTTGCTCAGGTGTCATATTTGGGTAAATTTGGTATTGTTGGAAAGCTAATTCGATTCTCTACAATTTGGTAGGTCTAAGTCTACCAAAACACCACATATACATCAAGTTATGCTCATCCAAATATGACCCTTTTGAAATCAAACACTAAAATTTGATAGATTTGAAAGCTCTTTGCTTGCCTTACTCTAAGTGACTCTTATGAACATGCTTAACACATCATAAGCTCTATTCTCACTAGGATACTCATTGTAAGTCATGTACTCAAATATGAATCACATGATAGGAGGTCTCATATGTAGAAACAATGGCTCATTTTCTAGCTTAGAAATATACGGGGTATTACACTTTTGAAATGAAGAAATTCCAACACTTAGCCAAATTTTCTAATTGTTAAGCCTCTCTTGGCATGCTTTAAAAGCTCTAATGACTAGGACAATTTACAGGGTCTTACAAAAAATTTATCATCACATAGATATTATTTTTAAAAATGCATGTGAATATACTACCATTGTGAACTATCTTATAACTTAGTTTAATTGAAAAATCTAAATAACCAACTTTACTTTTAGTAAAAATTGAAAATTGGCCCTCAAAAGCTACTTCCTCCGTTTCAAAAAGAATGACCTACTTTGACTTGGCATAAAGTTTAAGAAAATAAAGAAGACTTTTAAATCTTGTGACCTTAAATTAAAGTTGTGTAAAATGTACCAAAATGCCCTTTAATCTTGTGGTTCTAAACATGTCATGTGGAAAGTTGAAATTAAAGTATTGCCAAAAAAAAAAGGAATCATTCTTTTTTAAACAGACTCAAAAGAAAAGTAGGTCATTCTTTTTAAAACGGAGGGAGTATTTTATTTTGTAAAAGTTGCATAAAATCTCAACCCTTTTGAAGCTAATTGCTCCCTATCCCAACTTTTCCTAAAACTATTAAAAACTCCTGATTTAGTCCACACAGATTCATCACATTCTTTCATATACATCACTTAATTTTACATGGATACATCACATTCCACACAAATACATTACATTCTTCAAGATACATCACTTAATTTTACCATAGATAAATCACTTTCTTCTGGATACATTCCTTAATTTTACACATATACATCAATTTCTTTGTAATGTATTCGAGCTTTTAAGTGAAATTAGAGATTTATACAATTATTTAATAGGTTTGAAATTTTAAGTAGTTATAGTAAGGTAAGTTGTCGTATGATATATTTCTCTTGAAATTGAAATGTAACAATACATTTTAAAAAATTAAATAATTAATATATATATAGAGAGAGAGAGAGAGAGAATTTTTAGGAAAACTGGGCTCCCAAAAAAGTTTGAGCCCCAAGCCATTATTTTAGTGGCTTTACAGGAAATTGCATGTCATAGACGCAAATATGAGTGGCTTTAAAAAATTACCTTCCTTACTTTTTAAGTATCATACAAATACCATTTTGCCCCTCTAAACCTTAAATATATTTTTAAAATTTTTCATACTTATTCGTCTCACAAATTTTATTTTTTATTTTTTTACTTTTTATTTTTTCTTTTAATTTTACAATTCTATTTTTTTATTATTTTCACTATTTTATTTTTCTCTTTAATTTTATTATTCTATCTTATTATTTTTTTCTTTAATTTTATTTTCCTGTTTTAATTTATTTTTTTCAACCTTTATTTTTTCTGTTTTTTCTTTTTCTTAAGCATTATCTATTTCTTTTTTTTTCCTTTTTTTAATTCATTTGTCTTGAACCTTTATTTTTCTTTTATTTTTATTAGTTCTATTTTTTCCTCATATTTCTCAAACTTTATTTTTATTTTTTCTCTCATTTTTTATTTTCTCAATTTTTTTAATTCTTCTCTTTTTCCTTAATTTTTATTTTTTTCTTGCCTTTTTTTTTCTCACTCTTTTTTTTATTTTTCTATTTTGTTTGATAGCTTTTTTTCATTTCTTTTTTTCCCCTCATTTTTCTCAAATTTTATTTTTATTTTTCCTCTCATTTTTATTTTTCTCAATTTTTTTAATTCTTTGATTTTTTCTTGATCTTTATTTTTTTCTTTCCTTCTTTTCTCAATTTGTTTTTCTCTATTTTTTTTTATCGTTTTTTTTTTCTTTTTCTCAACTTCTATTATATTTTGCTAATAAATAAAAAAATTAGATAATCCGCAAAGGTATCTTCATTTTTTGACATTAAAGCAAATTTAAGGGCATGAATTGTTGTTAAAAAGTTCTTTGAAAATCCGCGAGATAAGATGTGTCTCTAAATGAGAGTAGTAGAATATCTCATAAATAAAAGCATAATGTGGTAGTATCAACTCTTGCCCATGAAGCATAGTTTATTATTTGAAAGTCCTTGAGCTAAGTCTTTTCTCTAAGGCAAGAGTTGTAGAACATTCCATAAATGAAAACATAATGTGGTAGTGTCAACTCATGCCCGTGGGGCATAATTTGTAGTTTGAAAGTCTTTGAGCTAAGTCTTGCCTCTTAGGAAAGAGTTGTAGAACATCTCATAAATTAAGACATGACATGGTAGTGTTTACTCTTGCCAGTGGGGCATAATTTATAGTTTGAAAGTACTCGAGCTAAGTCTTTCCTCTAAGGCAATAGTTGTAGAACATATCATAAATGAAAACATAACATGGTAGACTCAACTCTTGCCCATGGGGCATAATTTATAGTTTGAAAGTTCTTGAGTTAATTAAGTCTTGCCTCTAAGACAAGAGTTATAGAACATCTCATAAATGAAAACATAACGTGGTAGTGTAAACTCTTGCCCGTGGGGCATAATTTGTAGTTTGAAAGTCCTTGAGCTAAGTCTTGCCTCTAAGGCAATAGTTGTAGAACATCTCATAAATAAAAACATAACGTAATAGAGTCAATTCTTGCCCATGGGGCATAATTTGTAGTTGAAAAGTCCTTGGGATAGTTAAGTATTGCCTCTAAGACAATGGTTGTAGAACATCTCATAAACAAAAACATAATGTGGAAGAGTCAACTTTTGCCCGTGGGGCATAATTTGTTGTTTGAAAGTCCCTAAGCTAAGTCTTGTCACTAAGACAATAGTTGTAGAACATCTCATAAATCAAAATACAATGTGGTAGTGTTGACTCTTGCCCATGGGGCATAATTTGTTGTTTGAAAGTCCTTAGGCTAAGTCTTACCTCTAAGACAATAGTTGTAGAGCATCTCATAAATGAAAACATAACGTGGTACAGTAAACTCTTGCTCCTAGAGCATAATTTGTTGTTTAAAAGTCCCTGAGCTAAGTTTTGCCTCTGAGACAATAGTTGTAGAATATCTCATAAATCATAACATAACGTGGTACAGTAAACTCTTGCTCCTGGAGCATAATTTGTTGTTTAAAAGTCCCTGAGCTAAGTTTTGCCTTGAGACAATAGTTGTAGAATATCTCATAAATCAAAATACAATGTGGTAGTGTCGACTCTTGCCCATGGGGCATAATTTGTTGTTTGAAAGTCCTTGAGCTATGTCTTGCCTCTAAGGCAATAGTTGTAGAACATCTCATAAATGAAAATATAACGTGGTAGAGTTAACTCTTTGCCGTGTGGCATAATTTATAGTTTGAAAGTCCTTGAGTCAAGTCTTGCCTCTAAGGCAAGAGTTGTAGAACATCTCATAAATGAAAACATAATGTGGTAGAGTCAAATCTTGCTCGTGGGGCATAAGTTGTTGTTTGAAAGTCCTTGAACTAAGTTGTTGTTTGAAAGTCCTTGAACTAAGTCTTTCCTCTAAGACAATATTTGTAGAACATCTCATAAATAAAAATATTACTTGGCAGATTCGACCCTTGCTCGTGAGGCATAATTTGTTGTTTGAAAGTCCCAGAGCTAAGTTTTGCCTCTAAGCCAATAGTTGTAGAATATCTCATAAATGAAAACATAACGTGGTAGAGTCAACTCTTGCCCGTGGGGCATAATTTGTTGTTTGAAAGTCTCTGTCCTAAGTCTTGCCTCTAAGCCAATAGTTGTAGAACATCTCATAAATCAAAATACAATATGTCATTGTCGACTCTTGCCCATGGGGCATAATTTGTTGTTTGAAAGTCCTTGAGCTAAATCTTGCCTCTA
The DNA here is from genome assembly GCF_002878395.1 of Capsicum annuum. NCBI lineage: Eukaryota > Viridiplantae > Streptophyta > Magnoliopsida > Solanales > Solanaceae > Capsicum > Capsicum annuum. The sequence goes on from NW_025820326.1 coordinate 989,595, forward strand.
AGGCAATAGTAATAGAATATCTCATAAATGAAAACATAACAAGGTAGAGTCAACACTTGCCCGTGGGGCATAATTTGTTATTTGAAAGTCACTGAGATAAGTCTTGCCTCTAAGACAATAGCTGTAGAATATCTCATAAATCAAACTATAATGTGGTAGTGTCGAATCTTTCCCTTGGGGCATATTTGTTTTTTGAAATTCCTTTAGCTAAGCCATACCTCTAATATAATAGTTGTAGAACATTTCATAAATGAAAACATAACGTGGTAGATTCAGCTCTTTCCCGTGGGGCATAATTTATTGTTTGAAAGTCCCTGATCTAAGTCTGGACTCTAAGACGATAGTTGTAGAACATCTCATAAATGAAAACATAACATGGTAGATTCAGCTCTTGCCAGTGGGGCATAATTTGTTGTTTGAAAGTCCCTTAGTTAAGTCTTACCTCTAAGACAATAGTTGTAGAACATCTCATAAATTAAAATACAATGCGGTGGTGTCGACTCTTGCCCGTGGGGTATAATTAGTTGTTTGAAAATCCTTGAGCTAAGTCTTGCCTCTAAGATAGTAGTTGTAGAACATCTCATAAATGAAAACATAATAAGGTAGAGTCAACTCTTGCCCGTGGGGCATAATTTGTTGTTTGAAAGTCCCTGAGCTAAGTCTTGCCTCAAAGACAATAGTTGTTGAACTACTTATAAATCAAAATACAATGTGATAGTGTCTACTCTTGCCCGTGGGGCATAATTTATTGTTTGAAAGTCCTTGAGCTAAGTCTTGCCTCTAAGACAGTAATTGTAGAACATCTCATAAATGAAAACATAGCGTAGTGAGTCAAATCTTGCACGTGGGGAATAATTTGTTGTTTGAAAGTTCCTGAGCTAAGTCTTGCGTCAAAGACGATAGTTGTAGAACATCTCATAAATCAAAATACAATGTGTTAGTGTCAACTGTTGCCCATGAAACATAACTTGTTATTTGAAATTTCTTGAGCTAAGTCTCGCTAAAGTCAACTGTTACCCGTGGGGTATAATTTGTTGTTTGAAAGATCCTGAGCTAAGTCTTTTCTCTAAGGTAAGACTTATAAATCATCTCATAAATTAAAATACAATGTGGTAGTGTTGACTCTTGCTCTTGAAACATAACTTGTTGTTTGAAAGTCATAAGTCTTGCCTCTACAATGTAGTACTGTCAACTCTTGCCCATGAAACGTAGCTTGTTATTTGAAATTTCTTGAGCTAAGTCTCGCTAAAGTCAACTGTTACCCGTGGGGTATAATTTGTTGTTTGAAAGATCCTGAGCTAAGTCTTTTCTCTAAGGTAAGACTTATAAATCATCTCATAAATTAAAATACAATGTGGTAGTGTTGACTCTTGCTCTTGAAACATAACTTGTTGTTTGAAAGTCATAAGTCTTGCCTCTACAACGTAGTACTGTCAACTCTTGCCCATGAAACGTAGCTTATTGTTCGGAAGTCTTAAGTCTTGCCTTTATAATTTGATAGTGTCAACTCTTACTCATGAGATGTAACTTGAATGGAAGAAATCGAAGAAAAGAACAAAAATAATAAAAAATGCGGAAAAAGAAGAAACTGAAGAAAATTATTAATAAAACAAAAATCAATGAAAATGTAGAAGTTGAGAGAGAATAGGAAAAAAATAAAGGTTGATAAAAATTTAAAAAAAAAGATTAAATAAAAATAAAGGTCGAGAAAAAATTAAAAAAAATAAAAATAACTTTTTTTTAATAAAAGTAGACGTTGAAAGGTGTTAAGAAAAAAGTAAGGGTTGGGAAAATTAAAAAGAAAAAAAAAGATGAAAGAAAAAATAAAAAATAAAAATAATGTAAAATAAAAAAGAAATAAAAATAAGTTGAGAGCAAAAAAAGAAAAAAGTAAGGGTTGAGAAAATTAAAAAGAAAATTTTAAGAAAATTTTTTAATTTGAGGCTAAAATTTGAAAGTCACTCCAATTTGAGTATATTTTTGAGATTCACCCCTTTATGATCGAGTCATACTTGAATAGAGGGAATAATAAGTGTCCGTATTGTCGCTGTAACTAAGGCGAACCTCCGGTGATTTTCTCATGTTTGAATAACTATGGTGATTTTCTCATGTTTGAATAACTATACAGTTTTAATCTTGTCAATACATATAACATAGATGCATGAGAAGAAAACATTGAGTAGATAATAGTGTTTAAGTTGTTGGTCATTAAGTAGATATAGTGTTTAACTTGTTGGTTTATGTTCATACATTTTGATATAAATAGAAGCTAGTAGTGATAGCAAACTGTGTTATTAGCATGGTTGTAGAAATGTTGTTGATAAAATGTTAATCGAAAGTCACTAATATTTCTTATTTCTCTTCACTGTTCATTTAGTTTATTTCTGCTTTATTCATTTATATTAGAAGTATGCTTGGGTGATTATGCCAGAATGTTCGCTCATATTAGCGATAGTATCGGGTGCATGCCACGTTCAGGGCCTCGGCTCGGATCGTTACAGTATGAGGGTCCAATCCACTTTTTTCATCCAGTACAGTCCTTTCAAAAACGCATTCATCATACTGCCCATTATCACATTAACAAGAAGTTTCAATTTACCTCCTTTTGCGATCTATGCCAAGAAAAAGGATTTCTTTCTCAAGACATCAAAAGCTGGTAGTTCTTAATCGTACAGAGCCTTGTCACCAGCCACTAGGATTACTAGTTGGCCATCTTCAGCTGGGTTTTCGCTCCCTGAAACTGGAGCATCAAGGAAAGAACCATCCTTTGATGTAATAGCCTCACTAAACTTTGAAGAAGCATCAGCATCAACAGCTGACATGTCAATATACCCCTTTCCACCATGTAGCTGCTCAAGAGCACCATCTTGCAATTGTATACTTGCACTTCTTGACTCCTGCTGCAGGAGTTTCTCCAAGAGAGGATCCATGTTGCACGGAAAATTTTATCATGGTTAGGTCCAACCAACAAATGTTGGATGAGGCTCCACTGCCTTTTTGACACATGGAACAGTGGGCAATTTAAAAATACTTTTAGTATTTTGTAGTACTATTGACATGCGTTCAATCAAGAATAATAAATTGAGCTAAATACTTTCTCCGTTCAGTTTTATTCGTCACAAATTGAGATGACACATTTATTAAGAAAAATAATTAATAACATGATTATTTTACTATCGTATCTTTATTAAGTGATGTTTACATTGTGTCTTAAAATTAATTTGGAGAAAAAATAATTAATGTTAAGGGTAAATAGGAAAATAAATTTCTTTTCTTGATATGTCAAAAATGATAAGCAAAAATAAAAATTCAATTAGAAAATTAGTGACAAGTAAAAGTGAATAAAGAGTAAATAGTAGTGCGTATAAAAAAAAGGCAATAAAAATTGTATGCTTGTGTCTTCAGCAGGCGCAATAAGAGGTAAATAAATATAAAAAGTGGCATAATTTGTAATTTGCATAATTTACTATTAATGATTGATATTTTTTCATCAGTTATCATCTTAATTAGTGGGTCATGGTTGTAAATGATTTACCACAAATTGCTTAACTATTTGCTAGAAAATTAGCCGTTCATCCGAGGACAAAATAAAAGTATCTTTTACACTACGAAAAGATATGATGCAGTGGATACTTCTTTCTTGATCAAAGGTCTTAAATTAGAATCCTAGATATGAAAAAATACTTAATAGAAAGTGCTGAATGGAAAAAAAAAAACCTTTTACAGTTTCATTAAGTTTTATAATTCTTTAATTGAAGGCAAATCTAATTAAAAGTACATGAATATGTTATATAGGAGTATAATTTCATGCAAATAATACTAATTGTTTTTTTTTTACTTTGTTACTTGTACATAATTGAAAAAGGTATTTTTATTATTTTGCAATAAACTAAGGATATTAAGGTGAAAATTATTTTAAAATGTAGAAAATAGTTTCAAAATACTAGACTTATTTTTGTTAATCTTTCATATAATAATTTGTTTTGATTAAAAAATTGTCGAAGTTAGAGGAAAAGAACCAAGATCTGAACATCAAGTTTTGAAATTTTTGTAGCATCAACAAGATTATCCAAGATTTGGACACCAGTTTCCTTAAAAAAAAATTAATGGATGTATTTCACTATGATTAATCTTATTAATAATTCTTTAAAGCTTCCAGTTGACTAGCCATCTTTATTTTTACTTGTCCAATTTTGACTTGACATGTCATTAAAAATAGAATAATTAACATGACTATTTTACCACATTATTCTTCTTAATTGATGCTTAGTATTAAACATTGAAAATTATTTAGGAAATAAATAATTAATATTGAAAGTAAAAAAATTTTAAAAAATTATTTTTCTTGATATATCAAAAATAACGAGTAAAAATAGAATTAATTATATAAATAAGTTACAAGTACAAATGAATGGAAGAGTACTATAGTTATTTAAACTAAGGATAATATTAAGAAAATATAATTAAATTTTTATAATTTTTTAAATGAATAAATAAAAAGATCATTTTCAAAAAGCCAAATAAAATGAAATAATAGTGTTATAAATGTATTTATATTATAATGAACGAAAAAGGGTCAGAAATACCCTTCAACTACTACAAATGGCTGTAAAATACCCTCCATCTATCTTTGGGCTCTAAAATACCCTTCCATCCACCTACATGGCTCACAAATACCCTTCCAATTAACAGACATCTGATTTGGCTTTAATTTAACACATGACAGCTCGTGATTGGTTTAAAATTGAATTAAGTAAAATATAATTATTTTTAAAACACAACTTAATTCCCACTTAAACTACTCACCCATCTGCCCAACCCAATGACCCAACCCAAACATAACAAATAAAGGAAAACTAGATATTATCTTCTCAAAAAATCAATTCAATTTTAGGGTTTGTGCAAATATCATAGAGAACAGGTCGAGTCTATATTCCGGCAACCTTGATAGTGGCGGACAAGTGCCAAAACGTGCGTCAAGCCTCCGCGAACCTAACCCAACAAAAATCCCCAAAAAATACTACCTCAAACGTCGGAAATTTGCATTTGAACGTTGCGCCACCGTTTGCGATTTCTGGCGGTGGCGGCACCGCCGCAGCTCACCGTCAAATAGGGAAAACTCAACACCAAACGGGGTGCCTCCTTCAGGCGACCAAACCCCAGCAAAAAGATCCAAAAAATAAGGCATCAATCAACTCCAATTTGAGATCAAAAATTTCGCCGGCGTCGGCGATTTTCAGAGGCGGAGCTCCAAATCCAATAATTTCAACGCCAATCGAATCCAAATTAAGTCAGGAACACAAATTTCAAAAAAGTTCCTTCGATTTCCTCATAGAACATGTTCAATTTTGAAATTAGGGTTTCAAAACCCCAATTTCACAGAGGCAGTGCTCCAGCGACTGTAAATCAAAATTGGTGAGTAGATATGGTTCAAAATGTCTCAATAAATGTATCCCTTATGAATGTCAGGGCCGATTCATCACAGAAATCAATCAATTTAAATTTCAATGAATCAAAGTGTGTTAAAGCTGATGAAAATGCAATGATTCAACTGAGGACCCTAAAGGTAACTCTTCTTTTATCTCCTAAAAATATTCTTGGTGCTGAAAAATCTGTAGTTGAACCGCAAAAATTGATGTGCTTTAAATTGATATTTTTGCTCTTTGTTTAGAGTTGAACCTTGGTTCACTTCATTGATCACTAGACGATTCTTTAAATTGATGTACGCAGTACTAGTTTTAGTTTCTCGTTTGGTTTAGTTCTCGTTCTTTTCAATTTTAGTGATGAATTGGTGATATCGATAGCGTTTACTAATAACTGAGTTATTATCTGCAGTGAGTACTCGTCACTTGAACATAATGTTAATATAACTCTAGTCAATAAGTGGAAATCATTATTGTTAAAAGAATATATGATAAGATGCTAATTCAATGTTTACTGCATGGCACTTTGTTTAGAATCTGGTGGAGTAGAAGAAATTTAAAATTAGTAGGTAATTAGCACTTTATTTACTGTTTGAACAATGATGGAATTCTTGAGGCACCATGAAATAATTTATTGACTGCTTCCGTTTATTTTTTTGGCTAATATTTCTACATCTTATTGTATGTTTAAAGAAACAAAAAATTGATCTAGTTTGAGTTTGCAATGTAGTTCACACTTGTTCTTCAACTGCTCCTATTATAGGTATTTGTGGGAGACACTACTTCCTTGTATGGGCATAAATAGACAGATTACTAACTGGGACTCTGAGGTACAATGGCTATCTTCCCTAAGAAGCGGAAGAGCTGCGACTGTGATCCTGGGATTCATTTTTGCTGCTATGGTATACCATGTTTGGATTGAAAGAAACAGTTGCAAATCTACCCAGGTGGCTAAGGATGCACTATTAAATTCAAAAAGATCATTTTGAAATTACATATTATGGGGCGGCAACATACCAAATGGAGGAGCTTACTAGAGAAACTCGATAATTTTCCCTATTGGTTGTTCTATAATTCCTGAGGTAAAAAGACTCGGGCCCTTCTTAGAAGGTGCTGAGTTCATTTAGTCTCCTTTGATTACAGTTTTTCTTCTTCAGTTATTTTTGTGGGAACAAACTCTAGATTCCAATGAGTTATCGTGTAAAATACTATAGTTAGTTAAATATGATTCAATTTATAATTCAGTTTAACTGAAAAAAAATATGTGATCAACACAACATTTTAAACTCCATGCTATCTAAATAACTTCATACTTATTAGGATTGAAGGAGTAATTAAAGCCCAGCCATCATATAGAACCTTAATTTTGATTTAACAGATCATGGCATCACTAGCAAACAATTATATAAGCAGACTATCATTTTGCAGCAAAAAAATTAGCTAAGACAGCTGAGGTTACCACATAGCACAGTGCACCAAAAATCACCTTAAGAAAATGAAGAACTAAATAATTAGACACACTATATAACAAAACGAAAAAAAAATCATATCACATGTAGGAAGAAACATAGAGGTAACGACATGAACTGAAGAACAAGCTTTCTAATTTCTTCACGTGCAATTTTTACAACCCACGAACAAGGATATAGGAAAAAGAACTCCCTGCAGACCTCATTGGTGGATTTCACTGGGTATGTTGTTGATGTTTAGCAACAGAACACCAGTCAACTTTGAGAATGACAGACAAAAAGACAACTTTCAGCAATATATCAGAAACAACATCCACATATCAACTGCATCTACATATAAGTCTGCAGTAAAATAGTATCCCATCTTAAACAACTTGTTCCTTAATACAACTACTAAAAAGTCTAATTAGCAGCAAAAATGTAACAAAATATGAAGTATAGTTAATTCATTTTTTCTTCCTTGAACTCAAAATAACTTCTCCCCTATTTTTTCCACCCCTCATTGTCTTCAGTTTTCCTATTCTTTTTTTCTTTTCAACATTCAACTGATTTAAAGTCATGGTTGCGTTGCCTTTGTAAGACAACTTTTTTGGTGAATACGGTAAATTTTTAGGTATACTTGCACCATTTTCATCTCCCTTGAATCCAATCTTCCTAGTACCAGTTGGTCGATGCGGAATCTTTTTAGCTTCAAGCCTAGTCTTAGCTTCGGAGATTCTCTTAGGTTGCATAGTTGGCTGCTCATCCTATTCAGATTCATCTCCATCTGTATCAATAACTATAGCACTTAAAGGCGCAACATGTAACTCAGGTCCAATAGATTTGGTCTGTTGACTTGAAGAAGCAATACATCCAGGAGTAGGCATGAAGACACCAGATTCTTGGCTATCTCGGGGTGCTAACACTAGTACATCTTGAACTGGTTCTTTTGATTTGTTAAGCTACAAAAATTGACAAAATAGTTAAATAATTGATTAAGTAATGCTAATATTAACCAAGTACAGAAAAATTACTTACCAAAGGACATTTCCTTTGATTATGTCCTGGTGCACCACAATGACCACATGTCATTTTCAGTCCTTTTCTTGAAACTAACCATACCCCCTCTCTCTTTCTCGATTCGCCTTTTTCCCTTGTCCTCTTAACCTTTGGTCTACCAATCATTTTTTGTATTTCAGGTGGCTCCATAGCATGAGCAGGATCAACTTTCCAGAATTTAGAACCTTTAACAGGTTGTATCTTATACATGTACACCAACATGTAAGCTTCTTTTGAATACCACCAATTCACATGATCTTCTGGTTCTTGTTTTTCATGAATTTAAGCTTTAATGGCATGATGACATGGTATGTCTGTCAAGTCCCATGTCCTACATGTGCACTTCTTCCTACCAAGATGTACCATATGCGTATCTTCGCCCTCAACCACCTTATACCCTTGGTCTCCATTAGATTTTACTTCACATTAATGTGCAATCATATTGTAATCAGTATACAACTCTATGGCATATGGACTAAACTTTCTTTTCCAATTTCTCCCCTCCTCTTCAAGTTCTTTCAACCTTACCATGACCTATTTATACAAAAAGTGAGACAATAAGCTTAACTGAAAAACAGTAAGGCAACAAACTTAATTGATAAAGTCTTGCTAAATTAAAAATAGTGAAAAAAAAATTTGAAAAAAAAAGTGAAAAACTCAGAAATTCAAATAATGAAAAAATAAAGAGTGGATTACCCTGGTTCTAATTTCTTCCAACATCTTGATTATAGGTTTTCCTCTTGCATTTAGAATCCATTTGTTGAATGATTCTGTAAAGTTATTTTCACATGCAGAATTCTTGCAGACTGTGTCAAAATGGAGTAATTAAAGTGTTAAAATGTATTTTAGAACTTGAATTGATGTTGGAGAAGTGTTAAAATGTGTTTGGGTGCGTTTGGGGGGTTGTTTGCGTTCACTAAAGATGTTCTGCGTTGGAGGGCTACGTTGGGTGTTGCTACAGCAGTTTGGGAGCATATAGGACACAACTTAGGCCCTTGGATATTGCCTTGAGGTGCGGCCATAGGTAAAGAGCAGACCAAGCGCACCTTGGGAGGAGATGCAAGGTAGATTGTCTGCCCCTCTCTCTTGAAATGACCCTTTTGCCCTCTAAATGGTCCCTCTTTGTACTCTTTCTTGGGATATACTTGGAATCTTCTTGGATTCTTTAGGAAAAACACTTTTCCATCAATTTTATTTCTTCCTTTTGTATCAAACAACAACTATTGATGAAGATTTGAATGTCTTCAAGAAAAACAAGAATCAAGAAAACTAACTTCTTCTCCGAGGCTCGGATTGAGTTGAAATTTTGAACGTAAGCACTTTTCGATGATCTAAAATCATTCCCAAATTTATTTTACCCAAATTTTTCACCCAAAACTTTAGTTCTTGTGACCAACTTCAAAATCTTTAATCCAAGCTTCCAATAAGGATAGAACACCCAAATAAGCTCCGATTTGGCTCAAATTTGATTTATAGACTTGTATAGTGTTAGGGAATGCAAATCTAACACTAGAAACACAAGAAAATAAAAAAAATCAAAAACTCAAAATTTGACCTAAGACCTAAAACGTGAATAGTAACTTTTTTTGAAATTTTTAATTTTGACACTTCTTTTTTGTTGATTTTCAAGATAACAAGCCCAAGATTGATTTTGTAGGAATTAAATCAAGCTCAGATATGATACCAAATGATATAATAGTAATATATTAAGCCGAGAAGAAAATAAAAACACTAACAAATCAATAAAATTTAAAATACGAGAAGTAAAAGGATAAAAGGATAGATGATAGAAAGGTAGACACAAGAAGATAAAAAAAGAGCAACCAAAGGGTGTATCAAACCCAACGACCTCCCTTATTGATTACCTATGACCACCTAACTCTTACGTGACCGCAAAGGAGATTGAATCTCCCTTACAATCGATGTTTCTAAATAAAGTTCAACATTGGTTTTCCAAGCACTCAACACTCCCAATGGAGTTTTCATTAATTCATCATCATGATTAAACAAAAAAAAATTAATGAAATATCTAAGACACCTATTTATAGTAATTTTCTTTGCACAACTAGCCTATTGCAAAAATAGCCCAAAAGTGGCTATTTCAGAAATAACTAAAAATAACACATAAGGGCTCTCTTTATTCCTGTGCCATGGCTTTTCTCGGTTTCAAGATAACTTCTAAACACGACATTGCTTTCTTAGGATCCCAAAGAAGGGTTTTCAAGTACGTTCTTGGATCCTTAGGGAGATCAAGACTTGGACCTCCTCATGTTAGCCTCGAGTTGTGTGATCAAAAGCGTTGATGCTCATTTGACCTGTATCAGTAAATCATGAAATTAAGGTATTGATATTATGTGTATTTAGTTCAATTTTTTCTGTTTTGATTTTTTTCTTCTTACAATTTTTTTAGATGGTTGTTACGTATCATTTATTAGTTCTAGGCATGTGTATTCATGTTAATTTGTGCCGACTCATTTAAATTATATATATTCTATGAAACACATTAAAGAGTAATAAAATGTAACTGTGAAAATACAAGTTCATCTAGCTGAATATTATTGGTGTTTAAAGTTGGAAAGATAATATCTTTATAATTATGTTGTTCTGCCACATAGATCGAAGAATGACTTAAATTACACCTCAGCCCAATGTTACTATCGATAATGATCTGATTTGTGAAATGTTACTTTTATCTTATTTGATCATTTTTTCCTTCTCTGTAACTTTTACATGTTGATTTTGGGGTGTGGGGATGAATGGCATGGTTCCCAATGCCTTCAGGGGGATTTTGGGAGAGTTTGAGGTTTTTAGAGGCTTAAAAAGTTCTTTGGTAGACTTTGGATAACATTTGATATTTTGAGTGCTTTATGGCGATTTGGACAGTTTGTATTCGAAATATCGATTTTAGGTTAGTAGTGGGTTCGGTTCTGATTTGGATCCTTTAATTTCCAATTCGATCTTTCGTTTTGAAATTAGTTTAAATAAGCTTTTAGGGGTTCTCAGAGTTAATTTATTGAAGATGACCTATTTTTAAAAATCCAACATTGTCATTGAGTCCAGAATATCAAAAATAGCATAGCGGCATAGTTAATTTGCATGCACAAAATTTTAAATAAATCTCGAAGGATCGATCGAAAACTTTGTAACTTAGCAAAATTGAGATGCAGTTGATGTCTGGTGCAACTGCTTAAGCTGCCAAAGAAAACTTTAATATCTTGTCTTCGCTTTAGCGGTTTGGCATCTCTATAACATTAGCAACTTTAGCGGTTATTTAGTCGTTAAAGTCGTTAGCAACTTTAATACCTTTATGTAATTTTTTGGTATTTTTGAATCATATAGATTCAGATTTGGATAACTTTTAGGATTTTCATCACTATTTGAGCTTGAAAAAACTTCGAATCCTTAATTTCATTTCTTTTCATTGATTATATTATCAAAAACACTTTTTAATCGTGATTTCTAAATGGGATTTTGAGGATTTTACTATTAAAGTTTAAGAATAGTTTTTCTTCAAATTGGACCACATCTTTAACTTGTTTTCACATGGTTTTTCAACTTTAGATTCCTATAACCTTGGGGAAACTTGTTTTTAAAATAAAAATTTTGGTTTATCCCTTTCGTTTCCTAATCCATTTTTTTAACTTATTTTGAACCTGGCTTAAAAATAGTCAATATGGGTATCATTAGCTTTCTTTTAATGCACCAATATTGTATTTGTATGTTTTAGTTGATTCCAAGGTAGCCCGAAAGAGAAAGGATCCATGTTGAAGGACTTTAGGCTTTAATTTTGATGCTTCGAGATGGGTTACAGCTTAAGTTTCTTCAGACTGGGCTGTGTAGTTAATAAATAAATAAAGCATGCAATAGGTTGGGAGAAATCACTATAGGAATTGTTTTTTGAGTTTATTATTACTGTTGTATGCCTGTGTGGGGGGCTAATACTCTTGTTATTGTTAATTGTGAAATTATATATTTTGTGTTGCCAATGTGGGACTTTATATGATATCGTTGGCCTTATCTATACATTTTAAATGCCTTTTATCATTAATACTAGTTTAGGATATGCGCTCCGTGTGTGTACCTCATTCAATAAGTTCAGTTTTATAAAATAAATTTAATATTATAAAAGAAAATGTATCTTGATTAATAAATAAACATGTCTATTATACTAGAAATATATAGTCGTTGGATTACGATTTTACTTTCTCCTCTTTATATTTTATTTTTGGATGAAATTATTTGATGCCACAATTGTTAGCAAGTAACAATAAATTGATGTTAGAATAAATTCAATATTTATTTAAATGACCTACCTTGTACCACGAAAAAAATAACCTATTAAAGCTTATTATTAAAAAAATATCAAATTACATAGTTTATTCACAATTGAAACAATTGCATATAATTAAATTGTAAAAAGAAAATTCATATACAATTAGAGTGACTAATCAATTTCTTATGATGAAATATAATTCAAAGAATCTGGTCAAAATTGTAAATAAGCCAATTTCAAGTTATCTAGAGTAAAGTATCTAGTGACCTCCCCCCTCAACTATGACGAAATTTGCTACGACACACTCTAACTTTACAGGAGTCCTATTACTCCCTAAACTAAATTTTAGCATATTTTTGTTAACTTTTCTAGTTGTCATGACACCTTTTATCAACCTTTTTAGTTGACGTGACACTTTTGACGTGGATCCTATTTTATGGGATAAAAGTGTCACGTCAGCATAAAAGGGTGATAAAAATATACTAAATTGAGTTCAAGGGGTAATAGGACCCATGTAAAGTTGGAGTGTTTTATAGCAACTTTGTCCATAGTTCGGGGAGGTATTAGATGTTTTTCTTAGTTATTTATTGTATACAAATCATAATAAATAAATCACCAAAAACATCTCAATTAGCAATTCTCTAGCAAGAATATATGACAATTTAGTATTTAAACTTCAAGAACATACAGAAATCATAAAAGAAAGCTGCTCAATTAGTAATTGTCTATAAAAAATGCATAATTTAATTTTATAACATAAAAAAAAATTCAAAATTTTAGAAAACTTAACTCAAATCACAAGAAAATTTGTCTCTTCAATCATGGATTTTATCAATATTTTACTAAAAACTTCTCAATTAGCAGTTGTCTACATGAACACATGATCATTTATTTTTATAAATTTCGAGAACATACTAAAATCTTAAAAAACTTAATCAAATTACAAGAAAATATATTTCTTTAATCATAGATATTATGAAGATTGTAAACATCAAAAATTAAAATTTTAGAAAACATACCTTAAATCACATCAAATTTCTATGATAATATAATAAAGAAAAAAATTATTCGAAAACTACAATGTGAAAGAATTATTGTAGAAAAGAAGATTCTCAATGCATAAGAAAGTTTAGGTTTAGTTTACTTTCTTTCTTTGTCAGTTCAATTTATATTTATTTAATTTAATAAATCGGCTTTGTGATCTTTTTTTTTTTATTTTTTTATTTTAGGTTTAGTTTTCTTTTTCTTTTTCCTTTTTTATTTTTTTCCTTTTTTTCCTCCACACGTTTTTTGTCCTTTTCAATTCAAATTAATTTTCTTTCCATTTATGTAATTTATTTCTTTTTCTTTTTCCTTTTTTCCTTTTTTCCTTTGTTCCCTTCCAGATGTTTTTTGTGTCCTTCTCAATTCAAATCAATATTCTTTCATTTATTTAATTTTTGAAAAAATTATATATAAGGTAAGATTTGAATTGATTTAACATTTTAAAGACTATAATTTCTTTCCTAAATCAAATAAAAATTTTAATTAATTTCAAAGTCCTAATATTAATAATAATTAAATAACAATAATTTGAGAAAATAGTGAAAATACGATTTTGTTTAAAGAGATGACTTTTAACGAAGGACAAAAAGTTCAAACAACATTATTAAGGACCTTCACTTTTTTAATATATTAAAGATTAAAGATAGAGATTAGAGATTAGAAATAGAGATAGAGATAGAGATTAGAGATTAGAGAATAGAGATAGGGATGGAGATTAGAGATTATAGATTAGAGATAGAGATTAAGAGATCTATCCTTTGAAACCTATTTTAGGACATTATATCTTACCTAATTCTTCAAGCGTGCTAGGGAGCAATATGTATGAATCTCTAAAACGTAATGAGCGCTTACCATCAATATAGACTTTCAACTCAAAAAATTTATGATTCCTTGGAAATATTTTAATTTAACTTCTATACTTATTACCACTGCAAATTATTTTGCTTGGCATTTATTTTCTATTAAATCGTTACAGTTCTTCAATTCTAAAGTTGCTTGTAGGGGTGGGCATGGTATGGTATATATTGAATACCATACTGAAACCAAAATTTTTAATACCACGGTATAGATGTTATGGTATTTGATCTGGTATTTGGTAGGAGTTTTAAATTATTATGGTATTTGGTAAGGTATTTGGTATTTATGCAATAAATACCGAAATACCGTATACCACACTAAAGTTTTTAAATAATATGTAAAACCCAAATATATTATATTTAAGATTATTAAATATATTTATATGTCATCCATTAGACAATTGAACATAAGAGTAACTTTTATTCAGAAATAAATTTTTTGGGAAACTTATTATTTCAAAGTACTATGCTTAAGTTTAGGTAATGTTGTTCAGAGTTTGCACCTTGGATTACTCAATCGTGATTGAAATGTTCTTTTTGTGTAGATGATTAACAAAGATAGTTGTTAATTGAGACGTTTTTAAGTTTTTAAGTTATAGTTTTTTTATATGAATATATGTAAATCGAAATCAAATAAAGTAGGGTTACCGAATTACCGTACCATAAAGTACTGAAACCGAATTTAAAAATACCGAACCATACCAAACTAATTTGGTATGGTAATGATATTATTCTTTTAGATATCGGAAAACGAAGTTATCGTACCGAAATTTAAAATACCGTAATATGCCCCTAGTTGCTTGTGTTATTTGAATCAGAAAAAATGGAGACAAAAGTAAATGAAGTCAATGTTTTATTTTTATCTTTTTGAATTTATGGTAGATGATTCAAATATTAGGTTTTATGCTATTTTTCTTTCTTTTCTTTTTAGTTTTGGTGCTTCCTTATGCTCTTGATCATCTTCTAACAAATTAATTTCTTTCGTGGTGGTGTAAGATTTGAAATATTTTTACTCCTAAAAATATGGAAGGAGAATTACTTAAAGTATATGGGAAGGACGAAGGAGCTAACTAAATGCATCACTAATTCACTATGAGATCCATTGACATGTTCACAGTAGAAACAGTCATGCGTTAATGCATAATTCAGTAAATTGAGCAAATTGTATTGGTTCAAAGCATGATAATTCATCACCAGTGGAGAATTTATTTTTCTTCTTTATATTAATGTTGATAGTTTTTTTAGTATAGTATATAATACATATCGTAGGATACAATTTGATAGTATCGTGATCGGGTGGAGAAACCTTCAATCTACAAAATTAGGTTATTTGTAAGATATAAGATATTAAAATTAGGTTTAGAATATATATATATATATATATATATATGTGTGTGTGTTGAAAATTAAACCTACATAAATTACAAAACAAATAGGAGTCCTAATTTAAGAAAAAGTCTTGCCATATTTTAAAAGTCCAAATCCATATATTTTAGGATTCAAAATTATTTATATAATTAAATAATAATTGGAGAAAAAAAAAAGTAAAAAGAAAATTTTGTCTATTGCAGAGTGTTTTAATGAAGGGAAAAAAGTTCAAATCATTTTTTTAAGGTCCTTCACACTTTTAATATATTATAGATGATACCCATGCAAGGGCTTTAATAGATATTATAGCCCTTATTTAGCATTGTTTGTCTTTATAATGATAGAAATGCCTTAGTTATTTGATATGATATTAATGATGTCTTACAAGTATATTCATTCCAATAGTGCAAAACTAGAACAATGTCGTGAAATGTTGACATGTTGAGTTAATTTCTAGGCTCTCATTTATACGTATTGAATGGATTTGTTAACTTCATACTAATTGGATTGTGTGCATTATATCCTCATTTCATACGTACAAACATCCATAAGATATCGATACCATTGAGGAACACTATTTTGAAAGAAGATGAGATATTTTCATAAGACCTTCATTCACAAACACAAGCCGAGTAGATGGGTGGAAACATTGAGATAATATACAGGTTGTGAATCCCTCATGGGTTCTATTTTGAGAGTATTGAGGCTCAATAGGCATATACATAAAGTCATTGCATGACTTTCAATAAATCACTGTGACGTATTTTAAATTCTAGCGGGCTAGGCCCAGGATGGACAATATCACTAGTATATAGGTCATTAAAAATAGTATCAAAGCAACTTCTATGTCAGCCTTGTCGATATAGGCTAGAGTTCAAACTAAGTTTAGGCGAATCCCGGTAAGGCGGGGCAAATATCAGGCCTGAGTCTAGGCAAACCCCATTTGGTGGGGCAAACCTCAGCAAGGATACTGAGTCCATAAGAGGGGTGTATGTAACACCCCAGATTATTATTAAAAGTCCCACATGGACATATACAAGAGGGAGAGATGCTGGATATATAAGAAAACAAACCTTACTCCGTAGTGACAGGTTCTAAAGCTGTGCAGGCCTAGATCTAGAACAAACAATATCACTAGTGGGATAGGTTATTGATAACGCTCAAACTATACCTCTCTACTGAGAAGTAAGTGATCGATGTCAATATAAAACCCAACTAGGTTGGGGTCGAATCCCATAGGAAATATGGTGTGAACGTAAGTTATTTGCGATTTAATCAACTGATAGTTGGATGTTTCTAAAAAAAAGGGGGTTTTTAGTTTAACAAGTAATTGTTGGTTACTTTAGATTCAGTGTTCGTAATCAAGAGTTTATGAAAAAAATCAGAATTATGTTCACTAGGGCTTTTGGTACTTGACAGATGCTACTGGTGGTTCAAGATTCTCACGGTAGGTAGGTCAACAAGTTATCTTTATCAAAGTTATGCTTAAATGTCTCTTGACCTACCTAACCATTTAATTACCTAATCCTCTCAGACTTAGAGAATTTATATTCAATGCCCAGATTTTACCTCAGGTTAACCAACCTTGTTATAACGCTGATTATTAAATGGAGTATTTCCAAGTCCCTGTTGATAATTCACTTCTTACTATACTTGATTTCTTTCTCAAGCAAATCAAAGTAGGTGGTATCTATTGTTTGCAACCAACAGGCAATAACTAAAACATCAGAATCATTAAGGAGTCCTACCACCTTTCTAATCTTGAACACTTAACACATTATCAAGACCTAACCCTAGATCACATAATTCAGGTTAAAGGAATTTAGCCACTTATGACGTAGCTATCAAAACACCTAGATGAATTCATTCTTTGAAAGATAAACTTACCACAAGATGAATAGAAACTAGAGATTCTCAGATTAACTCACAAAGGAAATCGCAAAATAATAAATGTAATCTCTTCAAAGTAATTGCTTTCTCAAGACAAGAAGTTAAAGGGATAAAAAATCAAAGTATATTCCTCAAAACTCAAGGTCCGGACACCTAAGAAAACCCTAAACAAGGCTTTAAGTAGTTCACCCTAATTATGAAAACAAAATAATAAAATTTAGAAATTCTTCGGATTAGGTGACGCCATTTGTGATAGCCTATCAGGAGGCTGGTGATTTATCACAAATGTCATCAGCTTCCTTTACGATTTTGGTGTTTGCTGCCTACCGCTGACTACAAAAAGTAACACCCTATCAGCTCCTTGACGACCTATCACAAAATGTTGTCAAGTCTGTTCTTCAGTTCTCATGTGCTTCCTTAGGTTGACGGCATTCTTGACGGCTTATTAGATCCTTGATAACCTATGACAAAATGTCATCACAACTTTCAATCTTAGGCCAATTCTCTGTCTATGGCTGATGACGAATCTGATAGATTATCACATGGCTGACAACTTATTAGAAATATCGTTAGCCACACTTTTGCCTCTATCTACTTCAGATGTCAACTCCTTTGATTCCATTATTGTTGGTTCTCTATCATATTAGCTTCTACTGCAAAATCAAACATAAACTAATCAAAAACGACAAAAGTTGCTTAAGACTTCGCAATTATTCTTAGTTAAAAGCCTCAAATGTGTTAGTATTAGCTCACACATCATCACTCTAAACTTAAAACAATTGCTTGTCCTCAAGCAACCCAACACAACTAAGAGAATACAAGGCACATTTGGCAGTCAATCATCCACATTATCTCAAAACACTTTCACCATCTCCTAGGTCAGTCATTTCAAGTACAATGAAAATCACCAATGCAACACACAAACATCAGTCTATGACATTAATTCAGCTACATTAACCATGCATATACCAGTATTACACTCTCCAAATAAGTTAGTACTTAGCAACATATCTGGTGTACCTTCACGACAAAGAAATCCCCCCCATCATCTCAGTATTTATATAGGTAATCATGGGGACAATTAAAATGCTCACTTTCAAAAAGAAGTTCCAACCCGTGTATGCCAAGTACCATAGGCTTGCCCTTATTTTCATTACCCCGATCTTCAGATAGGTCAGCTAGGATCACTATAGGACTTCTCTAAGGCTTATAATGTAGGCTAGGGCTGGTATAATACTTGATGGTATTTAAAGTGACTAAGCCTCCTTGACACTATACTAGCTTTCTAAGGTTTCACTTGTTAACCTTTTCTGCTCTTCTCTTTTCTTGATCACACTTATTTAGGACGGGTGCAGTCTTTTCTCAATTACTTAATCTTTTTCACAATTTTTTTCTTGCTCTTTTTCTTTGCATCCAGCTTTTTATTCTTTTCTTTTATGCTACCTTTCTTCATATTCATTCTATATCACTCACCCCTACGATAGTCACCCTCAACTTAGGTCATTTGCCTTAGTCAAGGTGCAAAGTGTCCAAGGAGGACCAGGACCAAAACAGATTCATTGTGATCTAAATGGGAAGGTGATAGGTGTCATAAAAAGAAATAGGCTAATTAGGGTCAAAACAGGGATCACGAGATATTATACGCATAGGGAGGGTCATTTAGGCAAAAGTGAGCTAATATCAAAATGGCCTATGATCCTTTCGTAACCCCTATCTTTCAACCTAGGTAAGACTAACCAAGTAAGTTCTGGTTTTAGCACACCGAGGGAACTAAGTAGTTGCTCACACATACATGGCACACAAGTATATCACAAGCTATGACTCATTCAGTTCAGGCCACTGTTTAACAATGATTATTATGTTACTAGAACTAATGCCATACAAAGATGCATGGTGGTCATACTTAAATACAAATCACTCAGTTTAAAGTAGTCGACCACTTTAAGAGGTGTACAAAAATCATAAAAACAATTCAACTACGTCAAGTACAAGTATTTCTCCTAGATGACTACAAAATTTTACAACAAATTTACCCTACACCGTCAACTTAAAATCAAAGAAAATCTAAACTTAGGGTTAGTGTATACCTAGAATAGATCAATCCCAGGGGTCATGGGTTGTCTCCCATGTAGAGCCTGATTTAACGTCATGGCTTGACTCAGTTATCTCGATTACTTTAGGCTTCATCGAGACAGATAGTAGTGATACTTTTCATCGATTCTTTCAGACCAATATAAAGCTTGACTCATTGTCTATTCATCTAGAAGGTGGTGCCGTTTTCATTTTCAAGTTCAACTACTCCAGATGAGTAGACTTGACTAACTCTAAACAGGCCTGACCACTTAGATTTAAGCTTACCTGCGAACAGTTTAAGTATGGAATTGGATAGAAACACCAAATCACCCTTTTAGAAGTCTTGTTTCTCTATCCTCCAATCAAGGTACTTTTTCATCTTTTCTTCTTATAGGTCCGCTCGTTCATATGCCCTGAGATGAAATTCATCCATCTTATTCAGTTGTCCCAGTCTCAGCTTTGCTACCTTCTTCCAACTCAAATTCAGTCTTTTGAGTGCCCATAAGGCCTTATGTTCCAGCTCTATTGGAGGTGGAAAGATTTTCCATGGACCAGCTGAAATGGTGACATGCCAATGGGTGTCTTGAAATCAGTCCGATATGCCCACAAGGCATCATCGAGCTTTTGAGACCAATCTTTCTGGCTAGCATTCACTATTTTTGCTAGGATGACTTTAATCTCTTGATTTGACACCTCCACTTGCCCACTAGTTTGTGGGTGATGTGGAGTGGATACTCTATGTTGTTTCACCTTATATTTTTCTAATGCTTTTCGGAACACTTTGTTGCAAAAATGAGATCCTCCATCACTTATAATTGTCACGACCCGAATGAGGGCCTGGCCATGACGGATATCCCAAACCATGAAGGACCGAGATGCCTTTCTCTATCTGGTAATCATGAACAACATTCCTATAATAAAATAAGATGTGGAAACATAATCTTTTACAGAAACATGGTCAATTCTAAATTCAACACAAGAATAGAAACTGTAAATTAACTACATCTAAATAACCTCTGACTCAGTCTACAAAATCTCTACTACATGAAAATATGACAATTGTCTGAAACTGGGACAAGGCCCCCAGTAGACTAAAACTGGAATAAGTGACATAATAAAAAAAGATAGGCCTTTTGGAATAGGGAAGGCTCACCACTGCACAATCTAATCAATTGTCTGAATTATCTATTTGGACCCTTAGACTAAGTCTCAGAACCTGAGAGGTAGGGGGAGAGAGGGTCAATATAGATGTACTGGTATGCAGAGCATATCTAAAATAATCATTTATTATTCAACATATATGAGAGCAATTTAAAATAGTTGATAAGTACATCATATAGTAAAAATTCACATGGGCATTTTAAAGACTCTATAAAAATCATCTCAACTCTGAGAAATCTGTGTTACTTCTGCGCTAGGTGGTATACCCTACAACTTTGAAAAATTACATGGGCTATATGGAAATTACCATTAACTCGGCAGTGAAACCCCCAACCCAAGTGTTCCGCAAGGGTCGGAGTATCTGAATCTACTACGCCACACGTCCGTCACTAGCGTATAATAATAATCTACCCGTATCGGTAAACAAAATTTTAGGCAAAGAGTTGCTTAAACTCGCGCCTTCTTCGGGTAACCACCTAACCCTCTTTAAGTCTCTTTTTAAAACTCTATCAATACATACAGTCTCTGAAAACATACTTTGAAAATATGCTCTGAAAATATAATCTGTTATGGCATAAATACATATGGTATCATCATACCATTGACTTGCAAGTCACATCTCTAATCCATTATTAGTCTATCATAAATATCTATTTTCAAAACACAAGTTTTGGGACCACCATTTTAATAATTCAATTCAAAGAAACTCTTTCTCAAACCTCATGTAAACACATGCAATTCTTTCTCTTAAACACAAGAACACATTTATATCAAGAAACACCCTTTCAACAATTTCAAATCATGCTCAAATGCTATAATATTGTGAAAACATCTTTCAAATCACAAAACCATAATCTTTAATTCAATACACGAGAAGGAGTTCATAATTTATGCTCTCAACGATCTTAAATCTCAAATTCCATACATATACGTATACATGTAAATAAATTTAGGGGATAGGACCACAAGGTCAAAAC
Organism: Capsicum annuum; assembly: GCF_002878395.1. NCBI lineage: Eukaryota > Viridiplantae > Streptophyta > Magnoliopsida > Solanales > Solanaceae > Capsicum > Capsicum annuum. The sequence goes on from NW_025820326.1 coordinate 1,011,168, forward strand.
AATAGTAACATCAAAACATTCGGAGTACGTAATTTAGAACATAGATTCCAAAACCCCTTTGAAATTTATGCATAAAAAATCTAAAAATCATGCTCTAATGGTTTTAAGCCCATCTAGTCTTTTAGGATAAACCCCACGTACCTCTATCTAGAAATTTAAAGGATGCTTCTTGATGCCCACGGCTTGGGGATTTCAAATCTTCAATTTATTTTGAAAACGCACGGTTGAATCTTGGTTTATTTGGATTATCAATATAGAACCCTAGAGAGTGTTTTTGATTATTTTTGGTGAATGTATGAGTAATATGCTTAATTGGGGTTAAAATAGCGTGTTTGGACTGATAAGGGTGTGGGAAAATACCCAATATACCATTAATGAGACCGATATTAAAATATAACTGGGAGCCCGATTTCATGGGCCACCGCAATGCGCCACTATTGTGGTGGCTCACTGGAAATTGATGAATGGGAATTTGGCCTACTCCGCGATGCGCCACCATCACGGAGTCCCACTGGAAATTTACCATCATCATTTACACCCTCTACGCGATGCGCCAAGGATAGGAATGACGATGATTTATGACTAGGACTTAAATTAACCATAACTCCTTCACCGAGTGTCCATTTTGGGTGCATCTACCGCCGATGGAAAACTTATTCAATCATCTACGAAATGAAAAGTTGAAATCTAAGGGATTCCATTGGGAAAAAAAGTATAAATCATTCTAGAAGCCAATGCTTGATATTTTTGGGACAAAATTTAGCTAAGAAAAACTTCAGGGCGTTACAATATCCCCCTGGGAACATTCATCCCCGAATGTTGACGTGGGATACAGACAAGTATGATTTCAAGCATACTAAGACATAGAAAGAATAAAGCAATGATTGTACCTCCCATTTCGTCATCCACTGGATCAAAATGGTTTCGGTGTCTATCTCTCATGTCAACTTCTGATTCACAAGTCGCTTCTTCAATTTTCTGGTTTCTCCATAACACTTTAACTGAGTCTATCTCTTTGTTCCTCAATCTTCTAAATTAGCAATCAAAAATATCTACAGGCTCTTCTTTATAGGATAAGGAGTCTGTCACTTTGATTTCTTCGATAGGCAATACTAAAGAATGGTCTCCAATACACTTCTTCAACATAGATATATGAAATACCGGATGAACCGAACCCAAACTAGCTGGCAATTCTAACTCATACACAACTCCACCTATCCTTCTCACAATCTGATATGGTCCTATATAGCGAGGAATCAGCTTACCTTTCTTCCCGAATCGCATGACTCCCTTCATGGGAGAAACCTTAAGAAACACCCAATCTCCAACCTCTAACTCTAAATCTCTTCTCCTAACATCGGCGTAGGACATAGGTTCCCCATGCAAACGAACTATTTCTGCAATGAACAACTTGGCATAATCCTCTCCCAAATAATTTGTCCTGATATGTAGAAAGTTAGTTGACTTGGTCAACCTATATACAATCACCCAAATAGAATTATACTGGTTTCGAGACCTCGGAAGTCCTATAATGAAGTCTATATTAATTATATCCCACTTCCACAAAGGCAAAACTATCTCTTGAGAAGAACCACCTGGCCTCAGATGTTCCACTTTAACTTGTTGACAATTGAAACACTTGGACACATAGTTAGCCATATCACGCTTCATATTATTCCACCAATAAATGGTTTTCAAATCCTAATACATCTTAGTAGATCCAGGGTGAACAATATACCTCGACATGTGAGCTTCGTCAAGGATTCTCTTCCTCAGACCATCTACATCTGGCACACACAATCTACCTTGGTATCTCAAAACACCATCACCACCAATTTCAAAAGACAATACCTTTTGTTGACCCACATCTTTCTTGATATGCATTAAGATGGGATCTTCAACCTGCTTCTCTTTGACTTCTACACAAAGGGAAGATTTAGCTATCTCATGAACAACCACTTCTCCATCTTCAGATTCCAAAAGTTGCATTCCTGGATTTGCAAGTCGGTGAAAATCTTTCACCATCTCCCTCTTTTATTTCCCCACATGAGAAAGACTGCCCATAGATAACCTGCTGAGGGCATCGGCTGTCATATTTGCCTGGCTCGAATGGTAGTGCAGGCTCATGTCATAGTCTTTTAAAAGTTCCCACCACTGCCTTTGCCTGAGATTCAATTCTTTCTGCAAGAAAACATACTGTAAACTCTTATGGTCATTAAATATATCAATGTGTACCCCATACAAATAGTGCCACTAGATCTTAAGTGCAAAAACCACAACCGCTAACTCTAAGTCATGAGTATGGTAGTTTTGCTCATGCACCTTCAACTACCTAGATGCATAAGCCACTACCTTACCATGCTACATAAGAACACACCTAAGTACCACTCGGGATGCATCACAGTATATAACAAAACCTTCTGTACCCTGCAGAAGAGTCAGAACAATAACAGTAGTCAACTTGTCTTTCAACTTCTCAAAACTAGTCTCACATGAGTCAGACCACAAAAACTTTACCTTTTTATGAGTCAACTTAGTAAGTGGTGTAGGTATGGAAGAAAAACTCTCGACAAATCTTCTGTAATAACCCACCAAACCCAAGAATCTTCGAATATCGGTTGGAGTCGTGGGTCTGGGCCATTTTCTCACTGCCTCAATCTTTTAGGGATCAACCTTAATCCCCTCACTAGACACAATATACCCCAAGAACGCAATAACATTCAACCAGAATTCACACTTGGAAAATTTTGTATTCAACTTATGATCTTTAAGGCTCTGAAAGATAATTTGGAGGTAATTGGCATGGTCCTCCTCGCTCTTAGAATATACCAAAATGTCATCAATGAATACAATGACAAACAAATCCAAAAACTGACGGAAAAACCTATTCATTAGATCTATGAAAGATGCAGGGGCATTAGTCAACTTGAAGGACATGGCTAAGAATTCATAATGGCCGTATCTAGTTTGAAAAGCTGTTTTGGGAATATCTAACTCTCTAACTTTCAACTGGTGATATCCCAAATAAAGGTCTATCTTTGAAAAACATTTAGCACCCTGAAGTTGATAAAAAAGATCATCAATCCTAGGAAGGGGATATTTATTTTTAATCGTGACCTTATTCAACTGGCGGTAATCTATGCATATACGAAGGGAACCATCTTTCTTTTGCAAGAAAAGTAGAGGTGCACCTCAGGGAGACACTCTGGAGCGGATAAAACCTTTATCTAGAAGATCTACTAGCTATTCTTTCAACTTTTTTAGCTCTGCAGAAGCCATCCTATATGGCTGAATAGAAATAGGATGAGTATCTGGCAATAAATCAATACCAAAATCTATATCCCTATCAGGTGGTATTCCTGGGAGATCATCTGGAAAGAATTTCGGGAATTTATTCACTATGGGGACAGACTAAAGAAGGAGACTTTCGGCACTAGAATCTTTAACCCAAATAGGATAATTTAAGAAACCTTTGGAAATAAGTTTATGGGCCCTGAGATAAGATATGAAGTGCTCTATAGGTGCTAGAGAATGTCCCTCCCATTCTATCACAGGCTTATTCGGAAAAGAAAAGGTGACTCTTTGGGTCCTACAATTCAAGGTGGCATAGTACAAATAAAGCCAGTCCATTCCTAAGATTGCATGAAAATCAACCATAGCAAGTTCTATGAGATCTGCCTCAGTATCCCAGCTGAAAATAGACACAACATAATTTCTATATACCCTCCTAGCCACAACAGAATCTCCCACCAGGGTGGAAACCTAAAAAGGTTCAGCAATAACATCAGGCGCAAACCCAAAACTAATAGCCACGTATAGGGTCACATAAGACAAGGTAGACCCATGATCAAGTAATACATACAGATCATAAGAAAATATTTGCAATGTACCGGTGACTACATCTGGTGAGGCCTCTGCCTCCTGGCGGTTGGTCAAAGCATACAACTGGTTCTGACCATTTTCGGCGGCTAAGTGGCACCCTTCTAAGGTAGTGGTACAGATGAATTCATCTGCGACTTGGCTCCTCTAACATTACTCTTTGCTTCCGGATAGTCTCTCTAGATATGGCTTGGCTGGTCGCATGGATAACACACAAAAGAGCCAAACTGACATCTCCCTGGATGATTCCTCCCGCATCTCCCACAACGTGGATAGGACCGAGAAGTCTAGGCTACACTTCCCTACTACTGCGTAACCTGCATCCTCAGCCCCTGACTAGACTAAAAATTCTAGGTATACTGCTCAGCTGTGGCTCTGGACACTGGAGCACTAGCTGCCGACTGTGCATTACCCTAATTCTTGTTCTTTTGCCATTTGCCACCCCAATAACCGCTCTGCTGCTGATTGTGACTCTGGTCTGTTGCTCTGGCCTAGATTCAGCTATCTTCTTCTTCTTCTCCTCAACTTGCTGTATGTGGACTGAAAGTCTAGCAAAGTCCATATCCCTATTAAGCATAGATCCCTGACACTCAAGCATCAGATCATCTGAAAGGCCGAAAGTGAACTTTCTCATTCGGTCCTTCATACTACTCATCATCTCAGGAGAATAATGGGCCTGCTGGTTAAACTTTAAAGTATACTCCTGAACACTTATCTTACCCTGCTTAAGGTTCTTGAACTCCTCTGCTTTAGCTAACCTCAGCTCTAGAGAAAAGAATCGGTTAAGAAAAGCTTTCACAAACTCGTCCCAAACTGTGGGTTCAGCACTGTCACCCTTCATATCTTCCCACTCGTTGTACCATTAGTTCGCTATATCCTTTAGCTGGTATGCTGATAGCTCAACACCCCCCCTGATCAACATGCATTACTTTGAAAATCTTCTTCATTTAGTCTATGAACTCTTGCGGGTCCTCTTCTACCTTAGTGCCAGTAAACTTGGGCGGGTTCATTCTCATGAACTGGCCTACTCAAGTAACTTCAGAAGTAACAGATGCAGACCCAGTATCATCCGACCTCTGAGTTTGTATGGCTACCAGCTGTGCCAGCATATGAATAGACTATCTGAATTCAGTATTCAGAATTCGGAGAGCTTTGGGAGGGTTGGTTGGTACAGGAGGTACTTCCTGAGTAGGAACAGGTTCTAGGGTATGAGCTCTATTATGGCTCCGCATCCCATGGGTGGAATGGACTTTATCATCTTGAGCATTAATGTTGGTGAGATGGGGAGGCATCGCTGGTTTTCTAAAAAGCAAGAGGTCATTGATTAGGGGACAGATTAGACTCTGAAGAATGAACTAAATCACAAAGAAGAGAAATATTCTTAAATACCTAGTAGCCTCTTGCTTATAAGTATGGCACACTACACACCCACAAACAAGACTCTACCCGACGCGATTTCGCAAACACCCTAGGACTATGAACCGTGCTCTGATACCAAGTTTGTCATGACCCGAATGAGGTCCTGGCCATTACGGACATCCCCAACCATGAAGGCCCAGAATGCCCTTCTCTATCTGGTAATTATGCACAACATTCATATAATAAAAGAAGACGCAGAAACAAAATCTGCTACAAAAACAGGGTCAATTCTGTATTCAACACAAGTATGGAAACGGTAAATCAACTACATCTAAATAACTTCTGACTCAGTCCGCGAAATCTCTACTACATGAAAATCTGACAACTGTCTGAAACTGGGACAAGGCCCCCAGTAGACCAAAACTGAAATAAGTGACATAATCCAAAAAGAAAGGCCTTCTGGAATATGGAGGGTTCACCACTGCACAATTTGATCAGCTATCTAAATTTTCTACTGGACCTCTAGACTGAGTCTCAAAACCTGAGAGGTAGGGGGTTAATACAGAGGTACTGGTACACAGAGAATATCCAAAATAATCATTTATTATTCAACATATATGAGAGTAATTTAAAATAGTTGATAAGTACATCATATAGTAAGAATTCACATAGGCATTTTAAAGACTCTGTAAAAATCATCTCAACTCTGAGAAATCTATGTTACTTCTGCGCTAGGTGGTATACCCTACAACTCTGAAAAATTCCATGGTCTATATAGAAACTGCCATTAACTCGGCAGCGAAGCCCCCAACCCAAGTGTTCTGCAAGGCTCGGAGTCTCTGAATCTACTACGCCACATGGCCGTCACCAGCGTACGATAATAATCTACCCGTATCGGCAAATATAGTTTTAGGCTAAGAGTTGCTTGAACTCGCGCCTTCTTTGGGTAACCACCAAACCCTCTTTAAGCCCCTTTTTAAAACTCTATCAAAACATACAATCTTTGAAAATATACTTTGAAAACATGCTCTAAAAACATAATCTGTTATGGCATAAATACATAAGGTATTATTATACCATTGACTTGCAAGTCACATCTCTGAGCCATTATTAGTCTATTGTAAATCTATGTTTTTAAAACACAAGTTTTGGGATCACCATTTCAATAATTCAATTCAAAGAAACTCTTTCTCAAACCTCATATAAAGACATGGAATTCTTTCTCTTAAGCACAAGAACACATTTATATCAAGAAACAGCCTCTCAAAAATTTCAAATCATGCTCAAATGCTATAATATTGTAAAAACATCTTTCAACTCACAAAACCATAATCTTTAAGTCAACACATGAGAGGGGGTTCATAATTTATGCTCTCAATGATCTTAAATCTCAAATTCCATACATATACGTATACATGTAAATCAATTTAGGGGATAAGACCACAAGGTCAAAACAATAGTAACATTAACACATTCGGAGTACATAATTTAGAACATAGATTCCAAAACACCTTTGAAATTAAAGCATAAAAATTTAAAAAGCATGCTTTAATGGTTTTAAGCCCATGTAGTTTTTTAGGATAAACCCCACATACCTCTATCTAGAAATTTAAAGGATGCTTCTTGATGCCCACGGCTTGGGGATTCCAAATCTTCAATTTTTTTTGAGAACCCATGGTTGAATCTTGATTTATTTGGATTATCAATATGGAACCCTAGAGAGTGTTCTTAAATATTTTTGGTGAATGTATGAGTAATATGCTCAATTAGGGTTGAAATCTCGTGTTTGGACTGATAAGGGTGTGAAAAAATACCCAATATACCCTTAATGAGATCGGTATTAAAAAATAACTGGGAGTACTATTTCATGGGCCACTGCGATGCGCCACTATAGTGGTGGCTCACTGGAAAGTAAGGAATGGGAATTTGGCCCACTCCGCGATGTGCCACCATCGCGGAGTCCTACTGGAAATTGACCATCATCATTTACACCCTCTTCGTGATGCACCAAGGACGGGAATGGCGGTATTTTATGACTAGGACTTAAATTAATCATAACTCCTTCACCGAGTGTCCATTTTGGGCGCATCTTATGTCGACGGAAAACTTATTCAATCATCTACAAAATGAAAAGTTGAAATCGAAGGGATTCTACTAGGAAAAAAGTATAAATTATTCTAGAAGCCAATGCTTGATATTTTTGGGACAAAATTTAGCTAATAAAAACTTCGGGGCATTACAATTATAGTGCGTGGTACTCCAAAGCGAGAGAAGATATTCTTTTTGAGAAAAGAAACAACTCTCTTTACTTCATTGTCAGACAAGGCAACAACTTTGACCCATTTCGAGACATAGTTGATAGCAACCAAAATGTACTTCATCCCATACGAGCTTACAAGAAGTCCCATGAAATCGATGCTCCATACATTAAACAATTCCACTTCAAGCATCTTAGTCAAAGGCATCTCATGTATTTTTGAGATTGACCCCTGCCTCTGACATTGGTCACATTTAAGCACAAACTCATGGGCATTCTTCAACAATGTTAGCCAATAGTAACCACTCTGCAATACCTTCCTAGCCATCGGTCAACTACAACTATGGAAGCATGACATGCTTCCAATATGCACAATACATTCACTTCCGGCATATATCTCCTTATAGTATTATCTGCACATCATCGAAAAACATACGGATCATCCTAGAAATAATGTGTCACATCATGCAAGAATTTCTTTCTTTGATGGTAAGAAAGATTTTCTGGGATGACCTCACTCACAATATAATTTGCATAATCAGCATACCAAGGCAATTATTCCACAGCAACATCCAATATCTCATCATCCGGGAATGCATCATTTATCTCTATTTCACCACTAATTACCTGTTCACCTTCCATTCTAGACAGATAATCTGTAACTTGGTTTTCACAACCTTTCCTATCTTTGACCTCAAAGTTAAATTTTATAGCAGCAGGATCCCTTTAATCAGCCTTAGTTTTGCATTGTTCTTCACCATCAGATACCTCAAGGCTGCATGGTCAGTGTGGACCACCACTTTGGTCCCAAGCAGATAAGCCCTGGACTTCTCAAAAGCATACACTATCACCAGAAGTTCTTGCTCAATGACAGTGTAATTCTTTGGCGCTCCATTCAGTGCTTTGCTGGCATAATATATCAAATGAAATAATTTGTCCTTGTTTTGTCCCAATACAGCTCCAAGGGCAACACTACTTGCATCACATATGATCTCAAACAGTTTTAACTAGTCTGGTGCGACAATAATAGTGGCCTCAACCAGCTTCTTTTTAAGGTATTCAAATGCCTTCAAGCACTCATCATTGAAGGAAAATTTTACTTCTTTCTCCAAAAGTTTGCAAAGTAGATTTGCAACCTTTGAGAAATCTTTTATAAATCTCTGATAAAAGCCGATATGCCTAAGAAAACTACACACTCCCTTCACTAAAATGGGTGGTGGTAGTTTCTCAATAACTTCCACCTTTGCTCGATCAACTTTTATCCCCTTTTCTAAAATTTTGTACCTGAGACTGATGCCCTCCTTTACCATAAAATGGCATTTTTCCCAGTTAAGCACCAAATTGAATTCAACACGTTATTGCAAGGCTATACTCGCATTTGCTAAACACATCTCAAATGAATCTCCTACCACAGATAAATCATCCATGAATACCTCTATGGTGTCCTCCACTATATATGAGAAGATAGACATCATACACCATTGAAAAGTGGTAGGTTCATTGTATAGCCCAGATGACATCATATTAAATGCAAAGGTGCAATATGGACATGTTAATGTCGTCTTCTCCTAATCTTTAGGAGAAATATAGATTTGGTTGTATCCTGAATACCCATCCAAGAAGCAGTACCACCCCCTTCCAGCCAATCAATCAAGTATTTAGTCCATAAAGGGCATAGAGAAGTGTTTTTTCAGAGTCCATGAATTCAGCTTGTGGTAGTCCATGCAAACTCTCTACCCAGTCACAGTCCTGAGTGGAATCAACTCATTCCTTTTATTTGCAACCACAGTCATGGCCCATTTTTTAGGCACGCATTGAACTGGGCTCACCCATTTGCTATTAGAAATAGGGAAAACCACTCCTGTATCTAACAACTTAATAATCTCTTTCTTAATCACCTCTTGCATTGGTGGGTTAAGACGGTGCTGATGCTCTATGGTTGGAATATAATCTTCCTTAAGTTAAATGTTATACATGCATATTCCAGGGGGGATGCCAATAATATCTGTGATGGTCCATCCTATAGCTCTTTTATGCCTTTAAAGTACTGAAATAAGTGCATTTACCTGTTGCTCACCCAAATCAGCCATAATAATAATAGGTAGCATGTTCCCATTGCCGAAAAACACATACCGAAAGTGCCCAGGCAGTTCTTTGAATTCCAACACTGGTGGCTCCTCAATAGATGGCTTGGATGGTGGTGTTGGTCGATTAGCAAGGTCAAGGTCTAGATTTATAAGGGCATAAGGTTATGAACCCATTCCTTCCAAAGCAAAAATAGTCTCTTCATACTCCCCGATGTCTTCACTATCAAAATTAATCATAACTGCAACCAAAGTTTCGACAAAAAGTTGCTTAGCTATTGACACCTCCTATTCGTCCTCCCAATACATATCAACTACTGAGAACACATTCATTTATTCATGCTGATTCATTGATTTACATACATCAAACCATAACACTTCATCATTCATCCTGAATAAGAGGTCATTCGCTCTTAAATAAATTATCACACTTATGATTATGAGGAAAGGTCGACCCAAGATTATAGGTACCTCAAAGTCTACCTCACAATCTAGAATGACGAAGTCTGCAGGGAATATGAAGTTGGACACCTTCACCAACACATCATAAAAATGCCAACAGGTCGCTTTACTGACCTATCCGCCATTATGAGTCGCATTTTGGTGGGTATAGGATTTCCCAGTCCTAACTTTCTAAAAACAGCCAGCAGCATCAAATTAATTCTAGCTCCCAAATCACAGAATGCCTTGGCGAATTCCATAGTCCCAATTATGTAGGGAATAGTGAATGCGCCTGGGTCTAGCTTCTTCTGCACCAAGGTCCTTGTAGAAACAGCGCTACAATGATGGATATTACCCTCTAATTAATGGCTCATCGCTCTTTTCTTAGTTACAAGGTCCTTCATGAATTTCGCATATCCTGGCATTTGCTCAAGTGCCTCAACTAAAGGCACATTTATTGTCAATTGCTTGAGTACTTCCATGAATTTGCTAAATTTTACATCATCGGTTTACTTTTTCAATCATTGAGGAAAGGGAGGTGGTGGTCTTGGGATAGTTTTCAGCACTACCTCCTTCTCCTTCTCTTTACTTGTTTTTGGAGCATCATTAGAATTATTTAGTTTCTCAGACTCCACTGGACTACTTTCTTTCGGTTCAACACCAACTCCTCATCAGCTATAGGTTTGCACGCAGAAGGGCCAGGTAATATCTTACCACTTCTAGTGGTAATATCCATGCATGAGCCATTATTTTATGGATTCTAGACCATATCACTGGTAACGTTCCGCTCTTCCTCTAGTTGAATGCTGTGGAGAGTTGGATCATCTGTTGCTTCAACTGTTTGATTGTGGTAGAGTTCGAGTGCACCAACTGACTGATGGATGTCAGATCAATCTTTATGGTAGTTACACCAGAGTTGGTCGCCTCCACTCCCTTTAATAACTTAGCCATCATGTCCTCCATAGGCATCTTTTCAAAACTTATTAAAGCAACCTTATGATTTCCAGGAGGAATATATAGCCCGCTTCTTTCATTGTTATTCCTCTAATTTCCCTACTCTCTATCTTTATAACTAGGCTTGTCATAAAAGTTTCGACCTTGATTTCCTTGGCTATTGCCTCAGAAACCCCCTGATTATTAACATAGTTAGCCTCTTCATCTGCATCAGCCTCAATCCTATCTTGAGATCCCACAGCTTTCACCTTTTCAATCTTGCTTGATAGCAAGTGCTTGGTTAGCAAGTCCATCTGTGTTTTAAGGTAAGCCATGTCTTGGTCATGCTCTTCTTCTCTTCTATGTTGTTCTGCAGTAATACCCATAGAAGAAGTGGGGTTGGCCATCACAGAGTCTCAGCTATGCCACGCCCGACTCTATTTGGTTATTCTATCTAGCATCTCTGAAGCCTCTGGGAATGTAAGATCAACAAACAAACCACCAGCAGTATTGTCTACAATTGGATTTGTAATAGAGTTAAGAGCCCTATACAAATTCTCCATCAAATATATGTCCGTCATGTTGTGGTTCGGACACTGTGTCAAGTTCTTCTTAAATCTTTCCCAGATTTCATGCTAGGCCTCAATAGGGAGCTGCCTAAAGTTGCTGATCTCGTCCCTCAACTATACCCTCCTGGAAGGTGAAAAGAACTTTTCTAGGAAAGCTCCTTTCAACTGCCTCCATTGGTTATAGAATCGGGCGTCAGCTCATTTAGCCACAAAGTTTCCTTCCCAGACAGAGACAATGAAAAAAATCACAACCGAATAGCATTTTGTCCTACTCCTAGGTTATCAAAAGATTTACAAATGGTGACAAAATTCACCAGATACAGATTTAGGTCATCCCCAGGAAGGCCACCAAACAACCCCTTTAGATTGAGGAGTTGGATCATAGTACTAGTAATGTTGAATTTAGCTCTAGGCGCCAATAGTGGAGGAATGATTGCACCCGTTGCACCGCTCCGTCCATTCTATCATCATTATCATTGACATTATACTGTACCGGCTGGTACTCTTGTCTGTCTTAGAATGGACAGTTCCTGTTAACATTATGCCGTACTGGTGCTGCTATCTGCTCTGCACACCGTGGGTTACCAGGATTCAGCATCTCCTAGTCTCCCAAATCTTTGTCCTCAGTATTTTGATGTCGTGCTTGTTGACCGACATTCTGCACATTCACCTGAGCTCAGCTAAGGCTGCTAATCTGTTAGCCTCTTGCTGTTCTGCCATTCTTCCAATTCGTTGTGGTTCTGGATTAGGTGGTAATAATGGTTCACCAGAACTTCTAGTTCTTGGCATACACTATAAATATCTTGCAATAAACAAGAACAACAAATAAACGTAAAACTCAGAAACTTAACTAACAGTTAATTTGCGCACACAAACTTCAGTTTACAACCGTATTCCCCGGCAACAGCGTCATTTTTGATAACGCTCAAACTACACCTCTCTAATGAGAATGTAAGTGATCATTGTCAATATAAAACCCAACTAGGTTGAGGTCGGATCCCACAGGGAATATGGTGTGAACGTAAGTCGTTTGCGATTTAATCAACTGATAGTTGGATGTTTTCAAAAAAATGGGGGGTTTAGTTTAACAAGTAATTGTTGGTTACTTTAGATTCAGTGTTCATAATCAAGATTTTATGAAAAAAACCAAAATTATGTTCACAAGGGATTTTGGTACTTGACAGATGCTACTAGTTGTTCAAGATTCTCACGGTAGGTAGGTCAATAAGTTATCTTTATCGAAGTTATGCTTAAATGTCTCTCGACCTACCTAAGCATTTAATTACCTAATCCTCTCAGATTTAGGAAATTTATATTCACTGCCTAGATTTTACCTCAGGTTAACCAACCTTGTTATAGCGCTGATTATTAAACGGAGTATTTCCAAGTCCCTGTTGATAATTCACTTCCTACTATATTTGATTTATTTCTCAAGTAAATCAAAGAAGGTGGTATCTGTTGTTTGCAACCAACAGACAATAATTAAAACATCAAAATCATCAAGGAGTCCTACCACCTTTCGAATCTTGAACACTTAACACTTTATCAAGACCTAACCCTATATCCCATAATTTAGATTAAAGAAATTTAGCCGCTCATTATGTAATAATCGAAACACCTAGATTAATTCATGCTTTGGAAGATAAACTTACCACAAGATGAATAGAAACTAGAGATTCTCAGATTAACCCACAAAGGAAATCCCAATATAATGAATATAATCTCTTCAAAGTAATTGCTTTCTTAAGCCAAGAAGTTAAAGAGAGAAAAAATCAAAGTATATTCCTTAAAACTCAAGGTCCGAACACCTAAGAAAACCCTAAACAAGGCTTTAAATAGTTCACCCTAACAAGGCTTTAAATAGTTCACCCTAATTATGGAAAAAAAATAATAAAATTCAAAAATTCTTCTGATTAAGTGACGCCATTTGTGATAGCCTATCAGGAGGCTGATGACTTATCACAAATATTGTTAGTTTCCTTTATTCTTTTGGTGCTTACTACCTACCGTTGATGACAAAAAGTGATGCCCTATCAGCTCCTTGACCACCTATCACAAAATATCATTAACTCTCTTCTTCAGTTCTAATGTACTGCCTTAGGTTGACGGAATTCTTAACGGCTTATTAGATCCTTGACTACCTATCATAAAATGTCATCACAACTTTCAATATTAGGCCAATTCTCTGTCTATGGCTGACGATGAATCTGATAGGTTATTACAAGGATGACGACTTATCAAAAATGTCGTCAGCCATACTTTTGCCTCTATCTACTTCTAATTTCAACACCTTTGCTTCCATTCTTGTTGGTTCTCTCATATTAGCTTCTACTACAAAATCAAACATAAACCAATCAAAAATGATAAAAGTTGCTTAAGACTTTGCAATTATTCTTAGTTAAAAGCCTCATATGTGTTAGCATTAGCTCACACATCAGTCATTATAAATATCGAGTTTATCATAACTCGAGACTACCCTCTAATCGTAATACGGTGCTTAGAGTCACAAGTAACACCAAGCTAATGCATGATCTGACATGGCTCTAAGAATACTGTATAAAATTGAATAACATTATTTAGAAGCTAAAGTCTAAGCCATACAAGAAAATCAAAACCCAATGCCAATGTTTAAACAAATTGAAAATCATTGAACATAATATTAACCTAAATCTCTACTAAAAGCCTATACTAAGATGGGTTGTTGGGAAAGCCCTATGATAACTTTAATTGTATGAAAATTGGAAAGACACAAGAAAGATACTAATATTTAGCCCTTGAAAGATAAGGACTAACCAAAGTACTACTGTTGATGTAGTAGGAGACCATACTATACACTATAAGATAATATATCACAAAAGAAAGTATGTGATTGGTACTTCAAATGTACTGAGTACGAGAGATAGAAAATAACTGACATAGACTGAAAATAATTCATGTAACATGGTAAATTGATTCTAGACCAATTAATAAACATGTGCCACACGAAATAAATAAATACGAGGTCATGGACCAATTTGAATCTAAATTATGGACAGTGGGAGCTACCGCTAACTGACATACCCAATATAAGCTATTTGGGATCCAACCTGTAACCCCAGTTGGAAGGGTGCTCTATACCTTTCCAAGGGTACAAACATCGAGTGACATGGATCCATTATACTAATGTTCAAAAGGACAAAGGTGTCAAGCTTGATCTGATGGGTGATCCATTAGAACCTATGATGGCACTATAGTTTTGGGACTTATGGACTTCTATTAGAAGTGTCATACTAACTGAGGGGTGAGACTTCATCTGCATTCACTCAGTGCTAAGTTCTACTCCCAATTGAATAACAATCGAGAACTAGAATGCTCAATAATATTGATTCATGAAAGCATTCAGTCGTGAAATTTAAAGAATTGAATATTCATATGTATATTCATGATATCCTAGGTAACTATTGTACTCATAACTATGCTCAAATTTTCTAAATAGTTTTATAATATTCTTTTGCACTTATTCTTTGGATGAGAGGCTTTGTGGATAGTGTTGGAAAATCATTATACATTTGGCTTTGACTCTCAAACTTACTCCTTGGTTTTCATATTTCTCTTATTCTATTGGTTAGCTTCCTCATTTTATTATTACTATCATCTTCTTGAGGTAAGGCTGTAATGCCCCGAGAGTACACCCTGGACTCCACACGGTGCCTACAGTCCCATGAGGCCATAAGCTAACCCATGAGCTGGTACCTGCTGTGAGCACAGAATAAAACTGATAAACAACATATGTGGAATTTCAATTGAAATTCCATAAGGTGTTAATAACTGAAATCCATACTGAATCATGGTTTAAAATATTTGGAAACAAACTGGCAATGCTTATAAAATATTTGATAATCATAACTAAAAACTGACCAACCGTCTGTACTAGTCTGAAAGCCTCTAAACTATCAGATTGTGGAGTTGATAGGACAAACCGCCAACTAAATCTGAAAGACTAAATAACTGAACTACTAACATATCTGAATATAAGTAAACTCATCTTCGATAGAAGAGGACTTACCACGACTACTGTTGCTGATGCACTGGAAAGTCTAAGTACGATCAAGAATCTGAGCGTCTGAACCTATGATATAAGACATCATAGCACAAAAAAAAAGTATGCGATCAGTACTTTTGAATGTACTAGTATGCTAAATGAGATTAGGTTGATATGAACGGGTTCATGTTCATGAGTAATAACTAGATGAATGTATAACATGAGGTACTAAGTAAGAATGCATGAAAATTATAAAGACCAAGGATGCATTACCACACATAAAATAAGTACTGAAGTATCTGTAAACTGTGATACTAAAATCTGATAGTTAAATATCTGGTAAACTATATGCTACGGTTAAGCAAGAATGAACTAAATTTTGAATTGAGTACTGAAACTAAAATTGAAACTTTAGGAGATTTCATATAACCGACATGCACCAATATAGACTGATTGGGGTCCAACCTGTAACCCCAATTGGAAGGGTGTTAGTACTATGCCACGAGTTACTAATAATGGTTGGGTCAACCCTAATCTGCAGGAAGACTCATGAGATGTAACTATATATGTCAACCCTAGGAAGACATATTAACCTATGCTGGCTAAGTAGTTCTGTAACTCAGGGATTTCTACTAAGGTGTAACGACCCGAGACTACCCCCTAGTCATTACACAGTTCTTACGATCCTGGGAGACCACAAGCTAACCTATGAGCTGGTACCTACTGTGAGCACTGAATAATATAAATATGAATGAGGAAGAATAACTGAAATGCCATAAGGTTTCAATACTGAAATAACTACTGAATTATGAATCTTATAATAATACTAAAATTTAAATATTCTGAATAGATAATTGTAGTGTCTGAAAAGCCTCTAAACTGAATACTGTGAGTTGATGGGACAGGCCCCAACTAACTCTACTAACTACTGAGATAAAGATATGAAATAAAATAGTCTGTCATCAGATGATGAGGACTCACCACTGCAACTATACTGCTGAGGATTTGAGGTACTAAGTACGATCCGAGAACTGAGTGTCGGCACCTATGATATAAGACATCATAGCGCAAAAGAAAGATATGCAATCAGTACTTTGAATGTACTGGTATGCTAAAGGGGGTAGGCTAACATGCAAGGTTTCATGAATAAGAGTAATTATCTATCTTAATATACATGTAAAAATATGGAATACTGAATAGAGAACATGAAATTTGTAGACACTAAACATGCATGAAAGTCTATAAAATACTAAAAATACATGAAAATCTATAGATACTGAGGATACATGACCAAGCATATGACATGAACTGGATGAAATCTACAAACTGAAATACTGAAAGTAACTGAAATTTGTATGCTTTAGTCAAGCAATACTAAAACTAAACTGGAACTGTGACTGAGATTGTATCTGAGACTGTGGGAGGTATCATCTAACTGACATTCCCCAATTTGAGCTAATCAGGGTCTAACCTATAACCCCAGTTGGAAGGGTATTAATACCTCGCCATGGGTATTAACGTTAGCTGTGTGGATCCACTAAACTAATATAATGTCCAATGGACTAAGGGTGTCAAGCCTGAACTGATGGGTGACCCCTGCAAGATAGTCAAGCCTAGTCTGACGGGTGACTACTCATATCCTAAGCTGGCTACGTAGTTCTAAAGTATAAGGACTACTGTTAATGACTCTACCTATCTAATGGGAAAGCCACCATCCTTACACTCGCTCGGTGCTAAATCCTACTCCCAACTGAATGACACTGAAATGCTATACTATTCTAAGTTTAACTGACTGTTCTGATAATGCTCATGAAATAATCTGAAGTTATTCTGAAAATGCTGAGAAAATATTAACTAAACAGCTACGATTTCAGGTATTCAATACCCCCAAGACTCAAAACAATAGTAGTAGCATGACAATAAAATATTGAAGGACATAGCATGAAGACTCTTATTAAAACGACTGCTCTTGTAGGCATTTTATCAAACCCTTATAGTTCATGGTTTAAAATAATCATAGAATTACTAAAGGACCGACATAATTGACATAAAATTATCATCGAAAATACTAAGTCATGATTTAATTCAACAAATGTTAACACTAAGACATGAGGAATCAAATCACAACAATAATTTCATTAAAACATGGTATTAAATCAAAGTTAATGGAGATTCATGGATGACATCATGATTTGAAATTAAATAACTTAAAAATATTATAACTGTATGATTAAAAAGACTACTTGGGCTCCATGGATGAAAGGAATCCATGGATGGACATCTAACATACCTGGGACAATGAATTTGAAAAGATGAATGGACGGTTCTTGAGAAATTGCCTTGAATTTAAGAGCTTGAGTTTCTTGTTCTTGAAATGTGGATTTTTAATTTGAGAGAAAGTGAATAATGACAAGTATTTAGGTCAATTAAGGGTTAAATTTCATGTTTAGGGAGAGCTTAGGGCTTAGGAAAAATACCCAAATATCCTTAGACGAATTTAAAAATACAAGCTGGAAACTAAAACTCCAATTTTTAGACTTGGCGCGACACGTCATTATTGTGCCAAGCCACTGGAAAATGGACAACTGGGACCTGGACAAACGTCGTGATGCTATGCCATCGCAGTAAAGCTTTGGATGCCATTTTTGTCACCTCCGTGAGCACCAACATCGCAGAAACCACTGGAAATTGACAAACAGGAATTTGGCCTACTCTGCAACGCACCATGATCGTGTAGTCATACTGAAAATTGACAATTGTCATTTGGGCTGCCTACGCGACGTACTGAGGGTTAAAATGACGGTATTTAACAACTGAAACTTAAAATCACCATAACTTCTTACCCGGTTATCGGATTTGGATGAATTTTATATCATTGGAAAGCTAATTGAATTTCCAACATAATGGCAGGATCTAAACTAAAAAATAATAAGTTTTTCAGAATTTATTATACAAATACTCATGCACTGGGACTTAGATTATGCTAGAAAAACATGGGGTGTTACAATATCTCCCCCTTGGGATCATTCATCCCCGTATGAAACTGGTTAAGCTGATGGACTGATGGACTAAGTTTACACACTGAATATGTATGTATGATGCATGAAATGCATGACTGAACTGATTCATGAATTCACGACTGACATGAACATGATGTGCAACTGAAACTGAGCATGATAGAGAAAGAAAATCTAAAGAAGATTTTGTACCTTATACTGAATTTGGATTTGCGGAGAAAAGATGAGGGTGCTTGGCCCACATATCTGATTCCTCTTCCCAAGTGGCTCCCTTAACGGACTAATTCTGCAAGAACTTTGATTAGTGGAACTTTTTTGTTCCATAGTCTACGAAGTTGATGATCAAGAATTTCGAATGGAACTTCCTCAAAGGAAAGACTGTTCTGAATATCTATACTTTATAAGGGAACAACTACAGCTAGATTACCAATACACTTTTTCAACAATGAGACATGGAACACTGGGTGTACTGAGGCTAAATTTGAAGGCAACTCTAGCTCGTAATCTACCTTTCCGAAATGATTGAGAATTTTGAAGGGACTAATATATCGGGGACTGAGTTTCTCTTTCTTGTTGAATATCTTCACCCCCTTCATGGGAGAGATTTTCAAGAACACAAGATCATCGACCTTAAACTCGAGATCCTTTCTCCTCACATCTGCATATGATTTTTGTCGGATCTAGGCAGCCTTAAGTCTTTCTCTGATCAACTAAACCTTTTCTAAAGAATCAAACACTAAGTCCTATTACAGCCTCACCTAATACAAACCAACCAATTAGAGATCCACATATCCTACCATAGAGAGCCTCAAACGGAGCCATATGGATATTGGAATGATAGCTGTTATTGTATGTGAATTCAATCAAAGGCTAATGGTCATTCCAACTACCTTTAAAATCAACAATGCATGCTCTCAGCATATCCGCAAGAGTCTGAATTGTCCTTTCTGGTTGACCATCTGTTTGAGGGTGGAAGACTGTACTGAGGTGTACTTGGGTACCAAGACCCCTTTTGAAATGCTTTCCAGAAGTAAGAGGTAAATTGGGTACCTCTATCTGAGATGATAGATAAGGGAACATTGTGCAACCTAACCAACTCTCTGAGATAGAGATTGGCATAGTCCTTAATTG
Source organism: Capsicum annuum (assembly GCF_002878395.1). Taxonomy (NCBI): domain Eukaryota; kingdom Viridiplantae; phylum Streptophyta; class Magnoliopsida; order Solanales; family Solanaceae; genus Capsicum; species Capsicum annuum. The sequence goes on from NW_025820326.1 coordinate 1,030,859, forward strand.
AGTAAGAGGTATGGACTGGCAAAAAATGAGTTGATTTGGTCATTTTGTCTATGATAACCCAAATAGATTCATGCTGATGGCGGGTACGAGGCAAACCTGTCACAAAGTCCATGTTCACTTTCTCCTATTTCCATATGGGAATACTAAACTCCTGCATGGATCCACTAGGTTTCTAGTTCTCAATCTTAACTTGATGGCATGTAGAGCACTTAGCTAAAAACTCTGTACTAACTCTCTTCATCCTACTCCACCAATAGATCTCCCACACATCGCGGTACATCTTAGTGGCTTCTGGATGAATAGAGTACCACACACCATGCGCTTCTGCAAGAATTCATTGCCTCAACTCATCTACACCAGGCACACACAATCTACCCTGACAGCGCAAATCACCATCTTCCCGTTGGGAGAAAACCTCCACTTTAAGATCTCTGACTAAATCTTTCAACTTAACTAGATTGGGATCTCTATCCTACTTTTCCTTCACCACGGAGACTAAAGATGACTCTGAGCTACTCTACACCCATGTACTACCATCTGCTAAATCGAGTAAATGAACACCAAGTCAGACAAGCTGATGGACTTCCTGAGCTAACTTATTCTTACCATCTTCAACATGAGCTACACTACCCATAGACATTTTACTGAGAGCATCAGCCACTACATTGTCCTTGCTCAGATAATATAAAATGCTCATGTCATAATCGTTCAGTAACTCTAACCATTTTCTCTGACATAAATTTAAATCTTTCTGAGAGAATACATACTGAAGGCTTTTATGGTCTGTGAACACATCTACATATACCCCATACAAGTAATGCCTCTAAATCTTTAAGGCAAGCACTACAGCTGCTAGCACAAGATCATGAGTCAGATAATTCTGCTCATGGGGCTTAAGCTATCTAGAGGTGTAGGATATGACCTTACCTCTCCGTAAGAGGACACAACCCAAACCTACTTTGGATGCATCACAGTACACAATAAAATCATCTGAACCATCTGGTAGAGTTAAGACTGGGGCTGAGGTGAGTCGAGTCTTCAATTCCTGAAAACTCTTCTTGCATAAATCTGACCACTGAAACTTAACTTTTTTCTGACTCAATATGGACATGGGGTATGTAATAAAAGAAAACCTCTCAACAAACTGACGGTAATAGCCAACTAAACCCAAGAAACTCCTAATATCTGATGGAGAGATAGGTCTAGGCCAGTTTCTCACCTCTTTAATCTTTTGAGGATCAACTCTAATGATATCATCGGAAATAATATGAACAAGGAAACCTACTAATCATAGCTAGAATTTACACTTAGTAAATTTAGCAAGCAACTGTTGGGCTCTAAGAGACTAAAGCACTATGTTGAGATGGACTGCATGATCACTTTCGCTATGAGAATAAACAAGAATGTCATCAATGAAGACTATGATGAACATATCCCAGTACTGCTTGAACACTCGATTCATCAAGTCCATGAAGGCTATTGGGGCATTTGTAAAACCAAAGGACATGACTAGAAATTTAAAGTGACCATACCTAGTTCAGAAAGCTATTTTTGGAATGTCACATTCTCTAACTCTAACCTGATAGTAGCCTGATTTGAGGTCTATCTTGGAAAAGTAACTGACACCCTCAAGTTGGTCGAACAAGTCATTGATTTTAGGATGTACATATTTATTCTTGATTGTGACCTTGTTCAACTGATGGTAGTCTATGCACATTCTGAGAGAACCGTCTTTCTTACGCATGAATAGAACAAGTGTACCCCACGAAGAGGTGCTGGGTCTGATGAATCCCTTCTCTAGGAGATCCTTTAACTGCTCTTTCAGTTCTTTGAGTTCAGCTGGACCCATTCTATATTGCAGAATAGATATAAGTTGATTATCTGGGAGAAGGTTTATTTCGCAGTCGATTTCTCTTTTGGGAGAAACTCTAGAAAGATCTTCAGAAAACACATCTGAGAATTCGTTTACTACTAGTACTGACTCAAGAGTAGAAGTTTCTGAGTTAGAGTCTTTGACTCGCACGAAATGGTAAATACGCCCCTTCGATATAATCTTTCTGGCTCTAAGGTATGAAATCAACTTACCCCTAAGAGTTGTAGTACTACCCCTCCATTCAAGGACTGGTTCATTTGAAAACTAAAAATGAACTATTCTCTTTCTATAATAAATTAAGGCATAGAATGAGTGGAGCCAATCCATGCCAAAAATAACATCAAAATTCATCATCTCTAACTCCACGAGATCAACCGAGGTAACTTTTTGAGCTATTGTGACTGGACAGTTCCTGTATACCTTCCTAGATACTATGGAAACACCTACTGGGTAGACACTGAAAAGGGCTCTGCTAGAGTTTCAAAACTAACTCGAAAATTGATAGTTATATATGGAGTTAAAAAAGAAGAGAAGCTCCAAGGTCTAAAGCATAAACACGTAAGTGAAAGACCTGCAACATACCAGTAACTACATCAGGAGAATTTTCCTGATCTTGGCGGGACTAAAAAACATTTAATATGTTCGGACGCTGACCACTGGTAGCACTGGAAGCGACACCCTGCTAATTTGAGCGACAGGATAGAACTAACAACTGATAGGACTGGCCTTGTTGATGCGCATTCCTACCTTTCTGATCAACTGCCTGACACTTCCTAATCCGATGGACTGGCTTGCCATACCTAAAACACACATCACTACCCGCTCTACACTCACCCTGATGGTGTCTCCCACCCTTCTAACATAAAGAATTGGTACGAGCACTGCTAACACTACCTAGGACTTAGATCCTAGTTCCTTATCCCTATTATTATTTCTAAATTTGGTTACTAGGGCACTGTCTGAAGAAATATCTAGGGTTGAAGACCTCTGATAAAACTGAGGACGGTTACTACCTTCTGGCTTTGGCTGCTTGAAATTAAAACTACCCATCCTAGCTCTCTTATTTCCTCTCTCCCTCTTCTTAATCTTTTGCTTCTCAATCTATTGAGAATGGAGCATTATCCTAAACAAGTCCATCTCACTAATAAGCATTGCGGTCCTACACTCCTTGACCACACTATCAGGCATGCCAAACATAAACTTATTCATCTTGGACCTATTGTCAGCTACCATATGATAAACATATCTATCTAACTAAGTAAAATTGAGAGAATACTCCCTCACACTCATGCTGACTTGCCTCAAATTAATGAACTCTAACACTTTGGCTTCTCTCAACTCCAATAGAAAAAATCTGTCCAAGAAAGTCATGGAAAACTCTTCCCAATCTATAGGCCTTGCAGCAACACATCTATCAATTTTCCACTACTTAAGACAAGTATGGGCTATATCCTGTAATTAATATGTAGCCAACACGACACTCTAAATAGACGTCACCCCTATAGCATCTATTACCTTCTGAACCATATTTAGGAATTCCTGTGGATCCTCTTCAGACTTGAATCCCAAGAAAGAAGGAGGATTCATTCGTGTGAAATCTTGAATTCTAGTTACAGTAGTATTGGCCACTGGGTTGTCCGGAATAGTGACTGGTCGTTCATTTTATGTAGCTATGGAGTTTTCTAGTGTAGTGAATACAACCCTAATTTCTGCGTAAGAGACATGCTCATCCAGAGGATCTGCCTGGATGGGCTAAGAGGCTGGCTGGGTTTCTATTCTTCTTCCATTTTTCTTAGGAAGTATGTTCTATAAATGGAAGAAGAAAACGGATTAGACTGAGACTTGAGCTCATGCTCCATCGCACGACATGAATACTTGAAAGAAGGGAAACTTCTCCTAAACGCCTTATAGCCTCTCATCCATAATTATGGCGCGCTATACACCCATGTACAAGACTCTAGTCGATGCGGCTTTCAGACTTCCTAGGTCACTTTAAAACCTTTGGCTCTGATACCAAGTTTGTAATGACATAAGACTACCCCCTAGTTATTACACGATTCTTACGATCCCGAGAGACCACAAGCTAACCCATGAGCTGGTACCTGTGTGAGCACTGAATAATATAATCATGAATGTGAAATAATAACTGAAATACCATAAGGTTTTAATACTGAAATAACTACTAAATTATGAATCAGATAATAATACTAAAATTTGAATAGTCTGAATAGCTAACTGTGGTGTTTGAAAAGCCTCTAAACTGAATACTGTGAGTTGATGGGACAGGCCCCAATTAACTCTACTAACTACTAAGATGAAGACATGAAATAAAATAGTCTATCCTCAGATGATGAGGACTCTCTACTGCTACTGTGTTGCTAAGGATTTGAGGGACTAAGTGCAACCCGGGAACTGAGCGTCAGCACCTATGATATGAGATAACATAGTGCAAAAGAAAGGTATGCGATCAGTACTTTGAATTTATTGGTATGCTAAATGAGGTAAGCTAACATGCAATGTTTCATGAATAGGAGTAATGATCTATTTGAATATACATGTAAAAATATGAAATACTGAATAGAGAACATGAAATTTGTAGATACTGAACATGGATGAAAGTTTGTAAAATACTGAAAATACATGAAAATCTGTAGACACTGAGGTTCATGACCAAGCATATAACATAAACTGGATGAAATCTGCAAACTGATGATGAAAATAACTTAAATTTGTATGCTTTGGGCAAGCAACACTAAGACTGAATAACTAAATTAGAACTGTGACTGAGACTGTATCTGAGACTGTGGAAGGTATCATCTAACCGATATTTCCTAATTTGAGCTAATCAGGGTCAAACTTGTAACCCCAATTAGAAGGGTGTTAATACCGTGCCAAGGGTACTACTAACGTTGGTTGTGTGGATCCACTAAATTGATATAATATCCAAAGGACTAAGGGTGTCAAGTCTGAACTGACGGGTGACTCCTGCGAGACAGTCAAGCCTAGTCTGATGGGTTACTACTCATATACTACGGTGGCTACTTAGTTCTAGTGTATAGGGACTGCTGCTAACGACTCTGCCTATCTGACGGGGAAACCACCATCCCTACACTCACTCGATGTGAAATCCTACTCCCAACTGAATGACACTGAAATACTACACTATTCTGAGTTTAATTGACTATTCTGATAATGCTCATGATATAATCTAAAGTTATTCTGAAGATACTGAGACAACATTAAGTAAACAGATACGGTTTCGGGTATTCAATACCCCCAGGACTCAAAATAATAGTAGTAGCATGACATTATAACATTGAAGGACATAGCATGGAGACTTTTATTAAAATAATTGCTCTTGTAGGCATTTTATTAAACACTTATAGTTCTTGGTTTAAAATAATCATAGAATTACTAAAGGACTGGCATAATTGACATAAAATTATCATGGAAAACACTAATTCATAATTTAATTCAAGAAATGATAACGCTAAAACATGAGGAATCGAATAACAACAATAACTTCATTAAAACATGGTATTAAATCAAAGTTCATGGAGATTAATGGATAAAATCATGATTTAAAATTAAATAACTTTAAAAAATCATAACTTTATAATTAAAAAGGTTACTTGGGCTCCACGGATTAAAGGAATCCATGGATGGATATCTAACATACCTGGGATGATGAATTTGAAAAGATGAATGGAGAGTTCTTAAGAAATTGCCTTAAATTTGAGAGCTAGGGTTTCTTGTTCTTGAAAGAGGAATTTTTAATTTGAGAGAAAGTTAATAATGACAAGTATTTAGGTCAATTAGGGGTTAAATTTCGTGTTTAGGGAAAGTTTAGGGCTTAGGAAAGAAACCCAAATATCCTTAGACGAATTTAAAAACACAAGCTGGAAACTGAAATTCTAATTTTTGGCTTTAGCGGGACACGCCATTATCGCTCCAAGCCACTGGAAAATAGACAACTGGGACCTGGACAAACGTTGCAATACGGTGCCATCGCGGTAGAGCTTTGGATGCCATTTTTGCCACCTCTGCGACACGCCAACATCACAGAAACCCACTGAAAATTGACAAATAGGAATTTGGCCTACTCCGCAATGTGCCATGATCGCAGATTCTCACTGGAAATTGAGAATTATTATTTGAGCTGCCTACGCGATGTGCTGAGGGTTAGAATGACGGTGTTTAACTACTGAAACTTAAAATCACCATAACTTCTTATTCGGTTATCGGATTTGGATGAATTTTCTATCTTTGGAATGCTAATTGAATTTCCTACACAATGGCAGGCTCTAAACTGAAAAATAATGAGCATTTTAGAAATTTTGTATGTGAATACTCATGCACTAGGAATTAGATTATGCTAGGAAAATACGGGGTGTTACATAAGGGTCACACACTAAACTGGCTGGAATGTCTCCATCCCTGGGTTCTATCAGTGTTGAATCCTACTCCTAACTGAGCCGACACTGAGCACTAAACTAGGCTATGCTTGACTGAATTTACACTGTCCATGTTAACTGACTGAGTACTTCTGCTCATAATTTGACTAAGACTTTTATATGACTACTGTAAACTAGGTAAATAGCTAGGTTTTGGGTATTATAACCCCCAAGACTCGATATCATTGACAAAGGACCATACCATAAATTTTAAAGCATAACAAACAGTCACAATTCAACTTTCACTCATTTAGTCATTTTATCAAACACTTGGAAGGCATAACTTTGTACGTAGGAATGATCAACATGCTAACTTATCATGACTTCAATATTTAATTCACAATTTAGGGGTTCAACATGATACTTACATCAACCAACATACACATTAGTTTATTTCACATGAAATTCTCATATTCATAACTTGACACTCAATTACAACACATACATGGACATAATATGATTTAAATCAAGCAAACTAATAACTCAAGCTTTGGAAAATTTCTTGGATTCCAAGGGGTGGAAGTGACTCAAGGATGAACACTTAACATACCCCAATTGACGAATTCTTGGAAGTTGTTGAGGGATTTCTTGAGAACTAAACTTGAAGCTTAAATGGCTAAGGTTTGTGTTCTTGAGAGGGGATGTTTTGGATTTTGAGTTAAATATGAATTTAGAGGTAAAAATGTTATTTTAGGACTCAAATCCCGTGTTAAAGTGAGGTAAAAAACTGAAATACCCTCCTGGGCTCAGGATTAAATAGGCTGAAAACGTGCCCTTTAATGCGATGATCAACGCGTCACATCACTCACCGACGCGATGGACGTTGTGCTGCATTGCTGAGGCCAACACGGTACCCGACGCGATGCGACCTAATCGTATTGGGTCACTGGTTTGGTCATCCAAATATTCTTCAAACATCGTCCGAAAAATTCAAAACTCGCCCGAAATGAACTATAGATAATCCTGACCATGAATTAACTTAGAAATTAACTTTTTGGGGTCGGGAAGGTTGGAAATCAAATCATCAAAGTTTAGAGGCCAAAAATAGAGACTAAGTCTTCAACGCTAAGCTAAATTTTTGAGGTCTTAGGCCTCTCATGTACACTTTATGAGCTGAATTAGACTAAAAAGCATATGGGGTATTACAAGGGCTAAGGGGGTTACCTAAGGCCTCGGTTAGTTTGAGATGTCAGTCATGGTCAGGGCTCCAGTTTGGGTCTTGACGCCCCCGAGACTTTCATTCGGAGTATTTATTGTTTATAGAAGCTAAAGACATTTGGAGGATAATGAGAAAACGTGTACCAAATCTTCTTAGTTATCCCACTTCCTTAACTCTCAAAATCCAAAAGGTGCCACATATTTTGAGATAAAAAGAGTATTTAATGTTCCTATATATGAGAATGTCATTGAAGAAAAATACTCCATCCCAATTGATATGACATGCGTTCTTTTATTTTCTGTGGGTCGCAAAATAAATGACACTTTTATATATTTCGTAATATTTTAAATTTAAACTTTTTATTTTACTCTTAATGAGATAATTATAGTCGCACAAATATTTTTGGTTTATTTTAGATTATAAATTTCAAAAATTTTTCTTTCGTTTCACATAAATTGGAAAATGTAAATGAGAACCAATTAGTTATGAATCGTGTACATGTATACCAAAGAGGATTGTTAGATTCAGCTGATTCTTTTCCACTAAAATATCAAAATGCATATGAATCTATTGTTCGCCCAAAAGATTTCATGGAGTTGTTCCTTTGGCTACGCTATTATCTAATCTAAAAGCGTTCATATCATGTGTCCTACAGAGGTTGGAAATAATAATTCAAAGTTGGAAATAATAATTTAAAGTTAGATTAGAAATTCTTAGTCGTTTAGGATTTAATATTATGGTATTGTTTTAACTCATGCCTAGTTAGTATTATGATTTATTTGTCCTAGTTCATATAGGAATAAATTAGTTTTTAATTCTAGTTTAATTTGTTTTCTTGTATTATATGTTGGGGTCCTCTGTCGCATAGTAAGGAAAATTGTAGTATTATTTTAGTTTACTGACTAAAATGTTTTTCCTTCAACAGAAGATGATGTTTTCCTAAAAGATATTTCTCAAAAATAAGTTGTTTTTTTAAATAATTTTTTTTCTATTGTTTGGTAAATAAGTAAAAATAATAAATATTACCTAAAACATATTTATATATAATCTAACAAAAAATTATAGAGGTGGGAAAGGATGGTCGCGTGGGGCCTCCATGATGGCAGGGTTGGGATGTTCAAGGGGTAGAGATTGAGAACATTGATTGACGGAAGGATACAACAAACATAGAATATCAGTTACATAAATAAAAAATGGATGGAAGGAGTACTAGCTAGAATATGTGTATAGCAAGTTTTTTCCTCCATACCAAACACACCCTACACTATATAGCATTTGAGTTTTCTTTTCTTTTTTTCATACTGACATCATATTCCTCATTTCTTCAAAAACAGACAAGACTAAAAGTCCGTCAATCTTTTTCTTCACCTTCCTCATTAGCCCTCTCACCACTACCATGAGGGTCGCACACATATACCATTTTCTATCACAAATAATTAACATCCTACCAAGAAAGTCGTGAAGTACATTGATTGGATAGAAAAATTTATGTTAGTTAGTGGCACAATCATAATTTTAGTTAAGAAGACTCAAAAAATGAAAAGATAAATACACAAAGAAATAAATGAAAATGAGACATTTATTATATATACATACAAAATAATTTTAATCTTTAATCATATAATCTAATTCTTTTTACCTTAAGAGGTTCAAATAAGCCCGTTAATTTGCACCCGTGTGACTCTGCCCTTAATACAAGTGATATCTACTTGTTGAGGATAAACTTTAGCCTAGTTATATCACTTCTGATATTATTATACTTATATCTATTCTTATGCATTTAACTTAAGGGGCTAATAGAACCTTTGCAAAGTTTAGGTGTGTAATTGAAAATTTGACGATTATTTAAGAGGGTCTTTATGCCTTTGCCTTTATTATTTTTTTATAAACTAAGGTGTTAATGAAGTCCTTACGCTACCTACTTTCGTGAATATTGTAGTTATTATTAGCAAAATATAGGTGTTATAATAGATCAGTTGAACATTAACATCAAAAGTCATATTCATATTCAAAGGAGGAAACATAAATTGGACAATAGATTATTCATATTAATCTGTCGTTCAAGATATCATTAATATCAAATCATAGATGATGTTGTGGAAACATAAATTGGACAATATATTATTCATATTAATCTGTCGTTCTAGATATCATTAATCTCAAATCATAGATGATGTTGTGGAAACATAAATTGGACAATAGAATATTCATATTAATCTGTCGTTCTAGATGTCATTAATGTCAAATCGTAGATGATGTCGTGGAAACATAAATTGGACAATATATTTTTCATATTAATCTGTCGTTCTAGATATTATTAATATCAAATTATTAATATCAAAAATCATAGTTTTGTTTTTCAACTCATGCACAGCTGAACGAAAAGTCAATCTTATGAGATTATTGTGTTCTGGTTTACTGTTATTCTGAAAATGTCTCATACTTGATTGAAATGTCGCTATTGAAAGACAACAGAGGTTGGCGGAGGACAAGAAGGAGTTGCTCAAATTCGGATCGTAAGCACTCCTCACTACCAGCTGTATTGTTTCACTGAATGTAACAGATTATACTCCCTTTGTCCCAAATTAGTTGGTTATCTTACAAAAAATAGTTATCTCATATTAGTTGGCCATCTTACTAAATCAAGAAAGCATCAATTAAATTTTTTTCATTTTATCCTTGCAATTAATTGTTTCTGAATGTCTTCAAACTTGGTTGTAAAATTTCCAAGAAGTGATATCATATAATAAAATTTTATTAACAATCAATACAACCATTGTATTTTAACTAACAAAGCACTTCAGTACAACATACTGATCACATTGCTTGATCAGGAGAATTTAGCTGTCCATTAGGAGGATTCCTATGTAACATCTTTGCTTGATCTATTGTATTTCATGTTACTGTTAACCAGTTGCCCAGCTGAGGTAGCTGACATAAGGGATAGCTCACCGGCGAGTACCGAACCTGCTACTATTGTGGCCAAGAGCCTTGCGTTTGACCCTGGAGCCTCTCTGTTGGCACCTATCACTCCTAATAAGTTCAAGCAAGCTGATTGAGATGAAAGTTGAGTTCCTCCTCCTACAGTACCCACCTGAAAAATCATAATAACATGCATAATAAGTGCAATTAAGATATACAGCCTTCCAGAAACACATTTTAGTGGTAACAACAACAATAGCAACAAAAACGACATACCTTGTGTGAGGGTAGAGTGTGCACAAACTTTACTGTACCTTGGGAGTAGAGAGGTTGTTTCCGAGAGACCCTCGGCTCAAGAGAAAAGCATTTTAAAGCGGTTTGGAAAAAGAAATAATGGACGTGGGAAATCATGACAAAATACAATAGAAAGCATGACAAATCATTTTGGGTAAAAAAAAAGAAGGAACAAGAGTATTTTTTTAGTTTACTTTTTAGCAGTAGTCTCATTAAATGGACTTGGAGCAGTACAGTCAGTGTGGACTAATATAACTGAGTGTAACTTACTTGGGATGGGATTCATATTTGTTGTTTCAAAGCCCATTAAATTATTTCATGAGAATCGTCACATGTAAAAGTTTAAGATGGTGTAACAAGAATATAGCAATAACTGAATACGTATGACTGTTCTATGTTTAGGGGATACCTTAATTGAAGGCATGGTGACAGAAATATGGAGGTCCTTGCTATCATTTACATCCTCCATCCTAATGTTGGAGCGAGAGCTCTCAAAATTTTGAGACGGGTCATGGCCGGTGGCTATAGATACAATTGAGACAATATTGCTGGCATGGGCACTGAAGCCACCAAGTACACCATCCATGGCGGAGCAAGTACGGTTTTTAAGCATGTTCAGCTCAACTAGAGCAGCAACCTCGATTTTCAAAACATTTTTCACCACCTCTTCCTTGATGATTGCCTCACAAACTACCGACTTTCCTCTCCCCTCCCCTCAATCTAATTAACTGCTGTTGGTTTCTTGTCAGAACAATAGTTCCCTATCATAATTTTTGGCTTAATATTAATATATGTGTGCGTGTGTATCTATATAACTCGCTGCTGAAATAGTGCATCTGTCCCAGTTTATAACAACATGATCCAGTAGGTGGTTAAGTATGAGGAGAACAAAAAATGTTAATGCAATAATTAAAAAAAGGGGGGGGGGGGGGGGGGGGGGGGGGTAGGAGGAATTATGCCAATGATATCTTTGCCGGGAAAGTCAGTTTGAAGGTAATCAAGAACATTTTGTACACCTTTGGAAACCATGTTCATTCCCATTGCGTCACTAGTACTACAGCTAAACCTCATGTATAGATTTTCCAGCTATTGCACATTGAATGTTCTGTAATCTGACAAATCTGCTCGATCTGCAATGTCCACATCAAAAATAAAATTATATAACGGGTAAGCATAATTTTCTATGGCATGCTGATTACTAAATATGTCAGGATTTATCGAGTAAATTAATGGAAATGTCAGATATTGAGGAAACCGACAAATTTAATAAAATTATGATGACCGTGATGGAAGTTCTTGAAAGTGAAAAATAGAACTTGAAGGAAGAACAAGAATACTCACTTGTTGAAAACATCAGATAGAGTCTCAAAATTCATCGGATCCTCAATGAAAAACTTCAACTCTGCAGCTGTCGTGGCATTGACAAACCTAAAACTACAGGAGCTCTGGTTATCCCATCTCCTAACAAAACACTCGTGGCGCCACCGGAAGAATAACGTTCGCAGCGGTGGTCCAGCTATACCTACTGGAATTTGGACATACCCAATGTGCATCTCATAACACTGTCCTAGAATTGATTCATAATCAAATCCATCAAATGACAACCCTATTAACGACTTTCCTGTCGTTCTCTGTAATGCCTCTTTACTAATTACTGCAGCTCTTTTACATCGCCCAACGTAATTTCCAATAAAGACGATGGTGTTTTCTTTTCCACCAATGACTTTATAATCCTCTCATCTTCTGCTAACTCCATTTGCTTAATTATCTGCACAATTGATTATATTCACTGTATGGAAAAATGAAGTTACAGATTTCGTTGACATACTTTGTCCTTGGCGGAACAACATTTTTTTGCTTTATTTGAGATGATACACTGAACATGCTCAACTCCAAAGAATCCCAACAAATAAGTAAAAGAAGCAATCAAAGAATGTTGTCCATCAAGAAGAACGTAAATCACCGAGAAAAACATGATGAAGAATAAATAATTTGTAAGGTATAAAAGTAATGGATGTTTGATGGACAAATCTTTATTATCGGGTTTGTCGGAAACAATGTTAGGGTTAAGGGGTTTTATACGTCTCTGGTGAAGGTCCATCGGACAATTTTTCTGGTGCCGGAGTTTTGCAGATGGAAAAGAAGGGAAAAGTTGTGAGAGAGATGGTGTTGTCGTGAGTGGAAAAGTGAGTGTTTGAAATGTATTTATAGGTAAACATAGGTAGGCACACTTGACTTTTTTACTAAATTTTGGTGAAATTATAATAATATTACAACTAAAAACATTACAAATGAAGAAAATAAAAAAATATCTTCTTCTTCGATTGAGGTGCGATATCTCGCTTTCTTTTAAGGAGATTCAATTCCATTGCAACAAATATTTTCACCGATCCAACAGTAATCTTCTTGACTTGTCCCTTCCAGGATACAACAATCTTCTCACAAAGAACAACCATGGATAAGAGTTGATTTCAAAGCTCCACAAAAAAAACGTATCCCTTCAACTAATCAACTCTCTTTTTTACTAACTTTTGTAAACTCTATATGATTTTATACTTGTAAAAATATGCAAGAACACCTCTATTTATAGGAGAGGAAGTCTTCTATGCAATGAAAAAAAATGAATGAGGGATAGTAAAGATGGAATATCAATGACCTTTAGGTTACAAGAGTTAAAACACATAAAGAATAAGATAATAGAGGAATAAAGAGTGAAAAGTTACATATATCTCAATGAAACTGGTGGCAAAATTCAACCACCATTAATCAAGAATCAAAATTGGAATTGAAACATATGGAGTAATGGGTATATAGTGCCTATTAAACGGATGGAGTAATGCACAAAAAAACCTGTAACTTCCAACAGCAAAGTGCTTGTAGAGAACAATATAATACAATCCATAACTAGGCCACTTTAATGCCTAAAAACAACTCCTCCAATGTTAAAAAAACAAATGAGGAAGTAATGCATCAATAATCCACGTTTCGTACATATTATGGCTACTTATTATTGTGGAAATGAGACAATAAAATAATATTAAAATATCTCAAAATTAACAATCTCCAACTCATTTTAATATTAACAAGAGAGATTACTTGCTGAAGAAAGACTACCATGCATAATAAAGGTGTGCTTTGCATTAAACCTCCACTTAGTAAAATAGTAAGTTTTACTCCAGAGTCGTAGTGGTCTCAGACTTGAACTATGACTGCTTAAGGAAAATAAAAAGTTATTGCTTACACATAATAGTCAAGGTGCTGACATGAACTTTATAGCCAGCACATTACGGCCTTGAGTTATCCCGGTTTCATGAATGTTTTTGAGAATGAGCCTAATTCTCATAGGAAGCGACTTACCTTCACACTCACATAGGTAAAATCTGTCAAAAGTGCTCCTTTAATTTTAACACCCTACTTATACGAGCTACAGATTTTTATTAAGAGTTTTTGAAACTCAAACTCATATTTATTACAGGTAAATGCACTCAGACCATAGGGAGGGATTAAAGAAAATATTGCATTTTTTCTCAATAATTCATCACGTGATTTATTTTTTCCATTGAACCTGATTGTAGGACCTCTAGTCCTCAAGTTAGGTTTCCTCACATATGACTCAAAAATTTATAAGCTTCAATCTCACCCCCACTACAAGAAATCAGGTTTTTAGTGACAAAAAAACTCACCGCAAAAGAACCAAAAGTTGCCACTAATTATTTTTAATGGCAACATAAGGGTCGTAGCATTTACTTCCGCAACTTAAAGTTTTTTGTGATGACATATATAAGTCATCACAAAACATACATTCTGTGGCGACAAAAATTGCCACAAAAAAGCAAGCAAACACACCACAAAACAAAGTTCAAAAAAATAATTTTAGAATAGTCGCCATTGAAGATGACGCTTTAGCTGCAACCATTGTCGCCACTAATACACATTTTTTGTGGCGACTATGGGTCGCCACTAATACTCACTTGTTGTGGCGATTATGGTTCGCCACTAATACTCGCTTTTTGTGGTGACTATGTGTCGCCACTAATACTCGCTTTTTGTGGCGACTATGGAACGCCATTAATACTTACTTTTTTCCCCAAAAAAATATAAATTATATATTATCTGCTTCGTTGCCAATAATGCAACTATAATACTTAAAAGGTACAAAGATGATATTAAAATATATTTCTCCACAAGAGAATTATATAGTTTTTAATTGGTAACAAATCAATGTGATATACATATGAGAAAGAAAATCACAAAATATCTTAAAACTTCTCATGGCTAACAATTTCCATCATGAAATTACCTGACCCTGAAATAAAAAGTAAAGTAAAGTTTCAATTCTAACTTGTTAAAATGCAAGAAATGATTTGAGAAATCTTAATGTTGTTTTCACAACAATATCTTTGAATTAAAATATTACGGAATACATTAAAGATTTCAGAATGCACAAACTAGTTTTTCCTCTGTGGTAATCTCCCTCAATACTCATCCTACAAATGGGATAAAAATATACTTACCAGACTGGCTCTTCCAAAATGATAAGACTTTTAATTCCTCCAATGATGAATTAGATTAAGAAAGTTTAGGAACTTTGACTCAATAAAAATTCTGCCCTTTTCTGTTTTTCAAGAAATGAACTTCCTTTTTAACTACTCTTAGTTAAATCAAAATAGACTAAAAGGACAATGAAACTAACAGAAAGATCTGGCCAATAAAAAAGAAAAATCTCAATTCAGCTAACACCACCAAACTTATTCATACTAGGCATATCAATTCCTAACACATTTTTTCTTAAGGATTTACTTATGAATTATCTAAGACACTAATGAGATCATTTACTTAAATTTCACTTCATTTTATCCATTATGTGGTCCTAAAACTCTGTTAACTCTCAAAATTTTTAAATAAATTTGTCAGAGTTTTCTTTGTAAATAGGCCTATCAAAAACCTGTCAGCTAACCAGAATACATATAAATACGCTTCACAGAGCGTTACAACAAATATGTTACTCAACTGATAATATACGAGGCTCCACGTAACCACTATTGCGTACTTAAAAAAAAGACTAAGAGTCTTCCTTAGCTTAAACACTAAATTTAAGATACCCAATGGACCATTAACATATAATTACAATAACAACATCAAAAAGTCTAGAATTTCATAAATGAACTCTCAGTTTAACCATAGATCTATATATCGTACAGACGGCTGTCAAGACCAAGAATAGAAAAAAAATTAGGGTAAAACATTTATTGTACGTTCAAAGCTTTGAACAAGTGCAAACCTTCACAACTTCAAATGGCTTACCCCGTGCTGATTTTTAAACTATCAAATATCTCTGTTCCTCCTTCGACTTCCTAAATATTTTCAAATGAATTAAAGAAATTATAGGTGAAATCTAAAAGAAAATTCACATTTCAAGTGACTATTAATTGATCATTGGGTGATGAAGTCCTAATTGTCTTGTAAGAGCTTCATTAATATCTAAAGATTAAAAAGTGATCCAATTACTATGATTTGGGGTAGATTTGCATAATAACATGATACTACTACACAACTTTGGTGCATGAGTTCTACGCAAACAATGTTGTCATATTCGACATCTAGTGCAAGAAGGGGCAAAAAGTGCCAGAGATTTCAAACTTTATCAAAGTTTTTATTGATAGAGTATTAGTAGATATTTCTAATGTAATCAACCATTTAATATATGGGTCTGATTATTTTCCACCTACCAGCATTATGCATTTTAACCATACACTATATTTAAAATTAAATCATATAAGAAGCATGATATTGAGAAGTCTAAAAATTAAACCATGTTTTAATTAAATATGCATGAGGGAATGACTCATATGCTTGGGTCTATTAGTCAAGCAGTGGAAAGGATACCTTCAAAAGTGTTAGGAGATGCGACAAGTAGAGACCACTTGCACAAAGAAATTATCCCAACCAGTAGCACGAAAAATCTCTTCACAAGTAATCAAACCAGTAGCATCTTCAATTTGATAACATAAGCATAATTATTAAATTAATTCACTAACATCTTTAATTGATTGACAAGAACACAACGATGGACAAATTAGTCCCTAATTCAAAGCCAAGGTTGATAAAAATTGAGGCTTTAACATATGATAGTCCAAGCACACTAATGAACGCAAATCACAAGAAATCATACAAAAATCTTAACCGAATTACATTAATTTTCGATTTAAGAATCTGTCAAAGGGGAAAAGAGAGTAGAAGGGAATCGTAATTGCACATAAAAATAAATACGAAGTCAAACCTGGGATGGGTTCAAAAGAACCCATCATTTTTGGTGAACTTTGGAGGTGGGATGACTTGGCTTTTCCCTTAGACGGCAATGGAAATTATGGACTGGTGGTGCTGGTTTACTTTGACCGGTGGCTTATGGGCGTTGGTGGCTGAGATTGTTGGCTGGTTTCTCCAGTTGAAATCGCGGCTCGTAATGAAGGTGATGGGGTCTTCTTCAATGGCTGATGGTGAAGACGGAAAAGAGAACGGAGGGAGGAGAGATGCCTAGTCGCAAGGGGGTAGTTGCTGTTGGCGGTGACAGAGGCTGGCAGCGGTGATGGTGATGATGGAGTTGCAGCGGCATGGACTGAAAGGCTCCCTTGACTGTGACGGAGAGAGATAAGGCGGAGGAGGTCGTCGTTAGGGTGAAGAATACTGCAACACTAGTTGTTTTGTTAGCCGGAGTGGTGAACGGTGGTGGAGCGATGATGGTTTTTGTTGGTTTAGAGAGAGAGAAGATAGAGAGAGGGAAGAGAGAAAAATTATGCGGCTGATTTTCTTTTGGCATTTAGGGATTAGGTTTATTTTGATAGATGGTGGATTTGATCTCAACCATTGATCGGATGAGATTAATGGTTGTGATTAAAATCAAGAAGGGGATAAAATTATTTTAAAATTAAAAATAGACTAGAATTGAAATAAATTGAGTATAAGGACGAATAGAATTTAAATAAACTAGAGATAATTGAATTGACTTAGGTTGCTATTGTAATAATGATGAAAAAATAATGAGACATTGATGTAAAATTAATGTTACGTAAAATAACAACAACAATAACAACAACAACAATAATAATAACATTTAATCCAAAAATCTGTTTGATGCAAGAAAAGTGTGTAAAAATACTAACATTTAAAAAATTAATAATTTTGCTAAAATAGCAGCCTAAATGTAGTATCGGGAGGTCAAAATTTGGTGTCAACAACATGTGGGAAAAAATAATTTAATAAATATTAAAAAAATATGTAATAACAATAATTTGTTTATTTTAAAAATAATGAATGTGACACGTCATTGTTTATTTTATATCAAAATAATACATAAAATATATCAATATTCAAAATTAATAATTTTGGTAAAATAACAGCCTAAAAGGAGCATCGAGAGGTCAAAATTGGGTGTCAACATATCTTACACTCTCACACACAAATTTGTGGAACTATATATATATTCAGTCAGATCCCTTTATAATGTCAACTCATTATAACCACTAAAAATATTTTAATTTACCTATAAAAGTGGGCAGAGTAAAAAAGTAGAAGTATTAGTGGCGACAAAAATGATGACCACAACAGATCTCTCTTTAGCAGCGATTAAGTCGCCACAAAAGACTTTTAGTAGCGACAACTCATAGGTCATCACTAACCCAAATTTTATTCGAAAGATTACTACATATTTGTGGCGACATACACATAGTCGCCACTAAATATGTCATTATTAGTGGTGACTAAGTCGTTACAAAAGTTTTTTAGTAGCGACAACTCGTAGGTCGCCACTAACCCAAATTTTATTGGAAAAATTACTACATTTATGTGGCAACCTACACATTGTTGCCACTAAATATGTCATTATTAGTGGCGACTTTAACGGTCGCCCCTAAATCGTAAAACTTTTGTGGCAACCTTTGTATGTCGCCACAAAAATCCTAATTTTTGTGGCAACTGTTGTGGTCGCTACTGAAAGTCGTCACAAAAAATTGTATTTCTTGTAGTGCCCCCTTGATGTGCTCTAGACCTTTCTCTTGCTAAGGCCTTAGTTAATGGATCTGCAAGATTATCACAAGATTTGACATAATCAATATTAATGGTACTATTTGACAAATATGATCTCACATTACTATTTTTTCTCCTTAAAGGACTGGATTTACCGTTGTAATAATGGTTTTAAACTCTATCAATCATAGCAGTGCTATCATAATGAATTAAAAATAGAAGGAATTAGTTTTTCAAAATATGGTATTTGAAATAACAAATCTCTCAACCAATTCACTTTCTCGCTGGCTGAAGCTAAAGCAATATGTCATGGCCCAAGGCTACCCCCTATACCACCAGAAATTTGCTATTTTTTGATGGCTCATGTAGTCGGAAAATAAGGTATTTTCGACTACTTTTCGACTATTTAGTGGTAGTCGGAATAAAGCTTGTCGGAAAAAATTTCCGACTACTACTGTCGAAAATTTTCAACTACTGCAGTCGCAAAAATTAAATTATAAAATGACTCAACAAAAATAATATTTTGACTAGTGTAGTCGGAAGTTTAATAAAATAATTAAAAATAATTACTTAATAATTATAAGATTTTCGACTACATTAGTCGGAATATTAATTAATACTTATTTAATAAATAAAAAGTTTTAGCCAATGGTGCTTATAGTCACAAATGACCACAAGCTAACCCAAAAGCTGGTACCTGCTATGAGCACTGAATAAAATGACACTGATATAACATATTCAGAAGATAAGCTGATAAACTACTAAAAAATGGAATAAGAAATCATGTCCTCGATGGATGATGACTCACCACTACTGTTGTTGGGTACTTGAGCTGTCTAGGAGCGGTCGAGAAACTGAGCATCCGAACCTTTGTGATAAGACAGCATAGCGGAAAGAAAAGTATGCGATTAATACTTTAAATGTACTGGTGTATGAGAATAGGTCTGGCTAAAATATGTGGGGTACTGTGCACATGGGATAATGACTAATTAAACAACATAAAATAACTGAGCATGAATGCATAAAAACTGTAATATCTGAGAATGCAGGACCAAACATATACATATTTCTGAAATAATCAATAAATTAAAAGACTAAAATCCGTATAACTGAATAACTGTAAATCTGTATGCTTTGGTCAAGATAACCTGAACTGAATATACACTGAATACTGTACCGAGACTATGGGAGATATTATATAACCGACATGTCTTAATTTGAGCTAATCGGGGTCCAACCTATAATTTCAGCTGAAAGAGTATCAGTACTGTGCCACGAGTACTAGCACTGGTTGTATGGATTCACTAAACTGGTGTACGAAGGACTAATGAGTCACCCTCAGCTTACAGGCGCTCAAATAAGATATGTGTCACCCTCAACTGGCAGGTAAACACCTTGTCAACCCTCAACTGACAGGTAGACATCTCTAACCTACGCTGGCTATGTAGTTCTGTAACTCGGGGATTATTACTAAGGATCACACTCTCTACTGTCAGGTAAGTCCTTATCCCTAAGTTTGCTCGGTGCTAAATCCTACTCCCAACTGAACTGAACTAAGCTTGACTGAACATGATTTCATAACTTATAGTGCTCATCATGATTACATCCTTTATGTAAATAATAAAATTCCTGGTTTAACAGAATCATTACTGAAATGATCTGAATTCATGTAAAAACACTTAGGTATAGGATATTCATAACCCACCAGCACTAATGTAATAACAAGCTTAAATACTATAGTAAAGGATCATGGTTCAAAATCCAGAAGTATAGACATTCCATCAAACATGCGGGGATCATGAATTTAAACATGGGAATTCTTTAAATAGGGGAAAAACATGATTGCATGACTAAAAATCATAATTTTGGCATTTAACATGGAATTCACTTGAAATAGGATATGGAAAACTGAAATTCAAAGCATGAGGAAATCAAATCTTGCATGAGAGCATACATGGGCTGAATTATATTTAAAATAATCATGAAAACATGAATTAAACACATCTTAAGTAATATAAAAGACCATAATAATAAAAAAATCTATTCTTTAATTAAAAAGAGAGTTTTTGGGCTCCATAGGTGAAACCGACCCACGAATAAGCACCCCACATATCATAAGGTTTTAACTTGAAAGGAAAATTTCTATTCTTGATGCCTTACTTGAAGGTTCTTGAACTTGGGGAATTTTGATTTCTTGGGAAGAAAGGAATTGAATTCTTATTATTAGGGGAAGAGAGGGTTTTCTTGAGAGAGATTTGGAGAAGAAGGGAAAATAATGCCCTATGTAATGTCCTAATTCATTTTATGGATGATTTGGGTTGAGGGGGAAAACCATTATGGATGATTTGGGTTGAGGGGGAAAAACCAATTGTCCCTCAACCATTTAAATCAAAAATTGGACGCAACAACATTGCCGTGATGCGGTATAATCGTGGTCGTTGAGTTCCCTCACTGTGATGCGGTAAACATGAGTTTGGGACTATTACCACATCGCAGCCTTATTGTGGTAACCCACTAGTTTCGAGATCCAAACATGCCTCAAACCTTGTTCTAAAAATTCAAAACTTCTCCAAGACATACTTCTTACATCCGTGAACATAAATCAACTCAACAACCAACATCTTGAGGTCGGAAAGACAAAAAATAAAATCCTCGAAGTTTAGGGGTCTTGAAAATAACAAATTTCCCAACATTTAGTGAAATTATCAAGCCTTAAGCCCCTTATGCATGCAACTAAAATCTGAATAGAGCTAAGAATAGTATGTGGTATTACAATATCTCCCCTTAGGAATATTCGTCCTCAAATAAGACTGATTAGACTGAGAGTACTGTACTAAGGCAACTGACATCATATAATAAACATGTATGACTGGGAACATGATTACATAACTGAGTTTGAAACATAATACATGAACTGAACTTATTTCATGAATACATGAAATGACATAAGAATGATTATATAGCTGGAACTGAGAATGAGAAACAGTCAATCTGAGGAAAACTGTTACCTCAAGTTGAGTTTGAGTTTACGGAGAAAAGATGAGGGTACTTAGTACGCATATCTGCTTTTGTTTCCCAAGTAGCTCTCTCAACGGACTAATTCTACCCTAGAACTTTAACCAAGGGAACTTCTTTGTTCCTTAGTCTATGAATCTGACGATCTAGAATCTCAACTGCAACTTCTTCGAAAGAAAGACTATCCTGAACACCTATACTTTCTAAAGGAACAACCAAATCTGAATCACCAATACCCTTCTTTAACAAAGAAACATGAAATATCAGATGCACTGATGCGAAATATGTAGGAAACTCTAGCTCATAAGCTACCTTCCCAAAATGGTTAAAGATTTTATAAGGGCCAACATATCGGGGACTGAGTTTCCCCTTCTTGCCAAATCTCTTCACTTCCTTAATGGGTGAGATTTTCAAATAGACTACATCACCAATATCAAACTCAAGGTCTCTTCTCCTCATATCTGTATAAGATTTCTGACGGCTTTGGGATATCTTCAGCCTTTCCCTAATCAACTGAATTTTCTCTATCGTATCAAACATTAAGTCTTGCCCCATCAATAGAGAGCCTCAAATGGAGCCATTTGAATACTAGAGTGATAGTTGTGATTGTAGGAAAACTTTATCAAGGGTAAATGGTCATCCCAACTACCTTTAAAGTCAACAACACATACCCTCAACATGTCTTCGATGTTTTGAATGGTCCTCTCTATCTGAACATCCGTCTGTGGATAAAAAGTTGTATTGAGGTAAACTTGGATACCAAGACCCTTCTGAAAAGCCTTCCAAAACTAAGAGGTAAACTGAGTAACTCTATTTGAAATGATAGACAATGGAACTCCATACAACTTAACTAACTCTTTGATATAAAGCCTGGCATAATCCTCATCTATGTACAAAGTATGAATTAGCAAGAATTGAGCTTATTTAGTCATTCTATCTACAATGACCCATATCGAATCAAGATAACAACGCGTATGAGGAAAACCCATCGCAAATTCATGTTCACTGCTTCCCACTTCTAAGTAGGGATGCTGAACTCCTATAATGTACTGCTGGGCCTTTGTTTCTCAACTTTAACCTACTGATAATTCGAATACTTAGCCACAAACTCTGGAATATCCTTTTTTAGCCAATAGATTTTATGTAAATCACGGTACATCTTAGTGGCTCCTGGGTGAATGGAATAGCACACACCATGTGTTTCTGCCAAAATTCATTGCCTCAAATCATCAACACATAGAACATGTAACCTGCCCTTACAATGAAGTACACTATCTCCCCCTTGGGTGAAAACCTTTACTTTCTGATCTATGACTGATTCCTTCAACTTAACTAGACTGGGATCCCTATCTTGTTTTTCCTTTACTTTGGCAACCAATACAGATTTCGAACCATTATGAACACATACACTACCTTCAGCTGAGTCAACCAGCCAAATACCTAATCTAGCAAGATGATGAATCTCCTAAACTAACTTCTTCCTATCATCCTCAACATGAACAACACTACCCATAGACAATCTACTAAGGGCATCTTCCACTACATTGTCCTTTCCTAGATGATACAAAATAGTTATGTCATAATAATTTAACAACTATAACCATCTTATCTATCGAAGATTCAAATCTTTTTGTGAGAACACATATTGCAAAGTTTTATGATCCATGAACACAACAACATACACTCCATGAAGATAATGCCTCCAAATTTTTAGGGCAAAAATGATAGATGCCAACTTAAGATCATGGGTAGGATAAATTTTTTCATGGGGTTTAAGCTGTATAGAGTCATAGGCTATAAACTTACTGTAGTATCCCGTATTTTCGTGCTAGAATTCTAATTGTCGTTCCTATACTTCTAAGCTCTAATCCAAGTGATTCTCATGTGAATACAAGTTTCATGATCATTATCCTAGTCTATGGAGTATTTTAGAGGTGGAAAATATTTATAGCAATGACATACAACAAGGTTGAGCTAAGACCAATTGATTCATCCAAAGTTTGACATTCGATTCTACAAGGGTCAACTTCAAACGTGAATATCTCTTAATATACATGGAATTTTTTATCCCAAGACCTATCAAATTATAGATAATTGAATTATCTTTCCAACGATACCAATTTCATCAAATTCTGACACCCAAGCAAGGAGTTATGGCTTTGCAAAGTAGAGTGTATCGTCTAACCAATCACACATGGCTACTAGAATAGGTGTGCGATAAGCAATGCGGCGTATACTTAAATGTGTACGATAAGAAATGCGGCGCATACTTAAATGTATGCGATAAGCAATGCAGAGCACACTTAGTGTTTCAGGTAGTATAAACACTCCGTTTTGAGTTATTTTGAGGGCAATTAAGCCTTTTAGCACTCCTTAGACACCCCTAAACTTAACCTTACGAATTTAATATAATCTAAACACATCATAACCCTATTATTAATCTAAGATCATCATCCAAGAGCACTAAAGGAGAAAAATAACTAGGGTTGCACAATCAACATTGAGGCTCCAATCTTTCAATGAATCCGTTACCATAAAGGTATATGGGGTTTTTCAACAAGAACACACTTTTGTTCTTGTGCCCAAAAATAACGAAGTTATGGATTTTATATGTTTTACTATGATTTTGAAGCATGAATTTATATCCTATATTGATTATCATTACATTATGATGTTTTTGATATTTTAGAAGTGAAATTATATGAGAATGATGATATTTTGTTCCTTATGGCTAAATTTCCAGATTTTGAAGGAATTTCTATATGTTTATGATGTAAAGCTTGAACCTTGATAAATTTTCATATGATGTTGAGACATGAGTTTTGAACTCTAATTGAGATTGTCGTTTTTTTAGAAATCATGTGTTATAAATACTTTATGTTTGACTGAATTGAGATGATATAAAATATATCGGTTGTAAGAGACTCCCAATGTGTGTGTGTATTCTCCTATCTCATATGAAAAGTCTCATTCTTCTATCTGAGATGAAAACATATTTGTTTGAAAGACTAAGTTTGAGAAAGTCATTATTTTCAAAAGATTTAATGAACATACATTCCAAAGAGAATTTTTATGAGATTTGATTGCTTTGATGATTTGGAATTGAGATGGAAGTGAATTGAGATTTATTATGATGACTCACAGGTTTCACCGGATATATTTTACTCTCTTATGATTATGATGATTTTAATTCGAGCTAAGTAAGTCATTTATGTCAGCATGCATAATTTTATAAACTGTGATGATATTAAGATATTATTTTATATATGCATTGCACCCCCATATGCTCGGTACGTTTCCATGGTACTGACCCACATATTCGTATGTGGACTATATCTTCTCGGAATGTAGGTACAAGGTATAGTGTACATCTTTAGATCCAGTTAGTAGGTGATGAGTCCCTTTGATTCAAGGGCTTGAGTTAGTTATACAGTTCGAGAAGTGTTGTATTTTATTTATTCAGTCGTATTGAGTTGGGTTGGTCGGAAGTCATGATCCGGCTACCTACAGTTAGTACTAGTAGAGGCTTCATAGACAGTCAGTAGAATTTGATGTATTCCATTTCAATTTTGGTTGTAAAAGTAGAGTTGTAATCTTGTAAATTTAGTTTTGTATCTATCATATTCAGAAAAGAGTTATTTTTCGCAAATTTGTATAGATTTATACTTTTTGTTTAGTTGCTTATGAGTTATGCCAGTAGAAGGGTTAGCTTGGGGTTACTTATGATCCTAAGCATTGTGTGACATCTCGGGACCCGATTTTGGGGCGTTATAAACTTGGTATCATAGCACAGAGTTCAAGTGTCCTAGGGTGTCTATGAAGTCGTGTCTAGTTGAGTCTTGTAAAATGGTAGGGAGACGTTTGTACTTTTCTTTGAGAGGCTACAGGGCATTTAAGAAATGTCTCCATTCGTTTAAGTCTTAAATTGTGCTATAGAAAAGTTCTCTAAGAAACTAATACAGATTCTCATCTTACTCAAGTCAGGCCATCTTTGCCTTATTTCCAAGGTATCAGAAACAGTTAAGCTTAAGTCTCCATAGATAGTTATGGGATTGTAAGAGAGCTATAAAGTATCTCGCCAGTGCTTTTGAGTTCCGAAGATTGAATTTCTTTATCATATTTGTAAAGATCATGCACTAAATCCAAGTTAGATATGTTTTCAGATTCCTCCCCAAAATCCATAATGTAAATCTATACTTCCCTATCTATGTAGTATTCTTGAGATAACACGATCAACAAGTTCCAGTTCCTTCCCAGATAATGCTCTTATATTTGCTAGCAGAAGTTTCATAAAGTGGCTAAAGAAGAGCCTTGTAGTGTGTTATAAGTCCTTCAAATTTAAGTTATTCCCTCATTATTATGAGTTATTTAATTAAGACAAAGTAAGGTGTATTCTTAGATCATTGAATGTTGTGTATCAAGTTTCTATCTCTTATATTATGTAATCTTTTTATCATTATGTTTGTGAAAAATCAAAGTCTAGTGAAGCCATATGAGGCCTATTTCGATTCACTAGCATAGTTGCTTTGTTATTCATATAATTTTCTTAATCAAAACACAAAACCAAAGTCTAGTAAAGCCGTGTGAGGCCTATTTCGATTCACTAGCAACTTGTTATTTATCTTATTATTCTGGTGTTAGTTGAAAGTATGGGTTTCTATGTAGTGACAGAAGTAGTAATGTTTAGTTGAAAGTCTTGTTTTAGTTGAACTTGTGGGTCTAGAAGTGTAGTGGCAAGAATGGTGGTAAGGGCGATTTATTGAATATGTATAGCTGAATTTTTGCTTCTGATTGAATTAGTAATGAAGTGATATACCCTTGTTTGTTAGTTTAGTGAAGTTAGAGAAGGAGATTATTAGTTAAGATGGATTTTTGTTTGCTTGAAGTATGAAAAGAGTTATTGATGGTATTTCTTGTGCTAGGAAAGTATAGGTTTTGATAGAAGTACTTGGTGGTTGAGTATTGTTAATTTAGGCTTTCATGAGATTGCAAGAGGAAGTTTAGTTGAAATTTATAAAGCTATGAATGTAATTTAGGTGTGAAGATGGGTAAATAGTAATGATGTGAAGAAGAAGGATGTGTTAACAGATTATGAATAAGATAGGCCATATGATTATGATCGATTGTCATTGTGTATTAGTTTTTCTTAATGCTATGTTCTATAGTTTTGAAGTGAAAATTGTGTGTGAGATTGGGTTGTAAATCATGTTTAGCTCTAGACATTAAGTTTAAATAGTTGATGGTTCGGTTGTTGATGCTAGTAATATGGAGGTGATCTAGTAGGCCTGAATAATGTATACAAGAGTATAAGATCATGTGTTCGTAATTAAGTATGGTGTAGAGGTGTGCCCAAGGTGCTATAGGGATGCATTATTTTTTGAGGATTATTGCATATTGTGTGGTGAGTAGTAACGTTGAGTTGCTAGCTGGAGAAAGGCTAGTTAGATAATTTATGTTGTTCTTGATAGCTAAGTTAAGGAGTTATGATTGAAGATATTGAGTATTTTTAGTATGATTTTATTCTCATGGTTTGGGAAAAATATAAGGATAGAAGTGTGATCTTGGTAGGCTATGATTATGTGATTAGAGATGTAGATATGGTTACAAATGAGAGTGTAAGTCTTTGATGATGATTATTGAAGCTAGGAATTAAGGATGGCATATGGATGGGTTATTCAAGAATGAAGTCGATAAGTTCGAAATTGGTTTATTCTTGTGAGTTTAGCATTTATGTGTAGATAATAGAATGATGAAATTATGGCTTAATATCGAGGATATGGAGTAGACCATCATACTTAGAATACCAGCTTTGACTTAAGGGGGAGATGGTTAGTGAAGAACCAAACCGAGTTTTGAGAATTAGATTGTGATACATGTCAATAATGAGTTATGATGAGATAGTGATCCCTTCGTACTCTAGAGTAATCCTTGGATTTCAGTCATTACAATACCAAATTCATCACTTGCTTGACAAATCCATGCCATGGGCCTATGCTTATACCTATCATGTGTGCTCAAGCCCATTCTCAGCTTCTAGCAAGCATGTAACAGCTTCACTCTGTGATTCGAGTTATCTCTTATGAATCTATGAACTTCAGTCTTATGTTGAATAGCTCTTGATAAGTATAAACTTATGTTTCAGAGTATGACCAGTTCTTAAACTTATGATACTAGTGAAGTTCTCATTGTATCATGCATATCCTCAGCTTAGATTTCTTTAATGAATCCATGCCTTTGATATTTTATTCCTCAGGACAAAGATAAGTGTTAATGTTATGTATTGTAGTTTTCATGCTTCTGGTTCATATGTGTTAGCTCTTCGGTGACCTCTTCCTATGTTAAGATAGTGGTGATGATAGTGGATAAGTAATGGTTTATATGTAAGAGAATTGATGACCCTCATTAAGAAAGATTATTTATGCTCTTCTATCTAAGGCTAAAGTGTGAAGTAAGATTGAGGCCAAGTCTTTGATATATGTCATGGTTAGTTAGATATTGTGTGTATGTTTTTAAGAATAGTGCAAGAAAATTGTTGTTGATAAAGGTTTAGAGAATATGCGAAGTATGCCTTTAGGGGTATTTTCCTTAAAGTTATATGTGATTTTTAATGATAGGCTTGAATGTCATGTTGGGTGTAAGATGATGAATGCAATATGCATTAGTGAATCCATATAAAGAGTTTTAAATTAGTCATTGAAGTGGTAAAGCATGTTATACTTAGGGTGTGAGCTCTAAGAAGATATAGAATATTAAACCTTGTGGTTTAGACTAGTATTGTGGTTTGGCATGTTGTATCTTGTGATTTAGTGTTAGGCTTGATCATGGTGAGAGAAATTAGTTTAGTTTAGACCTTAGTAGAAAGATTTCGTAGTACCAATATGAGAATTATAAGTTGAATCAAATGAATATGGTATTTAAGGGGAATAGTATAGTTAAGAGAGCATTTGAGAAGTGATGAGCTTGAAGTAAGAAGTTGTGTTGCCTACGGCCTAGCAATCCTATCCTAGTTTATGAGTTATATAATTATATTCCATGCTATAGAGTTATACCAATGTTGTAATTTCTTAGTCAAATGTTTTGTTCAGAGCATGCCCAGAATTCTTTGCTCCCTAATATCAATAGAATTTCGTAGAAAAGTGCTAAAGAAATACTCCATTTGAGTATGGGTAATCAGTATGATCCAGTCTATATGGCCTGTAATCTAGTATAGCAAGTAAGGACATAAGCTCCTATAGATTCTTAATTTTCCAGCTAGTGTTACTATCCGCAGTCATATACGTATGTACATTCCAAGAGGTAATGTGTTTGTGTCCAATTAAATTATGAATTCAACTTAGTTCATGCATCAGTTTCAGTTTCAGATATGAAGTCAAGATTCAGTTCGTAAGTATTCTATGTAGTATCACAGTCTCTTCCTAGTATTTTCATCAAATTATTATCATTCGGGGACAAATGATCCCAAGATAGGGATGTTGTAATACCCCGAGTTTTCATATCATAAACCTCTCATCCTTTCTCATGAGATCAGATCCAGTGCAAACTAATGGTTACTCATAAGTTGACACTCTCGTTTCTATCTTAGACATATAGTTATTTTTCTTGAGGATTCATGCACTTGCAGACCAGTTCAGGAGCTCATTATTCTTGAGATCCAGTGATTCAGTTCTATCAGTTACACATGATATCTTGAAGAATAATATTCTTCTGTGTTTCAGGTTAATTATCCACATTCGAGGACGAATGTTCCCAAAGAGGAGATAATGTAATACCCCATATTTTCGTGCTAGAATTCTAACTGTCGTTCCTGCGCATCTAAGCTCTAATCCAAGTGATTCTCACGCGAATACAAGTTACATGATCATTATCCTAGTCTATGGAGTAGTTTAGAGGTGGAAAATATTTATAGCAATGACGTAGAACAAGGTTGAGTTAAGACCAATTGATTCATCCAAAGTTTGACATTTGATTCTACAAGGGTCAACTTCAAACGTGAATATCTCTTAATATACATGGAATTTTTCATCCTAAGACCTATCAAATTTTATATAATTGAATTAGTTTTCCAATGATACCAATTTCATCAAAATCCGACACCCGAGCAAGGAGTTATGGCTTTGAGAAGTAGAGTGTGTTGCCTAACCAATCGCACATGGCTACTGGAATAGGTGTGCGATAAGCAATGCGGCGCATACTTAAATATGTGCGATACATACTTAAATGTATGCGATAAGCAATGCGGCGCACACTTGGTATTTCAGGTAATAAAAACACTCCGTTTTGAGTTATTTTTAGGGCACTTAAGTCTTTTGGCACTCCTTACACACCCCTAAACTTAACCTTACGAATTTAATAGAATCTAAACACATCATAACCCTATTATTAATCTAAGATCATCATCCAAGAGCACTAAAGGGGAAAAACAACTAGGGTTGCACAATCAACATTGAGAGTCCAATCTTTCAACGAATCTGTTACCATAAAGGTATGTGGGGTTTTTCAACAAGAACACCCTTTTGTTCTTGTGCCCAAAAATACTTTCTTTTACGAAGTTATGGATTTTATATGTTTTACTATGATTTTGAAGCATGAAGTTATATATCCTATATTGATTATCATTAGATTATGATGTTTTTAATATTTTAGAAGTGAAATTATATGAGAATGATGATATTTTGTAACTTATGGCTAAATTTCCAGATTTTGAATGAATTTATATATGTTTATGATGTAAAGCTTGAGCCTTGATAAATTTTCATATGATGTTGAGACATGAGTTTTGTACTCTAATTGAGATTGTCGTTTTTTTAGAAATCATGTGTTATAAACACTTTGTGTTTGAATGACTTGAGATGATAATGAAGCTTTGACCTTTTAGTCGTAAAAAGGGGTTGATTTGAACCCGAGGTGATAAAAGAAATCCACTTTTATTGATTATTATAAAAAGGGTAGCATGATGGCTTCTGTTGTGAATTGTTGAATTATTTATTTGTGGATTTTCTTTTGAAAAGATCTGAGCTAAGTTCGAGAGTATTCTTTAGCACCGAGCGGGAGGTATAAAAGGATTGGTACTTCCCTAGAACTACATGCCCCCGTAGAATGTGAGCCTGAGGCTGATTTATATAGTGATCACTAGTGTTTGGATTGATGATTTAAGGTCCTACTCTGATGGAAAGGATAGGACAGTTCTCCCTAACGTGGGTTAGACGTTGGACTCCATGTAGCTCACATGGTTTATGTCGGTTGTAAGAGAATCCCAATGTGTGTGTGTGTATTCTCCTATCTAATATAAAAAGTCTTATTCTTCTATCTGAGATGAAAACATATTTGTTTGAAAGACTGAGTTTGAGAAAGTCATTGTTTCAAAAGATTTAATGAACATATATTCCAAAGAGAATTGTTATGAGATTTGATTGCTTTGATGATTTGGAATCGAGATGGAAGTGAATTGAGATTTACTATGATACTCACATGTTTCAATTGATATATTTTACTCTCTTATGATTATGATGATTTTAATTTGAGCTAAGTGAGTAATTTATATCAGCATGCATAATTTTATAAACTGTAATGATATTAAGATATTATTTTATATATGCATTGCACCCCCATATGCTCGGTACATTTCCATGGTACTGACCCACATATTAGTATGTGGGCTACATTTTCTCGGATTGTAGGTACAAGGTATATTGTACATCTTCAAATCCAGTTAGTTCGCGGTATCCAGTCAACAGGTGATGAGTCCCTTTGATTCAAGGGTTTGAGTTAGTTATACAGTTCGAGAAGTGTTGTATTTTCTTTATTCAGTCGTATCGAGTTGGGTTAGTTGGGATTCATGACCCGGCTACCTACAGTCAGTACTAGTAGAGGCTTCATAGACATTCAGTAGAAGTTGATATATTCCGTTTCAGTTTTGGTTGTAAAAATAGAGTTGTAATCTTGTAAATTTAGTTTTGTATCTATCATATTCAAAAGAGTTATTTTCCACAGATTTGTACTTTTTGTTCATTTGCTTATGAGTTATACCAGTAGAAGGTTTAGCTTGGGGTCACTTGTGATCCTAAGCACTATGTGATGTCTCGGGACCTGATTTCGGGGCGTTACACTTACCTCTCTGCATCACTACACAACCAAGACCAAGTCTATAAGTATCACAATAAACTATGAATCCATCTGAAGCATCTGGAAAAGTCAAGACTGGGGTTGAAGTGAGTCAAGTCTTCAACTCCTAAAAACTCTTCTCACATGAATCTGACCACTAAAATTTGACAATCTTTCAAGTCAACCTAGACATGGGGGATGAAATAGAAGAAAACCCTTCAACAAATTATCTGTAATAGGTAGCTAAACCAAAGAAACTCCTGATATCTGATAGAGAGATTGGTGTGGGATAGTCTCTCACTAATTCGATCTTTTGAGGGTCAACTCGAATATCGTCACCATAAATATTATTGCCAAGAAAAGCTACTAATCTTATCCAAAACTCATACTTACTAACTTGGCAAACAACTGATGAGTTCTAAGGTTCTGCAATACAATTCTTAGATGGTCTACATGATCAGTTTTACTATGGGAATAGACAAGACTATCATAAATAATTACTATGATGAACATGTCCAAGTACTGCTTGAACACTCTATTCATCAAGTCCAAGAAAGCTGCAGGGGCATTCGTGAGTCCAAAATACATAATTAGAAATTCAAAGTGACTATACCAACTTTTGAAAGTTGTTTTCAAAATGTCATATTTTGTGACGTTGAGCTAATGATAGCCGTCTATCATAGAGAATTAACTGGCACCCTAAAGTTGGTCGAACAAGTCATCAATCCTGGAGAGTGAATACTTATTCTTCATTGTAACTTTGTTCAACTGACGATAATCGATGCACATTCCGAGAGAGCTATCTTTCTTACGCATGAAAAGAATAGGAGCGCCCCATGAGGAAAACTGGGCCTGATGAATCCTTTATCTAAGAGATCTTTCAACTGTTCTTTAAATTCTCCAAGCTCAGCTAGAGTTATTCTTTAGAGAGGAATAGAGATAGGCTAGGTGTCTTGAAAGAGATTTATTCCAAAGTCAATTTTCCTTTTGGGAGAATCTCTAGGAAGGTTTTCAGGGAACACATCTGGAAATCCCCTCACTACTGAAACTGAGTCGAGACTTGGAGTCTCATAATTAGAGTCTTTGACTCGCACAAGATGGTACATGGACCCATTCAATATTATTTTTCTTTCCTTAAGATAAGAAATAATCTGAACCTTAAGCACAGAGGTACTACCCATCTATTCAATAACTGGTTCATTGAGAAACTGAAATTAAATGACTCTATTTCTACAATCAACTGAGACATAGAATGAGTGGAGCCAATCCATGCCAAGAATCACATCAAAATAACTCATCTCTAACTCCACAAGATCAGGTGAGGTAACTTTCTAAGATACAATAATCAGGCAAATTCTGTATACCTATCTGGCTGTAATAGATTTACCTACTGGAATAGACACTGAGAAATATTTTGCTAAGGATTCTAGACTAACACTAAAGTCGACTGCTATATAGGGGTTACAAAGGAGAGTGAAGCTCCGGGGTCTAATAAAACATGAACATGGAGATAAAAGACTTGCAACATACCCGTAACTACATCAAGAGAACTTTCCTGATGATGCCTGGCATATTTTCCATAAAGCATATTAGCATGACCACTGTTCATACTACCCTGGGACTTAGATCCTGGCGCCCTATCTCTACTATCTTGCCTGAACTTAAGCCCTGGCTGAAGATGGAGTTGGGGATGAAAACTTCTGAAGGAACTGAGAACGGTTACCACCTTCCGACCCTGGTTGAGAAAAGTTAAAACTGCTTTTGTTCTGGCCCTCTTATTCTCTCTCTTTTCCCTTAAGCTTCTCTTCCTCAATCTGCTGAACATGAACCATAAGTCTAGATAAGTTCATCTCATTAATAAACATAGCAGTCTTACACTCCTTAACCATACTATCAACTATACCAAACATGAACTTACTCATTCTAGACATATTGTCAGCCATCACATTAGGAGCATAAGTTGCCAAATGAGTAAACTTAAGAAAGTACTCCTTCACACTCATACTACCTACATCAAATCAATGAACTCCTGAATATTACCCTCTCTTAACTCTAATGGGAAGAACCTATCTAGAAAAGTTATGGAAAATTCCTCCCACGCAACAGCCCTGCATCAATATCACAATCCTCCTTATACTGCTTAAACGAGGTGTGAGCTATATCTTGCAACTAATATGTAGTCAAATATTCACTCTCACTGAAAGTGGCACCCATAATATCTGTCACCTTCTGCACCATATCTAGAAACTCTGGCGGATCCTCTTCAAACTTGGATCCCAAAAATAAAGGAGGATTCATTCGAGTGAAATCCCGAATCCTAGCTGCAGTTGTATTTTCCACTAGATTGGGATGAAAAAACAACCTATTGATTGTTATAAGTAGTTATTAAATGGTCTAAGGTAGTAAAAACAACTCTGAAATCGACGTGAGAGACATGTTCATTCAAGGGATCTTCTTGAATAGGCGGAGGTGTAGGATGGTCCCCATTTCTTCTTTCGTTATTTCATCTGGGATACATAGTCTATAAACGGAATGAAGGATGAGTTGGAAAAAGAGTTTAAAATGAGCTCTTGCCATTTTTCATGACATAAATACTGAAAGAAGGGGAAACTTTTCCTAAAATATCTCGTAGCTTCACATCCATAAATGTGGTGCTCACACCAATGTATAAGACTCTACTCAATGCAACTTTTAAACACCCTAGATCATGGTACAACTTTAATCTCTGATACCAAGTTCTGTCATGACCCAAGGCTATCCCCTAGCTATGAGAATGGTGCTTACGGTCACAAGTGACCATAAGCCAACCCATGAGCTGATACCTGTAGTAAATACTGGATAAAATGGCACTAATATAACATATGCAGATGATAAGTTGATAAACTATTAAAAAACTGGAATAAGCAATCATGTCCTTGATGGATGAGGATTCACTACACACTAAGCTGTCTAGGAACAGTTGGGAAACTGAGCGTCCAAACCTATATTATAAGATAACATAGTACAAAGAAAAGTATGTAATCAGTACTTTTAATACACTGGTATATGAGATGAGGTCTGACTGAAATGCATGGGGTACTGTGTATATGAGATAAGGACAAACTAAATAGCATAAAATAACTGAGCATGATTACATGAAAACTGTAATATCTGAGAATTCAAGACCAAGCATATACATATTTTTGAAATAATCTGTAAACTGAAAGACTGAAATCTGTATAACTGAATAACTATATATCTGTATGCCTTCGTCAAGAAAACTTGAACTGAATATATACTTTATACTGTACTGAGACTGTGGGAGGTATCATATAATCGACATGCCCAATCTGGGTTAATCGGGGTCCAACCTGTAATCCTAGTTGGAAGTGTGTCAGTATCGTGCCACGGGTCTAACACTGGCTGTGTGGATCAACTCAACTAGTGTCCTGAAGGACTAATGCGTCACCCTTAACTAGCAGGTGCTCTAATGAGATATTTCACCCTCAACTAGAAGGTAAACATATTAACAATCCTCAACTGGCAGGTAGATATCTCTAACCTACACTAGCTACGTAGTTATGTAACTCAGGGATGTTTACGAAAGGTCAAACCCTCTACTGTCAGGTGAGCCCTCATTCAAAAGTGCGGTCAGTGCTAAATCATGCTCCCAACTGAACTGACACTGGAACTGAACTAAACTAAGCTTGACTAAACATGATCTGAATTCATGTAAAAATACTTAGGTATTGGGTAATCATAACCCACCAGCACTGAATGATCATTGAATGTAATAACAATCTTAAAAAGTGTAGTAAAGATCATGGTTCAAAACCCATCAGCATAGACATTCTATCAAACATGTGGTGATCATTAATTTAAACATGGGAATGCTTTAAATAGGGGAGACAACATGGTTGTATGACTAAAAATCATAATTTGGGTATTTAACATGGAATTCACTTGAAATAGGACATGGGAAACTGAAATTTAAAGCATGAAGAAATCAAATCTTGCATGGGATCATACATGGGCTGAATTACATTTAAAATCAACATGAAAACACAAATTAAACCTATCTGAAGAAATATAAAATATCATAATTAAAAAAATCCATTCTTTAATTGAAGAGAGTTTTTGGGCTCCATGGGTGAAAGAGACCCATGAATAAACACCCCACATACCTTAAGCATTTAACTTGAGAGAAATTTTTTTATTCTTAATGCCTTCCTTGAAGGTTCTTGAACTTGGGGAATTTGAATTATTGATTTCTTAGAGAAAAGGAATTAAATTCTTGTTCTTAGGAGAAAGAGAGGGTTTTCTTGAGAGGGATACATAGAAAAAGGGCAAACAATGCCCTAAATGATGTCTCAATTCGTGTTATGAATAATTTAGGTTGAGGAGAAAAGACCCAATTGCCCATCAACCATTTAAATCAAAAGTTGGACGCAACAACATCATTGCAACGCGGTATAATCATGGTAGTTGAATTCCCTCACCGCAATATGGTAAATATGAGTTTGGTACTATTGCCGCGCCACGGCCTTATCGCATTACCTCACTGGTTTCATGATCCAAACATGCTCCAAACCTTGTTTAAAAAATCCAAAACTTCTCTGAGACATACCTCTTACATCATTGAAAATGAATCGACTCAACACCAATATCTCGAGGTCGAGAAGACCATAAATAAAATATTCAAAGTTTAGGGGTTTTGAAAATGACTAAGTTTCCAACACTTTGTGAAATTTTTAGGCCTTAAGCCCCTTATGCATGCAACTGAAAGCTGAGCAGAGCTAAGAATAGTATGGGGTAATACACAATATATCCAGCCTTTATGGTAGAGTTATCAATAATAGTTTACTTTCTAGATTTCCAACAAATAGAACCACCACCGAAAGAAAAAATAACAAGTAATAGATAAGGAATTACCTGATAAAGTGTCCTAATCTGTATCACAAAAGCCTTCAAGTACTACAGGGAATTTTTAATAGTTTAAACCATAATTTTTCATTGCAATTAAATATCTCATTACTCTCGTTATAGCATGTCAATGTTCATTATCGGGCTTGCTAGTAAACCTACTAAGTACTTCTACAGCATATGCAATATCAGGCCTAGTGCAATCAGTCACATATCTCAAACTTCCAATTATGCTAGCATATTCCTTTTGGTTTATCACATCATTTTTACTTTCACTAGGAAACAAGTGAACACTAGAATCAAAAGGAGTTACAACAAGCTTGCAATCAAGAAAATTATATTTTTAAAAATTTTCTCAACATAATGTGACTGGTCAAGGAAAATTTCATCACATGCTCTAGTAATTTTTATTCCTTGAATAAAATTTGCCGCACCAAGATATTTCTTATTAAAATGACTTTTAAGAATATTTTTTGTTTCACTAATAACATTCATGTTAGATCCAAAGATCAATAAATCATCAACATATAGGAAAATAATCACATGCATATTGTTCCAAGACTTATGATATATGAACTTATCACACTCATTTGTTTTAAAGCCATTAACAATTATGCAGAAATCAAACTTTTCATGCCATTGCTTTGGTGTATGTTTCAAGCAATATAGAAATTTAGTAAGTTTACACACTTTTCTTTCTTATCTCTCCTCAACAAAACACTAGGATTGTTTCATGTAAATCTCCCCATTTAGGTTTCCATTTAAAAAATAGTTTTTACATCCATTTGATGAATTTATAAATCAAAAATTGTCGTAATAGAAACTAAAAGTCTAATGAATGTAACTCTACTTATCG
The DNA here is from genome assembly GCF_002878395.1 of Capsicum annuum. Taxonomy (NCBI): domain Eukaryota; kingdom Viridiplantae; phylum Streptophyta; class Magnoliopsida; order Solanales; family Solanaceae; genus Capsicum; species Capsicum annuum. The sequence continues at coordinate 1,068,457 of NW_025820326.1, forward strand.
AAGAAAAGTATCAAGCAATTCTAGGCTTTTTAGTTGCCTAAAACCTTTAGCCACTAGTCTATCCTTGTATTTATCAATAGATCTATCTGATTTTAATTTTTTATGTAAGACACATTTACATCCAATTGTTTTACAGCCTAGTGGTAAATCAACTAGCTTCCAAGATTTATTAAAAATTACGATTTCATTCATCATTTGTAGCCTCTTTCTAAAAAAATAACATCATGTGACGATAAAGTTTCTTTTAAAGTGAAAGGGACATCTCCAACTTTAAAAATATAATAACCAAGACCAAAATCTTTTTCTACTCTAGCTCGTTTACTTCTTCTTAACTCAAAATCATCATTTTCTTTATTTTTTAAAATAGAAGTTGAAGAACTAGGTAGTGACAAAATATTTCTTCAGTCCTTTCAGCCCTACTATTTTTAGAATCAAAAGAAAATTTAGTTTCATGAAAAATAGCATTGCATGATTCTATTATACACTATATTAAAGATTAAAAAATCTATAGGTTGTACTATTTGAAATATAACCAAGAAAAGCAGAAGTAGTAACCTTTCTTACCCGACTTAGAGATTTTAGGATCCATTAACCTTACATAGGTTAAGCAACCCCAAAATCTTATATATCTCAAATTGGGCTTATAGCCTTTCCACAACTCAAAAGGTGTTAATTTGGTCATTTTATGAGACACATGATACAACACATAATAAGCTGTCAAAAGAGCTTCACCCCAAAAATTTAAAGGTGCACTAGACTCAATTAACATGGCATTAATTAACTCAATCAGCGTTCTATTTTTTCTCTTCGTTACACCGTTAGATGCAGAAGAATAAAGAGGAGTAGTTTCATGAATTGTACTCAATGATCTAACAAAAGTATTGAACTCATGTGACTCATATTCACGGCCTCTACACTTCTTATTCTTTTTATTTTTCTACCAAACTAATTTTCAACTTCATGGAGAAAGTTTTAAAATTCTCAAAAGCATCAGTTTTATTTTTCATTAAGTAAACAGATATAAACTTAGAAAAATCATCAATGAAAGTGATAAAATATCTATTTACTCTACGAGTTAAAATTCCTCTAAGTTCACAAATATCTGTATGAACTAATTCTAATAAATAATTTATTCTTTCAACTTGAAAATGAGGCCTTTTGTGATTTTTTTTTTACTACAAGCCTCACATTTTTAAAAATTATTTTTTGATTATTGAAGTTAATCTTAAAGTACTCATGATTCCCACATAACGATTATTTATATGACACAAATAAGCATGCCAAAAGTTACTAGAAGAAAGCATATAAATAGAAGTAGATATTTTATTTATTTCAACATTCAACTTGAACATACCATCACAAGTATACCCATTTCCCAAAAAAATATTATTCTTCACAATTACATATCGATCAGATTCAATAATCTATTTGAAGTCTGCTTTATTAAGAAGAAAACCAGACATCAATTTTTTTCTCGTGGAATAAGTATAAAGTACATCTTTTAAAATTAATAGCCTTCCAGAAATAAAACTCAACTCTACATCTCTCATTCTAAGCACTTGAGTTGTGTGAGAATCTCCAAGCATGATGATTTTGGACTCCTCAAAATGAGTATATTTTTTAAACCAGTCTTTTTCATAACAGACATGACATTTTGCATCAGAGTCTTCACACCATCCATCAACATTCTCCACCATGTTTATGTTTGTTATTACCCCAGTAAACTATTCTCCAGTAACGTTTGCCTGAGCTGTAGACCCACGTTTTTGAAATTTGAAAAATTGAGTAATATTCTCACTCTTTTCACGGACAAAGCACGGTCCCTTTTCTTGAACATGTTGATTTTTTGCTTGGTTATTTCCACCATTATTGTCCTGGGAATGTCTACCATCATTTTTCTTAAATTTTTTCTTCTTAGGCTTCAAAGTTATATTTTTGTTAGTTTCAGGGGTAGCTTTATTTTAAGTAGTTAAATTTACCTTCGGTGTGATGTTTTTCTCTTCTGTTTGTAAAAGTGCATCTTGGCCCCTTGTCTTTTCTTCCATGCAGATTCTCATTATTAATGTTTCAAGAAAAGTTTTATTTTGCTTGTGGTGCATAATTTTTTGAAATTCCCCAAGAAAGAGGAAGTTTATATATTATTCCACAAATAATAAGGTTATTTCCAATTTTAACTTCCTCAGACCTAAAATCTCCAACAATCATTATGAAGTCCTAATATTTTTTACCTCTATTGTCCACCATTTGAAAATGAAAAAACCTGCTAACAACATAATTTTTTGCTCCAACCTCCTTAGTGTCATACTTACTATACAATGTTTTTCAAATTTTATTTGCACTAGAGTAAATTATATCATAATAATCATAAAAATTATCAGATTGATAATTAAGTAAAAAACACCGACACTTGTAGGAGTCACCGTCGTATTTTTCAACTTTACCATTGTATTTTCCAACTTTTTCTTAAAGAGAAATAAGTTCGTTGTTGATCATGGAAGAGTTATCTACTTTATTGGGATTCTTCTTAGTTAATACATAAGAAACATCGAGAAGACTTAAGTAGAAAAACATTTTACCCTTCTACCTCTTGAAATGAGTACCATTGAATCGGAATGGCTTGCTAAGATCTCCCATCTTGATATTCGTGGATTTTTTTGTTGTTTCTATTAAATATCTTTAAAATTGCTGGTGAAATAACAATAATATGACAACTGAAAAAATTATATTTGAAGAAAATAAAAAAACGTCTTCTCCTTCTTCGGCTAAGGCGTGGATATCTCGCTCTCTTTAAGAAGATTCAAGCCCACTGCAGAAAATATTTTCATCGGTCTAGCAGTAATCTTCTTGACTTGTCTCCTCTAAGATACAATAGACTTCTCACAAAGAACATCTCAACAACTCTGGACAAGAGTTGAGTTCAAAGCTCCATAAAAAGAACACCTCCTTTCAACTAATAAACTCTCTTTTTTACTAACTTTTGTGAACTCTATATTATCTTGTACTTATAAAAATATGCAATACTATATCTATTTATAGGAGAGGGAGACTTCCAAGTAATGAATAAGAATGAATGAGGAGTAGTAATGATGGAATATCAATAGCATTTTGGTTATAAGAGTTAAAACACAAAAAGAGTAGGATAACAGAGAAATAAAGAGTGGGAAGTTACATGTATCTCAAAAAAAATAGAGGTCAAATTCAACTACCATTAACCAAGAGTCTATTGGGTTCAAGGTGTATGTGTGAATGGAAAATGGAGGGAAAAACAGTGAAGGGAAAGAGAGACACTAAAATAGAAAGTGTACTCTTTTAACGAAAAGTTTACTAATTCTCCCACATTGGTGGGAAAAGGAACTTTTAAGTGTTTTTAATAAGGAACACTTACTCTAATTGGATAGTGAGGCAAGAAAAAGGTGGTGCCTCGCGCGGTCGTCGTCGTCGCTCGCATAGCTTCAGCTTTGGCTTTGAATTTGGATTTCGATTTTGATTTCAATTTGGATCGATCGAGGCAAAAGGCCCACTGTTTCACACTGTAGGGAAATCTGCGTGCGTACTTCAAAAACCTGCGGGTGTAGGTATTTACTAGAATTTAGACAGTGTTACCTATGACCACAGATCAGGCACAGGTCCAGCAAAGAATGGGCGCAAGTGATATGAGTGTACTGAATAGGTTGCTTTTTGCCGAATCAATGCATCCTTTCCTAAAGGACACATTAAAGGCTATAAATACCTGATATATTCCTCAAGTATAGACATGATTTTTGACAACAAAACACTCTTCATATCTTCTAAAACTCATTGTGATCATTAGCTGTTGAGTGAGTTCGACGAATCTAATAATTTGAGTTTTGTTAGATTGAAAGCCATTTTATCCTGAAAGAAAAATTCCAAAACCTCAGGTACAGTGAGGGGAATTATTCCTTAAGGACACACCGTGAAGTTGGGGGACTTGGCTTTACGTTTTTGTTTTATCTTATTTCTTAAAAATAACACACTTCTTTGATAGATTATTTTTAATCTTATTTTAAAGGTGTTAAGGAACTTTATAGGTGTTCTTGTTTTGAGACTTGAACTTGTGTTGAAGTTGTTGTGCCTATATACAATTTATTGTACCCCAAAAATATTGAAAATAACAATCTTAAGGAATAACTTTTTGTAATCTGTATTGCTTGATTTTGGGAAAGCTTTTAGCTTACTACTTCGTTAGAACTTAACTAGTGGTTTGAAGAAATAAAATCTTCATCACAAGTTAAAGATTAGTCGGCTGATGGTTAGAAGTCATAAAAACTTCATTGTTATACTAGAAATAAGAGGTGTTTAAGGTTGTTGCAACTTTATTAATAGTATTTTGATATACTAAAGTTATGTCTTGTTGTGATAGAAAAATGACTACCAATAGGCAAGTGCATGATGCTGGAATAAGTATGGTGGAAACTAGTATTGCCAGGATGATACGTACTAATGCTATGCAAGCTATGACACCAGCAGAGAAACCCAAAAAAATTGCGGGTATTGACTTCAAAAGGTGGTTGCAGAAAATATTTTTCTTCCTCACAACTCTTTGTCTTCAATGGTTCATATTTGCAGAATCTCCAGAGCTGCCCGAGGGAATCTCTGAGCAAGAGCGATATATTATTGTGGAGGCTTAGAATCACTCAAATTTCCTTTGTAGGAACTACATTTTGAGCGGTCTCCAAGATGACCTTTACAGTATGTATAGTGGAATAAAGATAGGAAAAGAGTTATGGAGATCGCTAAAATGGAAGTATAAGACTGAGGATGCCGAAACTAAAAAGTTCTTCGTTGAAAGATTCCTAAAATATAAAATGATAGATATCAAATATGTTGTTTCCCAAGTGCAGGAACTGCAAGTGATCATCCATGATCTCCTTGCAAAAGGTATGATTTTGACCAATACCTTTGTTGAACAGTTTAAAAATATTCTTAGTATTCACATAAACTTCATTGTAGGTTTGATCGTGAATGAAGCATTGCAAGTAGCAACAATAATAGAGAAGCTACCACTTATGTGGAAGGACTTTAAGAACTATTTAAAACACAAACGTAAGGAGATGTCAATCGAAGATCTAATTGTACGACTGCACATCAAAGAAGATAATAAAGATATGGAAATAAGGTCAAGAGGAAATTCTGCAATTAATGGAGCAAACATTGTAGAAGATGACCAAAACAACTCTAAAAAGCAAAATAAAGCTGGAAATGAAAGCAATCAACCCAAGAAGAAATTCAAGGGAAAATGCTTCAAATGTGGCAATATTGGACACAAGTCTACGGATTATAGTTCCCTAAAGAAAGGAAAGAAGAAGGACCAAGCAAATATGGTTGACTCCAAAAAAGAAATGGATGATCTGTGGCCATGCTATCTGAATGCAACTTGGTGGGAAATCCTCGTGAATGATAGATGAATTCTGGTTCCACCTGCCATGTTTGTGCTAATAAGGAGTTGTTTTCGACGTTCGCTCCAACTCAAGGAGAATAAATATCTACATAGCAAACTCCATTACTGCAACAGTAGAAGCAATAGGAAAAGTGTGCTTGAAAATGACTTCCGGCAAAGTGTTGACACTCAATAATGTCCTATATGTACCAGAGTTATGGAATAACTTGATTTCTGTATCACTTATAGACAAAAATGAATTCAAATGTGTATTTTTTTTTCCGGAAAATTATACTTAGTAAAGGAGAAGTGTATATAGGAAAAGGCTACCTTACGAGGGCCTATTCAAAATGAATGTTGAAATCAATAAAAGATCAATTTCTTCTTACTTGCTTGAGTCTTACGATTAATGGCATAAATGATTAGGCCATGTTAATTACAAAATATTGTGAAAAGTGATTAACTTAGAAGTTTTGCCAAACATTGAGTGCAATAAATCAAAGTGTCAAATGTGTATGGAATCAAAGTATGCTAAGCATCTGTATAAGTCCGTTGAAAGGAATTCCAATCCCTTAGACTTAATACATACTGGCATTTGTGATATGAAGTCAACACCATCATGTGATAGGAAAAAGTATTTCATAACTTTTATTGACGATTGCACTAGATATTGTAATGTCTACTTGCTAAATAGTAAGGATAAAGCAAGAGATACGTTTAGGCAATACAACACTAAAGTTGAAAATCAGTTGAAGAAAAAGATCAAAACTATAAGAAGTTATATGGGTAGAGAATATGAATGTCCCTTCATCGAAATATATGTAGAGAATGAAATTATCCATCAAACTACAACCCTGTATTCACCTCAATCTAATGTAATTTTGGAAAGAAAAAATCAAACTTTGAAGAAAATGATGAATGACTTACTTATAAATTTTGATTTACCGCAAACCTTACGGGGTAGGCTATCCTTACAGCCAACTGAATACTCAATAGAGTTCCCCATAAGACATAATCAATTCCTTATGAAAAATGAAAAGGAAGGAAACCCAATTTGAAATATTTTAAAGTCTGAAGGTGTCTAGCGAAGGTCCAAGTTCCTATGCATAAAAAGGTTAAGATAGGACCTAAGACGGTGGACTGTGTGTTCATAGGATATGCTAAAAGTAGTAAAGCATGTCACTTTTTGGTTCATAAAACAAAACATACGAATATTAATGAAAATATGATAACTGAATCAGATAATACTAAATTCTTTGAAAACATTTATTCATATAAAACTAGACATGAATAATCTAGTAGGGGATCTAAACGACCTCGAGATGAACCATGTGAGAATATACATAATGGTGAGAATCCAAGACGTAGTACACGTCAAAGAATGTCAACTTCCTTTGGATCAAATTTTGTAACATTTCTCTTAGAAGATAAGCCTCAAACTTTTAAAGAAGCGATGTAATCTTCAGATTTATCCTTTTTAAAAGAGGCAGTCAATAGTGAGATTGATTCAATACTAAGCAACCATACGTAGGAGTTGGTTGATCTTTATTCAAGAAATAAACCTTTAGGTTCTATATGGATCTTCCAAAGAAAAATGAAAGTGGATGGTACTATTGACAAATACAAGACAAGACTTATACTAAAAGGCTTTAAATAGAAAAAAGGCCTTGATTACTTTGATACATACTCACTAGTAACAAGGATAACGTTGATTCAATTATTAATTGCTTTGGCGGAGGTATATGGTCTTAAAATCCATCAAATCAATGTGAAAAAAAATTCCTAAATAGAGAATTGGAGGAAGAAATTTACATAGAACAACCTGAGGGTTTTGTGGTTCCAGAAAAAAAAAAAGGGTTTGTAAACTTATTAAGTCATTTTATGGACTAAAGTAAGCACCTAAATAATGGCATGCGAAGTTTGACCAAACTATGTTGGCAAACGGGTTCAAGATAAATGAATGTTATAAATGTGTTTACATTAAAGACACTCCAAATCACCGTCATTATTTGTTTTTATGTGGATGATATGATGATCATCAGTAGAGACATTTCTAACATAAATGCTACAAAACGAATGCTTGAGAAAAAGTTTGATATGAAAGACCTTGGAGTTGTGGATGTGATATTTGGGATAAGAATACATAGAAATCCACAAGGGTTGGCATTGTCATAGTCTCATTATATCAAAAAGGTACTTTACAAATTCAAGTATATGGAATCGGTATTGCCAAGACTCCATAGGATATGAGCTTTGCACTTTGAAAGAATGAAGGTGAAAGTGACTCACAACTGGAGTACGTAAGAGTATTGAGATGTTTAATGTATATAATGAATTGTACACGATCATACATAGCATGCGTTGTTAGTAAGTTGAGTCGGTACATGAGTAATCCCAATAAAACTCATTTGATGGAAATGAAAAGAGTTTTGGGGTATCTTAAATACACTCAAGACTATGCGTTGCATTATAATAAATATTCCATGGTACTTGAAGGATATAGTTATGAAAATTGGATCATCAGATCGAATGAAGTAAAATCCACAAATGGATATGTATTTACTAACGGTGGAGGAGCAGTCGCTTGGAAATCACCCAAATAGACTTTTATTGCTCGTTCTATAATGGAATCTGAATTTATCGCATTGGATAAAGTCGGTGAAGAAGTAGAATGGCTCCAAAAATTTTTAAAATATATTCCTTATTGGCCCAGGCCAGTGGCACCAGTATGTATACACTGTAATAAACAGACGACAATAGGTAGAGAAGGGGGTATGACGTACAATGATAAATCTCGTCACATAAGATAGATAAATAATATGATTAGAGAACTTCTCTATAGTGGAATTATCACTGTTTACTATGTAAAGTCAAAGGATAATGTGTCAGGTCCACTTACAAAAGGCCTATATAGAGAAGGAGTGGAAAGAACATCTAAGGGAATGGGTTTAAGGCCCAGGACAAGTCAGCATGGAGGTAACTCTACCTAGCAGACTGGAGATCCCAAGAGCTAGGTTCAAGAAGATCAAACAAAGTTTTGTCTGACAGGTTCAACATTGTCAATATACCAACCCATTCTCATGATGTAGACAATATTTAGTAAACAAGGATAAGACTTAAGGTAAAAAGTCTTTTAATGATTATTAAAATTTGGTAGATTTGACCAAATAGTTTAATTTACTAGATTGAACGTTTAGAAATCACCTATGTAAGGGTGAAGTAGAAGCCGCTTCAAACATAATGTTAGTAAAGGCCTATTCTCTAAGCTCTCATGAAACTGGGATGTGTTCACAGCTGAAAAGAACAAAATTGTGAGAACCATAAATAGTAAAAGGATGGTTGTGTGACATGTGTTTTCTAGGTACATATTAAAGCTTGAAGTTTAAAGAAATCAAATATACCGATTGACCGAGTGCATCCGATGCATGTTCACTACGGAAAGTTCAAAGAAAAACCCACTTATCCAGATGCAATTAGTCTTTGCTAAATAATCATATACTTGTCCATAAATTATTCAAAATTTATCCCTTCCTTATTCATATGGAGGATTATTGGGTTCAATGTGTATGTGTGAATGGAAAATAAAGGAAAAAATAGTGGAGGAAAAGAGAGACACTAAAATGGAAAGTGTACTCTTTTAATGAAAAGTTCATTAATTCTCCCACATTGGTGGGAGAAGGGAACTTGTAAGTATTTTTAATAAGGAACACTTACTCCACTTGGATAGTGAAGCAAGAGCAAAGGTGGTGTCTCACGCTATCATCATCGTCGCTCGCTCGACTTCGGCTTCGAATTTGGATCGATCGATGAGATCTATCTTTTTAGATGAATTTTGTTTGAAACTTATTTTACAAGTGACAAAATTATTGAAAAATTTGATAGAATTGTTTTTCTTCATATGCGGGAGCATTTTGGATGCCATGCAAATGCATACGCAATGTATCTCAAAGAGATGCGACCCTTCAAGGCAAAAGGCACACTATTTTGCACTGTAGGGAAATCTGCGTGCGCACTTTAATAACCTGTGGGCGCAGGTGCATCGTAGGCACATACTGAAATTCGGACAGGGTCACCTACGGCTGCAGATCAGGCACAGGTCCAGTACAGACTGGACATAGGTGACGTGACTGTACTAAATATGTGCCTTTTTGCTGAACCGATGCATCCTTTCAAAAATAACACATTAAAAGCTATAAATACCTGATATATTCCTTAGGTATAGACATGATTTTTAACAGCAAAACACTCTTTATATCTTCGAAAACTCGTTGTGATCATTAGTTGTTGAGTGAGTTCGACGAATCCAATAATTTGAGGTACCTCTATTGTTGGATTAAAATCCATTTTATCCTGGGAGGAAAATTTCATAACCTCGGGTATAGTGAGGGAAGTTATTCCTTAAGGACACTCCATGAAGTCGGGGGACTTGTCTTTACATTTCTATTTCATCTTATTTCTAAAAAATAACATACTTCTTAGATAGATTATTTTTAATCTTGTGTTGAAGGTGTTAAGGAACTTCATAGGTGTTCTTGTTTTGAGACTTGAACTTGTGTTGAAGTTGTTGTACCCATATACAGATTCTTGTACTCGAAAATATTGAAAATAACAGAGTCAAAAGTGGAATTGAAACATATGGAGTAATGGGCACATATTGCCTCTTAAATGGATGGAGTACTGCACAAAAAACCTGTTAACTTCCAACAGTAAAATGCTTGTGAAGAACAATATAATACACTCCATAACTAGGCCACTTTAATGCCTAAAACCAACTCCTCCAATGTTCAAATAGAAAATGAGGAAGTAATGCACCAGTAATCCACGTTCCATGCATATTATGGCTACTTATTATTATGGAAATGAGACAATAAAATAATATTAAAATGTCTCAAAACCAACACTAAATATGTCATGTTTCAATTATTGTACTATTTTAGTGTTGTTATTGCTTCGATATTAATTGATATGTTTTGTTTAATGAGAGTTTTTTCCTTTTTCATACCAATTTTAATATTTTATACTCGAGCTTTGAAAACAGGTTCTCCATTCCATGAAGTATTGGTAAGGTCCAACTTGATATTTTCCATTGTTGGCCTAGGGACTTAAAAAAATTACCTAAACGCTTTATGCTCAATCATTTCGGATAGTGCTTTCTCTTCAGATGCCATTCACTGAATTGCATTGAATATGTTATTAGTCTTATCGCTTAATATTTCATGATTATCACTTTATTAATTTTTTTGTGGATTGACTTGCATGAAATTAATGATTAATTACTGAATCAGACAACTTTTATATTATATCTATCTTTTATGATGATATTTTAAAGAAATTACTAAACATAGCTATGTTTAAATTTTTCTAAAAAATATTCAAAATAGGCAATCCAATCATTCCCCTTGCAGTATTCCATTCGTGAGATTTTACTAAGCATATTGTTGTAGTAGTACCATCAATTTTCACATGTATGATAAGAAATGACTTGCGTATTTTCTTTTCAATTTTTTACTCGGTTAAAAGTTGGGTCCTAATTCTAAGTGTGTTGTTGTTTAAGAGAGATTGTTCTCATCCTTATTTATTGTTGGGTGATCTTTTACTTTTTATAAGTTGGTATTTTAGGATTGCGTTTGGCTCATGACGACATCTTATCTCATACTCTTTAATGTTTATCAACGTATCAGTTATTTTATGGATTGACTTGCATGATATGAAGGGTTAATTACCTAATCAGACAAATTTATACAACACAATTATTTTTATAGTGATAGTTTGTAAAAAAATTACTAATTGTAGCAATACTTTGAATTTTCTAGAAATATCTAACACAGACATATCCATATCCTTCTCAATCATTGTTTTCCTTCCAGAATCCCTCTTGATCTACACAAACTTAAACACTATATAGTAGTGACAGTTTAACAAAAATTACTGCATACATTTATCCTTCACATAACTCACTCGTAGAATAACACAGGATGTGTTGTTGTCTGTTCTTGTAGTATTATCAAGTGTTATGCATATGATAAGAAATATTAACTTTCTTACTTTTCTCCTTTTTTACTGATTTAAAATTTTTGAGATGGGGAGACTGTTCATGTCCTTCCATAGCTATGGGAGATCTTTTAATTTTTATGATCTAACATTATAGTATTGAATTTGACTTATGACCACCTCTTATCTCTTAATCCTTCATGTTTATCAACTTATCGATTCTTAGATGGATTGATCAACTTATCGGTTCTTCTACGGATTGACTTGCCTATTATGATGGATTAATTACCTAACATGTCAAATTTGTACTCTATATTTATTCTTTATAATGATAGTTTTAACAAAATTACTAAATATTGAAAACTCTAGCAAGTATCCAATACAGACCCATCAAATTTCTCCTAAATCATTGTTTCTTCTCCCTGAAATCCTCTTTCTCTAGACAAACTTATACGCTATATTTATTCTTTATATTGATAGTTAAAGAAAATTACTGCATATATTTTATCCTCTCTATATCCTATTCTTAGGGTTTCACTAGATATGTTGTTGTTGTTTGTTCTTGTAGTATCATCAAGTTTTATGTGAATGGTAATAAATTATTGCATATTTATTTCTATTTTGTTTACTCATTTGAAAGTTGAAACCTAATGTTGCGCTTGTTACGACAGATATTATTCATGATGTTATATAGCATTGGATGAATTTTTAATTTTTATGAGCTAGCATTTTAAGATTGAGTTTGATTCATTACCACAGCTTACCACTTAATCTTTCTTGATTATGAATTTATCAATTCTTATAAGGATTGACTTGCATGATATTATTTATTAATTTCCTAATAAGGTAATTTATACATTATATTTTTGTTTATAGTGATAATTTTGAAAATTACTAAACATAACTATACTTTGAATATCTAGCAAATATCCAACTTAGACACATTCAGTTCCTCCTCAATCGTTGCTTCTCCTCCCTGAAATCCTCTTCCTTCTGACAAACTTATACGCTATTTTTATTTTTAATAGTGATAGATTTAAAAAATATTATATAATCTATAGAGCATGCGACCTAGTAGTTTTACTTATATTCACTTAAGAGTAACATACGAGTAAAACAAGTTGTCTAACGTGTTTCAACTATGCAGTGAAGAGTTCAAGTAAATAAGATAGTATTTTCACATAAAAAACACCTAGCTCAAAAGGTGTGAGAAACTACGACCTGTTCCTCTAGAAGATTTCACCCCTAACTTCACTAAGCAACTTTTAGTCTCAGCAAACAATAAATTACAAGACTTATGTGATATACGAATTATAATCTCTTAACTCCTATTCAAATAAATTCACAAACCTCCAAATTTATGTGATGTGAAGACTTCGAGTTCCCTAACTTGAAGACAATAGTCCTAATTCAGTTTTTACTCTACTGATCCTAGAATTGCATCAAAATTACAACTCAAGAATCAATCCTAATACATAGAAACTAAGACTCCTTAACTTTCTAAGTGTTAGAACCAGATCCAACTACGTGCTCCTTCAATCTTCAAGTTGTGAACTACCAAGTCAATTTTTCAATTTCCCTTTTGCTTTTGTATGTGTGTAAGTTATTGTACAAGTCACTTCCTATATTTAAACACAACTCTCCAAAATGTTCTTCATCAGATTAGACTTCTTGTTGTATCAAAATTCATGGCTCTTTGGAGTTCTACTTCAAGTGGAGCTCCTTCTTAAACTCAACTTCTCTTAATTTCATGTGTTTTATTCAAACTCAAACTCTTCATCTACTTACGTGATAGTTTTGTATACATTCTAGAAATCAAACACTCTTGTCCTCTTATATCAGTGATCTTTTTATGGACTATCCTTCTTTTGCCTGGACATCAATGAACCACTTCAACTAGCATGTTTCAGCTATTTTGTCAATCACCAAAATTTCATGAAATCCACTAAATTCTCCCTTTGTGTAATGACAAACCTCTTGTCCTTGTGCAAATTCAAAATATTTTTCTATAGACTCTAAGTCAAGAACTTTTAGTAATAAATAAATTAGTTACTGAGTCATAAGCATTGCACAACTTAAGTCTTCCCCCGTTTGGCATAATCAAAAAGTGTAGGAAAAGCATAGACAAGCTCAGTGTGCCATAGTGAACAAATCATGGCCACTGGGTCTATCACCAAGATAATCGTAGTAATACAATTTAAGGAACCAGTGTAATAGAAAATAATTGAAAAAGATAGACATCAGTAAGAAGATAGATATTTCATTCATTTAGCAAAACATAACCTACAAAAGAGTAGGATAATAGAAATAGCATGAACATAGTAGGCGCTTAGGAAAAAAAAGATTCAAAGAATAGAATCCTTAGGAGCTAAGAGGATGGAGCAAAAGACGTTGAAGGAACAGGTATAATCAGCTGTGTCAACTTGTGAATGGACTCTGCACTATCTTCCCTTTCCTTAGCAAGGTTTGCCTCCATTGTGAGGATTGTCGCCTAGAAGCCTCCTTCTCTTGATCATGAGTGGCACGAGCTTCCTCCAACTTAGCTAAAGTATCAGCTAATTTATTTCGCAACCTTTGTATAAGAGTGTCAGCTTGTCTCATTGAAAGAGGTAACACAACATGGTTCAAACGCCAAAGAATATCCTTGATTGTCTGAGAAGATCAGACTTGCACTAGGACAGAATAGTCTTCAAAGATTGAGGCCAACCAGAAGGCATAAGGAAGAGCATGTGTCATTTTTATCATCCTTAACAAACATCCTTACGTGTGCTTAGTGATGAGACTGGGCAGATTGATCTTGACCTTAGTTTCAAGTAGCTCTATTTCTACCTTGAACCTCACTGTAGAGGGCAGTAGGGTCTCTATAGCAAAAATTTTGCTTCTATGAGTAATGAAAAGACCATCTAAAAATGATGATAGTTTGTAGAGGTTTCTATTGAAGACCCACTTTGGTTCTGGAAAACAAATCACAGTTATAGGTACATGTATCTGGGAGATGCACAACTAATGGGCCTTGTCAAATGAATGAAGAAAAAGAAATGAAATGATTACTAGGTCCCGGCAATTCCTCTATGTTGTTGTTGTTGTATTATATGTTGAATTCCTTGGTGTTTTCATATGTTTATTTATATTTTGTTTTTTGACTTCTTTTGTGAAAATCTGATTCCATTTGTATTCGAACTGTCCGAATAAACGATCTTCTTTGAGAGAAAATGAAGAAAACTAGTTTTCTTGTTTAAGAATGGTGTCTAGATGAATATTTAATTATTAGTTTGGAAATGAACTCTTATATCTGTATGCGTTAATTGAATTATTCATTTCAATATAATAATCATAAAAAATAGGTACACAAACATGTCACTTGATACAATGATAAAATCGAAAAAGTATATTTTATATATTATCATATACCAAAAAGGATTAAAAGAACACGTGGAATACTCTGTGTCGGTCTATATTACAAACCAATGACGACAAATATAATACAAAAGACATAGTAAGGTCATCCAACTTAACGCATTGAAACTCGATGATACCAACCTATGTAAAGCAGACTCTCAAAAAATATTGTTATATTTGTGTGTCGGATTACCTAAAAAATCTCTAGGATCCAACACGCATTTGGAAACATTTTGGGAAGTCCAGGTAACATAGGTAACAACTATCTTCTCCTCACATATCTTCAATAAATATTTGCAAATACAACTCAACATATAGATCACCTTGTATAGAATTTTCTTTATTCAAGCAATAAGTGGGACGAATTAGCTATGTCCTTCCCATTAGGAGTCTTCCGTTGTGACATCTTTGCTTCATTTATTTTACTTTATGTGACTGTTAACAAGTTTCCTAGCTGAGATAGCTAACATAAGGGATAGCTCATCGGCGAGTACCAAACCTGCTCCTATTGTGGCCAAGATCCTTGCATTTGACCTTGGAGCCTCTTTGTTAGCACCTTTCACTACTAACAAGTTCAAGCAAGTTGATTGAGATAAAAGTGGAATTCCTCCTCCTACAGTACCCACCTGAAAAATCATAATAACATGCATCGTAAGTGTAACGAAAAAAACTCAAGCTTCCAGAAACACTTTTTAGTAGTAACAACAACAACAATGAGTGTACACAGACCTTACCCGTACCATGGGAGTAGAGAGATTGTTTTTGAGAGACGCTCGACTCAAGAAAAAAGAATTTTAAAATAGTCTGAAAAAAGAATAATGAAAGTGGAGAAGTTGTAACGCCCCGAATCTGGTACTCGAAATGTTACACGATGCTTATGACCCCGAAGGACCACAAGCTAATCCATGTCTGATATCTGTACCTGAACACTGCATAATATACTATATAAATGCATAAATAAAGGCTGTAAGGCCATAAGGTTCGAAACTGCTAAGATAATCTCTGAATGATATGGTATCACAATACCAAAACAAAACCTCAAATAAATTGTCTGAACATGATAGTCTGAAAAGCCTCTAACTGACTGAATTGTCTGAATAAGGAGTTGATGGGATATGTCCCCAACTAACTCCAACTACTAAAATAAATTAATTAATGAAATAATAAAGTAATGGTCATGTCCTCGAAGGATGAGGACTTACTGCTAACTCTGACTGCTGAGACTGGAATGCTACTAATGCTCTAGAGATCGTACTTCTGAACCTATGGTATAAAACACCATAGCGCAAATATGTCAGTACGTTTGAATGTACTGGTATGCATATGAGGTAGGCTGAATGCAAAAGGGTTCACATGCATGAACTATACTAACTGAATGAATAACATGAGTGTGAGAATACATGCATGAATACATAATAACTATAACTGCATTCGTGATAACATCATTACTGAGCTTGAGTACTGATAACATGAGATACTGATAACTGTATAACTAAAATAACTAATATAGAGCGACTATATCTGACAGTCTAGGTTCTGATAGAACTAGCTAAGTTTCATGTTGTTCTGAGTTAACTGTATCTGACAGTCCTAAATTCTATAAAACTATCTAAGTTCTATTACTCAGACTAAATAACTGTATCTGACAGTTCTGATTCTATCATTGAAACTGTGGGAAGTAGTCATCTAATCGACATGCCCCTAATACACCATTATGACTGAGTTGGGGTCCAATCTGTAACCCCAATTAGAAGGGTGTCAATATCGATCCACTGGTAAGGACAAGTTGTGGGTGACCCTCATCTGACAGTGTCCCTAAATAGAATAGTAGGACCCTCATCTGACAGTGTTTATCCACCTCATCAATCCTCATCTAACAGTGTTGATGTCTCAACCTATGTTGGCTATATAGTTCTAGAACGCAAGAATAACTTTTAAGAATCCCACCCTCCTCTGACAGTATGTGTTCTCATCTTTGGTTTCACTCGATAATAATTCCTACTCCCATCTGAATAGATACTGAATATGGATTACTGAACTGAACTGGACTAATTAGCTGAGTTCCATTGATTGACGGAATAGTACTGAGCTTACTAGATTATTGAGCTTTCCTAAGTCATATGACTGGCTGAGTTCTATGGATCATGGCTTGACTGAGGATATCGTGTAAAAATGACACTGGCTCTAGGCACACAGCTATACTTTTCGAGTACAAGTACCCCCAGGACTCGATGGGAAAAAACTAAGAAAGCATGACTTTCTTGAATACATAACCAACATCACAATCCATAATACAATAAGTTGGGAATCTCATGAAGTACAAGTTCTAAAGCATCACAATGGCCACACATATATCCATGATTCATTGACTAAGGCAGTTCATCAAGCACTTGACATGCATGAACTTGTACATGAATGGGGATTTCATATTAGTATACTAGTATGGCCCTTTTCCTTCACATAGACATTTAATCAAACACATAGGGAGCATGTTATATAATCATCAACACATCTAATAATCATGGATACATCAATCAACATGTAAATTTAAGGGCTTATCATAATTATTATGCAAATCACCACATCCTAGGGTCAATAATTGGAATATGCAATTTTAAACATGAATCAAAATCCCACAACATCATGAACATGAATTTCAATTCAATTTAAATCATGAACATTCATACATACACAAATCTTGAATTTTGAAAAGAGATTCTTGAGCTTAATAGATGAAAGAGACCCATGAATCAACACATGACATACCTGGGTTGTGAGTTTCTAGAAGTTCTTAGACTTGAAGAACTTGGAATCTCTTAGCTTCTTGAAGAATGAATTGGATCTTGTTCTTGGGGATTATCTTTGAGAGAAAATCCTAATTTGATGTTGTAGATGGATAATGAACTTATGAGCCTTGATCTGATATTATTAGGGGCTAAAACGAGTGGAAAAAACCCAAAGACCCTTTTAAAAATGACTTTAAAATAACTGAACGAACTATGCAATGATGGGTACGATGGTTCATTGCTGGTTCGATGGTCCATCAATCCTGACCGTCGCACTTGGGTAGAATAGGGGTTCATTGCCTCTGCTGTGACGGCTTGGGCGATGGTCCGTCGCTAGCTCGACGGTCCGTCAGCCTGAGCCATTGCCCTTAGGCAAAAGGTGGTCTCACTGCCTCCGCTGCGACGGTTAGGGCAACGGTCTGTCACTTGCTCGACAGTCCGTCGGCACTCATCGTCGCACTTGGGTAGTTTTGATTGCTTTCTGTAAAACGGCCATAAATTTCTACCCCGATATCGGATTTGGATGAAATTGGTATCATTGGAAAGCTAATTCAATTTTCTACATGATAGAAAGTGAAAATCCTAAAAATTCCACGTATATAAAAGTGGATTCATCTTTCAAAGTAAGTCTCTAACATAATTGGGATGATTTCAAGCTAGGTAGAAGTACGGGATGTTACAGAAATCATTACAAAATACTATAGAAAGCATGACAAAGAATTTTGAAAAAAAGGAACATGAGTACTTTTTAGCTTACTTTTTAGTAGTAATCTCATTAAATGGACTTGGAGCAGTATAGTCATTAAGGACTCATATAACCAATTGTAACTTACTTGGGATGTGAGGCATAGATGTTGTTTCAAATCCCTTTAAATGATTTCATTAGAATCATCACTTGTAAAAGTTTAAGATGTTGTACCAAGAATATAGCAATAATTGAATACATGTGAATGATTTATTTTTAATGGATACCTCAACTAAAGGCATAGTGATAGAAATATGGAGGTCCTTGACATCATTTACAGCCTCCATCATTCCAAATCCTCTATATCACACCTGCCGCAAAAGTCTTGCAGGCATCAGGCGACAAAGTTCCCTGCTATAGATTTTTCGGCTTCAGAAGCAGTCAACTTAGAGAATCCTGGTGGAGGATCTGCGTGGTTTGCTTTATCAGCATTGATAAGAGCCGAGAAAAAGAACATGAACATTCCTGGAGTGCAATATCCACATTGAGAAACACGAAGACCTGCAAACCTTCAATGAATTAAGTGGAAACCATTCTTGGTATTTCCAAGATCATCAGTTATAGTAATTGCGCAACCATTTATGCTGCAAAGAAGTGTAAGGCATGAACTCACACTAAAATGTTCAACCTGTTTAAGTTGGGGAGCATAATTTAAGAGAACAACAACACAAGCACCACAACCGCCTGCAACCATTCAAATTAGGAATTGAATAGCTTTTTCTCAAAATAAATTCTCATATTGTGCATTAAACATCAGATATTTCAAAGATTCAAGTTGACAAGCTGAACTTCTTCAAAGACTTCCAAAATAATACAATTTCAAGCTTGTCTAAACTTACCAATAGAATAAAAAAATGGAGTATCTCACATTAACTTGTATTCTTTAAGTTTTAGATCGATACAAAAGATAAGATTTTATGACTGGCTATCCTAGCTTCCTAACAATCAGAAATGAAAGGAATAGGATAACCAAAGCAGCAGTAACCTATAAAAGGAAAACATCCAATTACCACGAAAGCAAAAAAGAACAGTAACCAATTCATGTGCTACGGAAGGACTCCACAACCAGCAGGTACTTAAATTTAACCCATTTTGATTTGGCCATAAAAATCAAAAACATATTCTTTGATATTTTTAAAGTTTGAAAATTGAATTGGAGTTGTGTTTGGCTATACAAAATTGGAGGTACTCCATTTTTGAAGTTAAAAAAATAAAATAAATTTTTAAAAAATTTAGAGTTTTGTGAAAATTGGGTTAACAAGGCATTTGAATTGTCTTTTTTTTAAAGTGATTTAAAAGTCAAAAGTCGAAAGCCAAAAGTAGTTAGGGCTTTGGGCTACAAGTGACAAAAAATTTTTAAAATGAGGTAGGCTGACACAAGTCTTAATAATTGAGTGGAGGTGACAATTACTTAATTATGGATTAAGAAAATTTGAAAAATTTCAAAATAACCCACAAGTATTTAAATTTAAACTTTGATCCAAATGTTAGTTAATATAACGGGAAACGAAGGAAAAAAAGGTGCGTTTTTCTCTCTCCTCATCCGTTGTTATTTTCTCTCTCTTTGCTATATTTGTTGTTCATTGTTGCTGTTGCTTTATTCATCATCTTCTGATTCATTATCATCATCTTATACTTCATTATCATCTTCATATTCTTCTTCTTGACCATTTTTTTTGTTGTTGTTACCGCAACTACTGCTCTTTGATCAATTTCTTATGTCAAATTTGTTTCGTATATTACTTTCAACTTTGGCATTTATTTGAGAGGAGACTTTGGTAAGTCAAATTATATTTGTCATTGAATTTGTCATCTGGGTAATTGCTAGTGTGCTATTTTTTCAACAATAGCTAGCATGCAAACATGAATGCAATATAAGAGTAATCTATTTAAACAGATCCATCATCTGTGGCATCAAATAAATATTCTGTTGCAACAGTAGACTTATGTTGGATTCATGTTTACGGTTCTAGGTGCCTGTAATATGAATCGAATAGTTGGGTATTATGTTGCAACAGATTAATAATCTGTTGCACCAGATTAGTAATCTGTTTCAACAGATAAATAATCTGTTGCACCAGATTAGTAATTTGTTCCAACAGACAAGTAATCTATTGCAATAGAATATATATCTGTTGCAAAAGAATATTTATCTGTTACAACAAATAATTATTATGTTGCAATAGATAATTATTCTGTTGCAACAGATAAATAATCTATTTCAAACAACAAAATATAGCTCTTATCACAAACCCAACAGATAACTCTACTCATATGTTAATCTCTTGCTATTGATACCGGATTCAAATTATTTCTTAATTGTAGACATGTTATTTATTGAGAAAAAAATAGAAAGCATAAAAATTAAATAAGAATTAAAACGTCAAATGCATCAAACATAATTTTTTTATTAAACAAAAAAAATAAAAATACATAGATAAAAGAAAAAAAATATAATTATTATTATCATCATTATTATTTGTATGACCAGCCGACCAAACTTCAATTGGCAGCAGCAGCGCCTCCTCAGCCTGCGGATCTCTCGCAGCATCCTTTCTCTGACGACGGTCAACTCCTATGGCAGGTCATGAACCTCCTTCTGCAGTTCCCGCATGGTGTCTCATAAAATAGCGACATCCCAAACTAGATCAGTCACATCTAGAAAATGCATAAGTTGACAAAACATACACGTAAAAATAAAAGTAAAAAAAAAAAAAATTAAATGTAATACAATGTATATTTACACAAAAATCAAGAAAAAAACTTACTAGAGACAGAAAAAAAACTATCAAGTCCTTGAAGAGAAAGTAGTTGAAGATGTAACAAGAGCAAAAATAGAGTGTAGTAGAATAAACGATTGAGTAAGGAGGGACCTATTTATAGAGGGTTGAACTTGAATGTGTTAGGCAAAAAGTCGCAATTGTTCACCTCCATTTATTAATGATATTTCTTGCTTACTGTGAAAAGTTATGACTTAATTAAATTAAGCAATATTGTGATAAGTCATGAATTTTCATCTTATTATTATTAATAATTAGTTCTTTTCAAGAACCTTTTTATATTGAGTTGTGACAACATATTATATATCTGTTGCATCATATAATTCATCTGTGATAACAGATATATCATCTGTTGCAACAAATAGATAACATGTTACATTAGATAAAATATCTCTTGTAACATATAATCTATATATCTTTTTTAAAAAAAATTATCATCATGACATTCAAATTTTTTGACTTTTTAATTATATAAATTAATAAAACAGATTTAAAGGTGCAACTGTTCACCTGCATTTATTAATGACATTCTTGATTACTGTAAAAAGTTATGACTTAATTAAATTAAGCAATATTGTGATAATTCATGACTTTTCAGCTTATAATTATTAATAATTAGTTCTTTCTAGGAATCATTTTTATATTAAGTTGTGACAACAGATTCTATATTTGTTGCATCAGATAACTCATCTGTGACAACAGATATATCATCCATGGCAAAAAATAGATAATCTGTTGCATCAGATAATCTATCTGTTGCAACATATAATCTATCTTTTTTTAAAACAATTATCATCATATCATTAATCCAAATTTGCTGGCTCTTTTATTATATAAATTAATAAAACAGATTTTAAAACAAAAATATTTTTGGTGAGTTTTTACGGTTTAAATTGTGTTTATCATTTATTTCCTTATTATTTTCTGTGAAAAGAAATAACTTAATTAAATCAAGCTGGTGAGTTTTTTATTATTGTGACAAGTCATGACTTTTCAGCTTATTATTATGAATTAGTTTTTAAATTTAAATTAATTTTTTTCTCAATTTAAAAATCAAAGACACCTGATTTTCAATAACTGTTTATTTAATAAAATAATAACATTTTTTATTGAGTTATGGCAATAGATTGTATATCTGTTGCATCAGATAACCCATTTGTTGCAAAAGATATACCATCTGTTGCAACAAATCGACCATCTATTTTTGGAGTTTTTTTGATTTCTTCTAACAACTGATTCATCAGTCGCACCAGATAAAGAATTTGATGCATCAGCAACGTTGTTTGTTTGTTGAATGTGCTTAGACAAAAAGTCACAGTCATGACTATTCACCTTTTTCTTAACAATCATCATATAACTTAATTAATCCAATGTTGTGACTTTTTAAAAAAAATTAAATAATCTTTCTTTACGGTTATAAATTGTGTATATTATTTAGTTCCTTATTATTTATTAACGAACCATTTTTAGAAGAATTATAACTTTTCACCACCCTATGTTGCCACAAGTGCTCAATCCCTACCTCCAACTGTCGATATGTTGAGAATAAGGAATAAATAGAATGATAATTAAATATTAAATAACAATTAAAAATTCAAAGTCAACCAAACCAAACCAAACAAAATATATACATAGATTTTTGAATCCCTTATAGGTAGATCCGATATAAAAAAAAAATACATATGCAAAAAAAAAAGAAAAAACATAACCAAATTATTATTACTACTATTATTATTATCATTACTATTATTATTATTATTATTATTATTATTATTATTATTATTACTATTATTATTGTCAACCAGACAATTTTCATTTGGCAGCAACAGTGCCCTCCTCAGCCTTGCTCCGAAGTCGGCCAAATTCCTCTAGAGTTCTCGTAAGGACTCGATATGAATCTTCTTATATGAATCTGGATCAACCATATTTGTATTGTAAGTATAGTAGAATGAATGAGTGAGAGTAAGGAAGGGAGTAAGGAAAGGAGGTCGGAGAGACCTATTTATAAATGATTGAATTGGAAGGGGTGACTTAGTCAAACAAAAAACCACGACTGTTCATATCCCTTAATTAAATTAAATTGGTGACTTTTCAAATATCTAAATTAAAATAAAATGGATCTAAATACAAGATTTTATCTTTTTATTGTATTTCGAAAAGAAAAAAAAATTACTTTAAAATAAGTCTAACAGATGGGTAATCTATTGCAAAATATATTCCATCTGTCAGATAACTTACAACATATTGATAATCTGTTGCAACAGATGGATATATCAGCTTGCTTTTCCAACAGATGTGGCGTCTATTGTAACTTTCTAGTCTTCTGTTTATTCAATTTAAGCCATAGATGGGCTAGGAACAATAAGGTGTGTGCAGATGGATCCATTATTATATGCGTGTGAGTTAAGTAATATTACTGATAAGGTCACCGGGACAACACACACAAAGTACAATGTTTTTATGAACGTAGTTTTTAACCAATTATGCACTTGATCATTTAAACAAAATCCTGCATTGTACAATCAAGTTTGATAGGTTCGAATTGATAAGGCTGACGGCCTCATGAAGATAGTATAAATACCTTGTTACGAATTACTGACGTTTGTTGCTAGTGATTATGCATGTCAAGTTTTGAGAAGAGATCAATATTCGGTGTAATTGCAGAGAACCAATATCAATTGGACTTAACTTTAAGTGTACATTAGACTCTGAGAACACCTTCGAAGCCTCGTACTGCATCAAACAAGAATGAAAAAATAATAGAAATTCCCCTGGCCTAAATTTATATGGAATGGTTGATCGAGCTGATGATTATACTCCAGAAGGAGCCAAAGGAGAATTCTTGCAAGGGAAAGGGGAGTTGATGAAAGACTATATCTTCTGAGAGCTAATTGAAAAAGAGACATAGGGTAAAAAGTAACTTGTAGCAAATTTGGCTGATGAAATTATTTAAAATATGAGAAATCTGAATCAAGTGTAAATATGAAAGTGTATCCAACAATGTAAATTTGTTTGTTGTCTCTCTGAAAGAAAAATAATGTAAATGGACACTTTGCTAGGGAGCTGCGACTAGGTAGTATGGCCGGGATTATCACCTAGATAGAAAATAGGAAATGACTAAGAAAGCATCCTTAAGGGCATCGAGGGTTAAAATGATGTACAGTAAGTCTAAAAAATTGCACCAACAACAACTGTAGTTAGAGTAAGGAATCTAATCAAAGACAGTAATTTTTGAATTTTAAATTGCATCTCATGCCTTCTTATTTGTGGTTTCGATTAGGTCCACTGCTGTTGAAATGATCAGAAACATAAACGTGATTGAAAGGAAAATTGAGTATCATTACTTCCTTCGCAATATGGATTAATTAATTGTGTTTTATAGCCTTAGAATTCTTTCAACATTTCTTGGAGAAGATCAGAGGCTTGCTCTAGTTTGTGAATTTTGATAATTTTCAAGCTTGCCTCCAGCTTGCTAATTCTGTATTCAAGCTTGTTGTTGCCATCTTCTAAGTTGGTAAAGATTTCCTGATCTCTTGTGAGCTCGATCAGGAACACCACCTTCAAAGTTATGGCATTTTAGAAGGCCTACAGAACACTTTCATCAGAAGCCTTCAAGGATACATGGAGGGTCACTGTGTTTGTTTTGGGTCAAAATATGTTGATGCACACTGAAGATGTGGTCCCAGTTGTTGAACAACACACTTTTATCGAGCGTTGCTCAATGCATCTTGCTCAACCAATTTGATAAATTAATAATCAGGGAGTTATGTAGCATGTGATGTAAACCGACTTTACCAATCCTATCAAACATTATATAACTCCTTCAGAAGTCATCAACAGTAATCTCTCAATATCAAGTGATACTGAAAGATTCCTAGTCATGCCTTCTTAAGACGTTCGCTACGGCAAGAATTTCTACTGATGATAAGATAGCTGCCAAACAAAGGTCTACACCATCAGCAGAAATTCTTGCCAGAGCGAAAGTCTTCAGAAGGATTATTAGTAATCTCTCAACATCAAGGAAGTTTTGTACTAAAGTCTTCAGAAGACAATCAAAAATAAGAAAGTTTTCATCAATGACTACACATAATTACGGCATCAACAACCTCACCGGATTCACTCCTCATACAAAAGAAAAGGAAAAAATATTTTTATTTGCATTCACATGTTATTTATTTTAAAAACCAAACAAAGATGAACTAAATCTAGAATTTAATTCATATTGTGGTTTGTTAAATAAATAATATGCGAATGCAAATGAAAATATTTCTGCCTTTTCTTTTGTATTAGGAGTGAATCTGGTGAGGTTGTTGATGATAATTATGTGTAGTCATTACTGAAAACTTCCTTATTTTCAAATGTCTTCTGAAGACTTTCATACAAGACTTCCTTGATATTGAGAGATTATTAATAATGCCTTCTGAAGACTTTTGCTCTGTCAAAAGTTTCTGTTGATGGTGTAGACTTTTGCATGGTGGATATATTGTAATCAGCATAAATTCTTGTTGTAGAAAAAGTCTTGGAAAGGCATGACTAGGAATCTCTCAATATCACTTGATATTGAGAGATTACTGATGATGTCATCTGAAGACTTGCGCCTGGCAAGTATTTTTGGTGATGGTGTAAACTTTTGCATAGTAGATATCTTGTCATCTATATCAGAGAAGAGCGATCAACAGAAAGGCTGAGAGATTGATCTCATTGGTTTGTGCACTAACTCGAGCCAATTTTTTGATAGGGTAATGAGATTGGAGTTACATAACATTTAATAGGCTTGGTATAGTCAGTTTAAATAACACTCTACGTAACTCCTTACTTATTAATTTATCAATTTAGTTGAGCATCGCTCAATAAAAGTGTGTTGTTCAACTACTGGGACCACATCTTCAGTGTGCATCAACATATTTTAACCCAAAACAAACACAGTGACCTTCCATGTATCCTTGAAGGCTTCTAATGAAAGTGTTTTGGAGTCCTTCTAAAATGCCATAAATTTGAAGGTGGTGTTCCTGATCGAGCTCATAAGAGATCAGGAACTCTTGACCTACTTAGAAGATGGAAACGATAAGATTGAATATAGAATCAGCAGGCTGGAGGCAAGCTTTAAAATAATCAAAATTCAAAAACTAGAGCAAGCCTCTGATCTTCTCTAAGAAATGTTGAAAGAATTCTAAGGCTATAACATAATTAATTAATCCATATTGCTAAGGAAGTAATGATACTCAATTTTCCTTTCAATCACGTTTTTGGTTCTGATAATTTCAACAGTAGTGGACCTAATCGGAACCACAAACAAAAAGGCATGAGATGCAATTTAAAATTCAAAAATTACTGCCTTTGATTAGATTCCTTACTTTAACTGCAGTTGTTGTTGGCGCCATTTTTCTAGACTTACTGTATATCATTTCAACCCTCGATTCCCTTAAGGCGAATTTTTTGGTCTTCTACTATTTTTTATCTAGGTGATAATTTCGACCACGCTACCTAGTCGCAGCTCCCAAGCAAAGTGACCATTTGCACTATTTTCCTATTAGAGAAACAACAGATAGATTTTTCAGTGCCGGATACACTTTCATATTTGTACTTGATACAGATTTCTCATGTTTTAAGATAATTTCATTGGCCAGATTCGCTAGAATTTACTTTTTACCCTATTTCTCTTCTTTAATTAGCTCTCAGATTATATAGTATTTCATTAACCACCCATTTTCCCTCGAAGGTATTCTCCTACCGCACCTACTGGGATATAATCATCACCCTGAGCAACCCAACCACATAAATTTAGGCTAGGCAATAACTATATTGGTTTTTTGTTCTTGTTAGATGTAGTGCTAGGGTTTAAAGGCCTTCTCAAAGTCCAATACACCCTAAAAGTTAGTCCAATCGCTAGTGAATCTCTTTACAATGACACCAAAACTAGGTCCCTTCATAATACTTGACAAATAAACATGAGCAACAACTAACATTAAATCTTAAAAGGGTATTAGAACTATATTCATGGTCCCTCAGCCTTATTAGTTCGGACTTACTAAACTTAACTATAAAATTATAGATATCTTATTTGAATAATTTATGACTAATCAGTAAAAACAATATTCACAAAATTAGTGTACTCTATGTGTGTTTCCATGATAATATTATCAATAATAAATACCTCCTACATATGAAGTGGTTCCATCTGCATGCAGCTTATTCCTCAGAACCCATCTTTACTGTAGCCTTTTGTGATGGTCGGGCAAAATTTAATCAAATTTTAGTTCCTTATATCTACAAAGAAGAGGAAAAAATTAATGTTATAGAAAGAATATTATCCATTTGTTACAACTGATATAGAGTCTGTTGCATCTGATGAGGAGTCTGTTGCATCAGATAAGGAGTCTGTTACATCAGATGTGGAGTCTGATGCAACAGATGTGGAGTCTATTGTAACAGATATGGTGTCTGATGGAATACATCAAACCAGCCTTGCTGGTGGTTTGATTTGTTCCAACAGTCGCTCCATCTGTTGGAACATCAACAACGGCATAAACTACAAAGAAAGAACAAATAAAAATATCAACAATAAAGAAAATAACAACATTTGTTCCAACAACATCATCAACAACAAAGAAGCAACGTCCTATGTTCCAACACCATCAACAACACCACACCACAAGTTCCAACAACTTAAACCCCACCGACAACATCAATAACAGCTTCAACAACAAAAAAACAAGCAAAATACATACAAAAAAATGATACTGCCAATAAGGCTTTTAACCTTTTCCCAACAGATGACTTTTATCACATATTGTAATAAAAATTCTCAGTTTGTTTATTCTAAAATTAAAAGTTTTTTCAATTTTTTTAAATAAATATGATATAGGTAAATGGTAATTAAATAAAAAAAATAGATGTAAATAACTTGCAAAGAAGAAGACGAGAATGAAAGAGCAATAGTAAACCATACCTTGATGTCAAAAGGGGATCAAAATAATAATTTCAGTCGAGGAATCTAAGATATGGATCGGTTTAGATCTGAAAGGATCTTTATGTGAAAGAGAAGAGAAAAAAGGTTGAGATAATCCTAAAGATGAGGGAAAGAAAAAGATGAGAAACGAATAAAATAAATTTAGGGATGAAGTGGAGAGATGAGATAATTCTAATTTCTAGATGTTCTACCCTTAATATTAAATGACTAAACAAAGTGTATTTATTCAAATTTATATTTTCAAAGCATAATTAATAAGGCTAATTTGGTAAAATATACCCCTAATTAATATTTTCTTAATGGGTGTGCCAAGTCAATAGGGCCAACTAACATAAAATGGAGGAAGTATTAGGGGTTTCAATATTCATTAATTAATATTTATCAATAATTTAAGGGGTATGAGAAAGAAAATGGGTGACATTGAAAAGACAAGACAAGACTACTCAATGAGATTTTTGAGTTATCCAAAAAATATTTTTTACCGCCTTTAGTAGTACTACTTTATCTACTCGGACCGAAGCTTTCTTTAAAACTAAAAGAAAAAAAAAGATTTTCAAACACATATGTCGTCTGTTGCAACATATATAAATATTTGTTTGAGAAATCCCAACAGCTCAGTATCTGTGACAACAGATGTAAATGTCCATTTACTAACTAAATCAGATATGTCATCTGTTACAATAGATATCAATATCTGTTTGATAATTTCCAAAACCTCAGTCATTTTTTACCATATATGCAAATGTCTATTTGATAATAAAATCAGCTATGTCATCTGTTGCAACAGATATGATTATGATTATCTGTTTAAAAAATCCAACAACTCAGTCCATTGTTGCAACATATTTTATTGCAATTGATTTAAGTGGAACTAGGGATCAATAAATAAGCTCAGAAGGTCAACAACAACTTCAATTGAGTCGTTACATTTGCATGGTGTTGGTATTGCGCTTATCCAGACCCAAGTCATTGATCGATCACTCTAAGTTGAAATAAGTTCTCATTAACTTAATATTAAGATTAATAGTACCTAAATTGATTTAGGTCGAACTAGGGATGAATGAATAATATCACAGGGACAACAAGAACTTCAATTGATTCGTTACATTTGTATGATGTTGGTATTGCATTCATCCCAACCTGAGTCATCAATCGATCACTCTGAGTTGAAATAAGTACTCATTAACTTAATTTTAAGATTAATAGTACCTAAATTGATTTAGGTGGACAACTTTAATTGAGTCATTGCATTTGCATGGTGTTGGTATTGCGTTCATCATGACACGAGTCATCGATCAATCACTTTGAGTTGAAATGAGTTCTCATTAACTTAATGTTAAGACTAATAGTACCTAAATTGATTTAGATGAAACTGGGGATGAACAAAGGGTCAACTACAAATTCATTTGAGTTGTTATATTTGCATGGTGTTGGTATTTCGTTCATCCCAAACCGAGTCGTCGATCGATCACTCTAAGTTAAAATGAGTTCTCATTAACTTAATGTTAATATTAATAGTACTTAAATTGATTTAGGTTGAACTAGGGATGAATGAAAGAGCTTACAGGGTCAATAAAAACTTTAATTGAGTCATTGCATTTGAATGGTATTGGTATTGCATTTATCCCGAACCGTGTCATTAATCGATCACTATGAGTTAAAATGAGTTCTCATTAACTTAATGTTAAGATTAATAGTACCTAAATTGATTTAGGTGGAACAAGGGATGAATGAATGAGCTCACAGGTTCAACAACAACTTCAATTGAGTCATTGCATTTGCATGGTGTTAGTATTGCATTCATCCTAACCCGAGTCATCGATCGATCACTCTGAGTTGAAATGAGTTCTCATGAACTTAATGTTAATATTAATAGTACCTAAATTGATTTAGGTAGAACTAGGGATGAATGAATAAACTCACAGGTTCAACTATAACTTTATTTGAGTCGTTGTATTTGCATGGTGTTGGTATTGCATTCATCCCAGCCCGAGTCATCGATCTATCACTCTTAGTTGAAATGAGTTCTCATTAGCTTAATGTTAAGATTAATAGTACCTAAATTGATTTAGGTGAAACTAGGGATGAATGAATGAGCTCACAGGGTCAACAATAACTTCAATTAAGTCGTTGCATTTGAATGGTGTTGGTATTGCATTCATCCTAACCCGAGTCATCGATCGATCACTCTGAGTTGAAATGAGTTCTCATGAACTTAATGTTAATATTAATAGTACCTAAATTGATTTAGGTGGAACTAGGGATGAATGAATAAACTCACAGGTTCAACTATAACTTTATTTGAGTCGTTGTATTTGCATGGTGTTGGTATTGCATTTATCCCGACCCGAGTCATCGATCGATCATTCTAAGTTGAAATGAGTTCTCATTAACTTAATATTTTAAAAAACTATATCTTTTAAAGTTTTAAAAATTAATTATGATCAATTCGGACCAAATTAACAATTTCAAAACTTGTCATTCTTTTCCAAATTTACAAGTCAACCCATATGAATCATCCATTTGCAGGAAAAACTTTTTCTCCTTTCAAATCTCAAGTTCTTGCTCTTTTGTCTCTCTCTCTCTCTCTCTGTTAATAATATAGACAACAACTACTTAACATATTGCTCAACCCTTCAAAACATATTGATTTTCTTTCTATTTTCGACAATATAGTTGTTATTTTCAACTTTATTCTTGCTTGTATCCATCATTTTCTCTGTCTTTACAGGTAACAGAGTTCGAGAAGAGTTATACATTTGTTATTTATTCTAAAAATTAGGGCTTTTGAGCTAATGTTGAAAAAGAAGACTTTTAGTTGTATTATCTTCGAAAATGGGTTAACAATTTTGTGTTTTGATACTAAAAAAGTAGGAAGCACCCGAGAAAACCCTAGTTTTTGTCTCAGTATTTTGTTGGCTGTCGTGGTATTATTGGATGGTGATTTTAGTGTTGTTGGTGGTGTTGGTATTTGTATTTTTGGTGGTGGTGTCGATGGTGTTGGTGTTGGTATTGGTATTGGTGGCATTGGTGGTGGTCTTGGTGGCATTGGTGGTGGCATTAGTTGTGGTGGTGGTGGTCCATCTATTGCAAGGGGTGGTAGATCTATTGGGAGATATTAAATAGGTCTTCAAACAAATTCCCCATCTATTCCAACTGATGGGTTATCTGTTGGAGTATTTTTTGTAATATAGCATAGAATAATTTATTGAAATTTGTCTTACCATTTTTAAAAAAATTACGCAGACATCAAATGCAATGTATTTTTAGTTTTCTATTATTTGTAGTTAAAAGATATCTCCAAAAAGAAAAGAAACTAAAAGTGGAGAAAGTGGATCAACTTCTGATCACCAAACAAAAAAGGCTAGAGTACAAATAGATTTGGAGAAACTTCTAGAACAATCTCAGTCAGGGCAAAATGAAGCTGAGGAAAGTGATAACTCCTTCTCACCAATGGAGCATGAATTAATATCAAAATCCCTGCATGATTCTATCAAAACATTAGTATTGATAAATTTTGAGTTGGGATGTTGATGAATAGCCCTAACATAGTATTTGGCGATCTTGTACTTAAATGTCAGTTGAGGAAACCTTTTGACGAACTTAGGAGTATTATGAAGAATGAAAACATAGATAGACTTTTTAAGAAGATCTTCTTTGCATATTTTCTTAAGCTGTCTGAGGACCGCACTCTCCGTTTTCTAATGAGCATGGTATATGGCCTTCTCAAGCACAGGATCAAGTATGCAGAGAATGATAAAGATTTAAAGGAGGGCAGAAAAAAGATGGATAAAGTCTGGATCAACTACTGTGGCATGCCGGTTTGTTTTGGATTGAAAGAGTTTGCCATAGTAACGGACTGAAGATGCGATCATCCAGAAGAACCTCTCATCAAGGAAACACCCCACAAAGGGTCCAACAAATGCAAAGTAAAAAAAGATAGGTTGTTGGGTATTGTTGTACCTAGCTACAAAAGGGAGGATTTGATGGCTGATCTAGAGAATAAAAACATACCAAAGTACTACAGGGAGAAATTGTACTTACTTTGGTTTGTCCATTCCATTTTATTAGCAAGAGGCATTAGGAAAGTCATAGAACATGATTTATTGGTGCTTGCTGATGATTTTAGGAAATTCAATGATTATCCCTGGGGATATGACAGCTACTACTTGACTGTCGAATAGTTACTGACAAAACTATCTCCAAAGACGATCACATTATATGACTTTCCCTGAGTTTTCATGGTAAAATTGATCACTATTTTTACTCATCCATTAATTTATATTGAATATAGTTATTATGACTTTTTTTGCCTTCTTCCTATTTACATTTTTTAGGCTTGGGTATGTGAAGCCATTTCTCCCCTCCGAAAGCAGTTCAAGGATTATCCGGATAAGGTTTCTCATCAAAGAATCCTTCGGTGGTTGGCTGCAACAAAGAGCAGCAAAAAATATATTAAGGAGGCTGATCTCCTTAACCCTCCGGATGATGCAGTACATCTTCTTTTAACTAAAATAATTTGCCTCAAAGAAAGATATAGAAACAGATGTTCCATCTATTGCAACAGAGGGGTCATCTGTTGCAACAGATTACCTTTTAACTGCAAATGGTGCAACAGATGGGTAATTTGTTGTGATAGATGATCCATATTTCGCAATAAATTAACCATCTGTTGCTCTGGTTCTCTAAGCCCAACTCAACAGATTACCTATCTGATGCAAATTATGCAATAGATATGTAATCTGATGCAACAAATTATCAATCTATTGCGACGTATAGATCAGCTATTGCAACAGATAGATCGCCTGTTGCATAAGTTGGCTATGTTAATATCCATGTAACCCAACTGATTGCAAATTATTATTATATGATTTAAATGCCTCTTGTCTTTTTTTTATAGGTTGTGCATCCTTGGATCGTGCCTACCATTGATGAGCTGGGATGACTTCTTTTCTTACTTTAGATCTTGTTCATATAAAAGAAGACCCAACGGTGGAGTTAATAAAGAAGTAATTGGTTGGAGAAACATCTATAAAAAGTTTTTACGAACAACCTCAAACTGCAACAGATCTGGGTGCTTCTTTTGGGGGTGTTGCTGGTGGAGTTGTTTATGATGGTGGCAACCATCCTGACGCTGTTGCTGTTGCCAGTAGTGATTATGAGCATGTTGGTGCTTAGCAAAAAATAAATACTTTTGAAAACACCCCTTGCACAAGTCCCTCTCACTCCTACACTGGTCCTCCCACCTTTATAGCAGTCCCTTTTGCCCCTCTTCACCCTCATATTCTTATTGCAAATGCAAAGTTTGCAAGAACAGAGAGAATAAACCCTTAAAAATCTAAAGGCTATTGCTAAAGCTAACAAGGAATTAAAATCCAGGAAGGGTGTCATACCATCAAATGAGGTGAGGAATCCATGCACTCCTACAGTGGCGGTTAGGATGAAGAGAAGAAAAATTAGACAAATTCACTCTGTTCTGAAAATAGCAAAAATTGCAACTCCTCCTGCTCTAAGAGTTGTTGAACTTCAGTTGCAAATGAAGAAGGTAGACATATTCACGGCACTTAGCAAGGAGAAGAAGAAGGAACTATAGGAAATGATGAATGGTAGGACAAAGGTTCGAAAAGAATACACTATGCATTCATTTTCCGCCAAAGATTTCACAAATATGATAAATATGTGTGAGTGGTACGAGGACAATGTAAGTTTAATTTTGCTAACCTAGCCTTTCAATCTACTCCATGAAGAAGAATCTATGCAGCAGATGTGTAATCTTTTGCAATAGCTTGGTATTCTGTTGTAACATAATACATATCTGTTGCATAAGTTGCGTTGGCTGGGTAATCTGTGAACTGATTCAGAGAACCCTTTGCATTGGATTCTTTTCACTGTGATTTTATTCTTTAAAATTACTAACCTATTTAAAAATTATCTTCTTATACCACAGTATGTGGATGAAATTCTCTGCCTCATAAGGGGCAAACAATTAGCTTACCTGAATGCTTATGATGTTGTCAATAGGATAATGGACCTAAACTTCTACAACAATTTCAAGGATAGGTGGCTGATCACTGTAAGATAGCTGATTTCAGTGGCCCGGGATTTGATAAGTTAGTTTCTACATTCCAATTGGATGAAAAAGTGATTAAATATATTAGAGGAAAGATGCCATATTCACACGGCAAGAGCTGGACCAAGGCAAAGAGAATCCTGGTAGTCATGAAAGTGGAAATTAAACATTTTCTCACTGTTGAGAAACTACTCTATGAGGGAAAGATTAAGGTTTATGATTGCAACTTACCTATCTTCAGCGAGGATACATTTTTAGCCCACGTGCAGCCACTCTTGAAGTTGTTGCCCAAGTTGTTAACGCAGAGTAAGCTGATGGATCATTTGCCATCTAAAGTCTTGATGAAGGAATCATAGGATTTTGAAGGTCTAAATAAGAACATCCATCTCTCAAACAATAAAACCGGTGCAGCGTGCAGTCCATACTCGCTTGCATATATTGAGTGTTTACTGACCGACACAGAAATGATCGATATATACGATGCCGTTGTGGGAAAAATGCAATGGGTCTAGGCTTATAGGGTACTAACTAAATGGTTGGGGACCATGTATAAAGAAGAATATGTACAAAGATAGAGACGAACACGATAATAGTTTTTCATTTCAAGCCACTTCACTTTACATATAGTGGCAATAATTTTTATACTAGCCAAGTTGAATTTTTAGAATGCAATAGATAGTATATCTGTTGTAACAAATAAGATACCTATTGCCACAGATTGATTATCTATTGGAATAGGTTGGTCATCTATTGCATTAATAGATATTTCCTAATCTGTCTATCGGAATAGATATCCAATCTGTTGCAACATATAGTCTATCTATTGCAATTGATAGGTAATCTATTGGAAAAAATCAAGAAAGTAGGAGGACCAGTTATATTATTTCCAGCAGATGACCTATATGTTGCATCTCATATTGCAACATATCTCTAAATCTATTTGATAAGATATGTCATCTATTAAAGCAGATGTATTATCTGTTGCGATATTTGAATCTAGTATTCCATTTCAATAAATATTTTCAAAAATAAGGGTTAAATTATATTCATAGATCGCATAAAATATGTTAAAGCCTTCGGAAATTATATAAAATAACTCAATAAATAAATAAAGTGTAAAAAAATTATTATGGGTACAAATGATCTACTCTACAAATAAATCAACAAGTTAAACCAAAAAGGATAGGTTATTACATTGACAGACTCAAGTTAAAAAGATCTACTCAATATGGACAAGTTGTTCTTCATCCGGTGGTGCGGAATTTGGCTTTAGTCGTCATGGATCTTTAATGTCGCTTGCGTACGACTTCTGAGTTTTTTCTTCTCTATATTTCCATAAAAGAGTAGCATAACTTTCACAGAGTAATCTGGCATCAAGTCCATCATTTGGTATATGTAATCCATCGCTAAAATACTCGGCGTACGCTGCAACAAAAAGACCGCAATCCCTGCATTTAAAAAAAATAGATAATCCATATCTTGCAGTTCATGCAAGCATTGTAAAATTTATGAAATGAAACTAAATCATGACACTTAAACTTACAGGCTACCAATGGTTTGTTGAGTAATTCCTTCAACATATTGTACATCAAATGGATTACCAATTTTATCCCGGTATGCTTCAATCGTCGATCAATCAGTACGAACCTTTTTGTCCAAAAATCCACTTATATCAAGGTAAGTACGCAATATTTTAGCCAATTTTGGTATCTCAGACGATGGCCTAAAATATCTCCTTTGTGACATCGAGTCATAAACTTGGATGAGCCTCTCTTTTAGAATGACGACAGCTAACACCCAATGGAATTCATCACCACAATTGATTGGGATGTATATTTTATTAAACAAATGCAAAGGTAAGCCAGCCGGAATGCTAAGACCTTTGATGACCTCATTTTGGGAAACTTCCAGCTGTTGTTGACAATAACTATCATAGGCATTGCTGATGTAAACTTTGTACAAATAATTGTCTGTCGTGTATCCATATTGTTCTTATGTTTGCAACTTGGCCTTCTTTAAGAAGAAGTAAAAAATGACATCGATGTGCTGCACATATTATCAAACAGTTCTGATTACGTGATGAAAAAATTAATACACAAAAATTAATACACAGATGCAAATAAATAAAGTATTCATTAATAGTAATATGTATGGCACTTAAACCTCATCATTCCAACAAGTTTGGGGTTGTGACATCAAATAGAACCAATTCTTTGTTCTGGGATGTGCAACAAGAAATTCAAACATATCAAAACCAATACTCGATTCATTCACTTTGTAGCATTCGTCATTTTGTTTTCTATATGATGATTTATATGTGTTAATGTCACGTTCTTACAACAAGAATCGTATAAACTAATATCTTTAAAAATTAATTTATGTACCTTCCGGCATGATGCTTTAACAGCCCACTGAAATCCATTCTGAATAGTCATTGATCAACTGTGTTAGTTTTTTAGGAGCCTCATCCGAGATGTTGAACCCTTCAAATAGGTAATTCTTCCGTTCTCCCAAACTGACAGGCTTCATTTTTCTTTTTCTTTAGAAGCAGTTGATAGATTATCAACTGTGATATTATGCTCTTCAGCAGTGACTTCTACTGTGACATCCACCTGGAAATCCAGAAATTATCAATGCTAATTATAGATATACAATAGATTGTCTATCTATTGCAACAGATGAGCCTTCTGTTGTAACAGATGGATCATCTGTTGGGACGAATTTGAATAGGTAAATCAGAGCAGTATAATAATTTCAAATAGATAACCCATCTATTACAATATAAGACTCATCTGTTGCAATAGATAACACATCTGAAGCAATAGGTTAGACAACAGTTACAACAGATGTATATATCTATTTGATAATTTTCAGTAGATGTATCAGTTGTTGAAATAGATATACGCCTATTTGTTTGTTGGAACGGATGATGTACATTCACCTTCTTCATCTCATGATGCTCTACTGTGGCCCTTATATAGTTAACAACGGTACAAGACAAAGACAAAGGTGTTGCAATTTTCCTTTTTTCGATGCTTGATGATTCCTTAGAAGTATCTTTCCTTCTCCTCTTAGCCTCCTTGATATCTAGTGGAGTATATGGATATGAAATACTCTTTGATGGAATGACACCCCTCTTAGATGTTATTTCCTTTACAGAAGTAGTTAGTGCATTAATAGCATTAATAACACCATCGTGCTTCATTTTGCAATCTTGATATTTGCATGCAGAACATTCGCTAAATGTGGCAAAATATGGAGAAAAATCTTTACAACCAGTATGATCATAATTATAATGGATTTTTGTTTCAAAAACTATAAGAGGAGCATCATTATCCCTAACAGCAGCACCACTACCACTACTATCATTAACAACAACAAGCCCATCCTCCAAAATTATTTTTCTTCTAATGGTTGTTGCTCCAAACAATTCCATTTTTATTCCATCAATGACCTTAGGGTTCGATAAAGTTTGCACAGACTATAAAGTAAGAAAAATGACATTTTCAACTCTTGATTGATCGGAACAAGCCACAGATGGATAATCTAAAATAATCAGTACATATATTAGAATTATGATGAAATCATTTAAAACAATCATTAATTAAAATAAAAACTTGATTAAAATTGGACTTACTGCTTCCTTCGGGGGTTGAAAAGATCAAGAAATTTTGTATTTTTATCAGTTTTGGCTGACAACCATCTCAGGATTCTTGGACAGGAAACTTCTTCCTAGTAGTTCACTTGTTGTCTCAAATAAGGAATGACTTCAAATATCTTAGCCTATAACATAACACCAATAAATTAAAAGTATTATTGAATAAAAAAATGATGAATCATATCATGATAAAAGAAATATTTACCATGAAGGCCCATGGAAGGCCATATAAGTTGACTGTCTTTGACATTAATGGAGACAACAAATATTTGACAGTCATTTTGAAGCTTTCATAACCCCAAGGATAGCTGTTAAATGCCTCAAGATCCTTAGAGATATTTATTAAACCAGCGCTTATGTTATTGTTAACGTCTCTCTCCCAAAGAATATTATGTACTAACCAAACCAAGCACAATGATTGTTTGTGCTTCTTTGAGAGTCCTTTAACTTTCAACGCTTTTATCAAATTTTTGGTTTTGAAGCTTGGACCAATAATGGACACTAGGTCCACACGATCACTCGACTTACCTTTGCCTTTTTTGGGTGTGCGAGGTACTTTATTGGGGTCAGAGTAGGTATAACTTGAGAAGGAGAAGTAAGATAACATTTTTTTAGTCCGGTAACTATGGCAAACTCCTTCCAA
Source organism: Capsicum annuum (assembly GCF_002878395.1). Taxonomy (NCBI): domain Eukaryota; kingdom Viridiplantae; phylum Streptophyta; class Magnoliopsida; order Solanales; family Solanaceae; genus Capsicum; species Capsicum annuum. The sequence goes on from NW_025820326.1 coordinate 1,106,897, forward strand.
CAAAAAAAAATAGGCATGCCACAGTAATTTATCCACACCTCATCCCTCTTGTCTTTATTTTCATAGATAAACCTATGCTTGAGAAGGTTGTATACTATTTTTATCTGGAAACGAGCATTGTTATCCTCCGGCAAATTAAGATATTGCCCAAAGCAGCTTTCCCTAAAATAAGCATCCAAATTTTATTCTCGAAGTATTTTTCTGAAGGCGTCAAAAGATTTTCCAATTGCTGACTTAACCACGAAATCACCCGTTAAATCTGTGGCACCATCGTACTACATTCTCACAGGATAACAATTAATGTTGAAGGTTTTGACCAAATCTTTTGAGGAAGGGCTATTAGAATTTGTATCATCTCTTTTGAGATATTCCTCCTCCCCGTGTTCATTATCTTCTGCTTTTGGTCGAGATAATGCTTGTAAAGAAAGCTTATAGAATAGTAGATGTAGCCGAGCAATTGCACTTGTTCCTTTACTTAGACTTAATTTGGTTTCTTTTCTTTTGAGAGCCAAATTATCTTAAATTAACAAGAACATAAAATAGATTATAATTGATTAATAAATCATTAAAAAGGGACAATAGTAAATCTAACATGCACAACGATAAAATAACAGTTCCAACAGACCACGCATATGTTGCACCAGGTATGTTATCTGTTACAACATATAACCGACCTATAGCAACGGATGAGTAAATCATTGGAAATAATAAAAACAAATCACTAATCTGTTACGCTAGGTATTTTATCCGATGCAACATGTAACCGACCTATTATAACGGATGAGTAAACCGTTGGAAATCATAAAAATAGATCACTAATTTATTGCACCAGGTAGTTTATTTGTTGTAACATATAACCAATCTGTTGCAAGGATAAGTCATCCATTGGAAATAGTAAAAACAAATCACTAATCTGTTGCACCAGGTAGTGTATCTATTGCAACATCTAACCAACCTGTTGCAAGGATGAGCAATCCATTGGAAATCATAAAAACAGATCACTAATCTGTTGCACAAGGTAGTTTATCTGTTGCAACATATAACCAACTTGTTGCAATGGATGAGTAACCCGTTAGAAACCATAAAATGGATCACTAATCTATTGCACTAGGTAGTTTATCTGTTGGAACTTATAACCAACCTGTTGTAACGAATGAGTAATCCGTTGGAAACCATAAAAGTAGATCACTAATCTGTTGCACCAGGTGTGTTATTTGTTGCAATATATAACTGACCTATTACAACGGATGAGTAATCCATTAGAAACCATAAAAATAGATCACTAATATGTTGCACTAGGTATGTTATCTGTTGTAATATATAAATGACCTGTTGCAACGAATAAGTAAACTGTTGGAGACTATAAAAATAGATCACTGAACTATTGAAATATATCACTCATCTGTTGCAAAATGAGTTACCTGTTGGATCAATATTATTTTGATTTCTTCCAAACAGAAGAGTCATCTATCACAATAGATGAATGATTTGTTAGATTATTCATCTGTTGCAACAGATTTTAATCTATTTCATCGGTAGTTTTCGTCTGTTGCATCAGATATTTTCATCTGTTGCATCAGATGTTTTCATTTTTTGCATCAGATGTTTCATCTATTGCAACACCATTTTTACCAAGACAAATAATAAATCAACCCAGCAACACTAATACATCACACACATACATACTAAGAACATCAACTGGGAATAAAAACCACCAACAAATCCGAATCAACAGTACGACAAGAAGAAGAAGAAGAAGAAGAAGAAGAAGAAATGCCACAAATTAGGATTTTATTTAGTCCATATTTCAATACTAGAAGAGTAGTTGGCCCAAGTTCCTCTGTTTCTTTATAATTTTTTAAATGTGAAAAAGGAAATGAGACGATGAAGAACTCAAAGTTGTTATCACTGGAGCAGTCTTCACGTCGATTGACAATTGAAATTTGAAAGGGAACTCGTCCGACTATTTTTTGTCGGAGGTTGAAGTCACCGGGGATTGAAGGAAGAATTTTGCAGAACTATTAGTTGAGAGAGAGTTGAGAGAAGCTGTCGAAAAAGAGAGAAGAGAGAGATTGGTTGATTTAGATTAAAGAGAGGTGTGGGTTGATTTGTATTTTTTAAAAGATTAGAAAGTTTTAAAAATATTAATCAAAGTTCATAAATAACTTAATCAAGTTGTCTAATGATGTTTGACCCTTTAAGTTGATCAATGTCACCAATCCTTCATTCAAAACTTAAAAGACACCTTTCCTTCAATTTTTTCAAGTAGCTAGTACTCTACTTTTGGCGTTTGACTTATTTTGTGGTTTCTAAGCACAAAGTAAAATGTTTAAAATCATTTTTTGACTTTGTCAAACACCTTCAAAATTTTAAAAATGTTTAAAAGTCAAAAACACTTAAAAATAAGTCAATTCAAACACTTTCTAAATTAAAAAAATTAGATTTAAAAGAAAAATAAAAAGTGTAAAAAGTTAATCCAAAAAGAGTGAAAACGCCTCAAGAGGTGTTTTTTAAAACTTCAAATATTGTGAAGTGTATTCCAAAAATATTTATGGCCAAACAAGTATTTCTGAAAAAAGTGAAAACATGAATAAAAAATTTAATTTTTTTTAAAAAATAAATTAAAAAGTGCAAAAAGTTAATCTAAAAGAGTGAAAATACCTCTTGAGGTGTTTTTCAAAAATCCAAATATTATGAATATGTATTCCAAAAATATTTATGGTCAAACAAGTATTCTCAAATAAAGTAAAATATATTCTAAAATATTGAGAAAAATATTTATGGCTAAACACTAGAGAAAATTGAAGGAAAGGTGTCTTTTAAGTCTTGAATGAAGGATTGGTGACATTGACCAAATTAAAGGGTCAAACATATTTAGGATACTTGATTAATTTAATTGTGCACTTCATTAATATTTTTAAAACTTTTTAATCTTTTCAAAAATACAAATAAACCCATACCCTCTTGTTTCCATATCAACCGTCTCTCTACTCTCTCTCGAGACAGTCTCTCTTAACTCTCTCCTAACCAACAGTTTTGCAAAATTTCTTCCTTCAATTTTCGGCGACTTCAAGCTTCGGCGACAAATAGCTGGGCGCATTTCTTTTCAACTTTCAATCGTCAATCAACACGACAAACAGTGTTCTTTGGCGATAAAAACTTTGAGTACTTCGTCGTCCCATTTCTACTTTCATAGGTAAAAAATTATATCTTTTAAGTTATGAAGAAACAGAGAACTTGAGCCAACTTCTCTTCTAGTATTGGTTAATAATTTCAATATTTCTTACATAAATTTGAAATGTGGACTAAATAAAGCCCTAATTTCTGGCATTTCTTCTCTACTTTTTTCGGTGTGAAATATAATTTTTTATTATTATTGTAGTTCTTGTTATCGAACTATTGATTCGACTTGTTCGTGATTTTTGGTGTATGTGTTGTGTTGGTATTGCTGGGTTGATTTGTTGTTTTTCTTCTTAGCAAAAATGGTGTTGTAACTGATGAACCATCTGACGCGACATATTAAGCATCTGATGCAATAGATGAAACAGCTGATGCAACAGATGCAAATCTGATGCAACAGATAAACAGTCTTACAGATCATTCGCCTTTTGTGATAGACGACTCTTTTGTTTAGGAGAAATCTAAACAATTTTGATCCAATCCAACAGATAACTCATCACTGTAATATATTGGTTATATGGTGCAACAGATAAACTACCTGATGCAATAGATGAGTGATCTATTTTTATTATACCCAACGAATCACTCATCCACTTCACTAGGTTGGTTATAAGTTGTAACAGATAACCTACCTGGTGCAACAGATAAGTGATTTATTATTATTGTTTCCAACGGATTACTCATCCACTGTAATAGGTTGGTTATAAGTTGCAACAGATAACCTACCTAGTGCAACAGATATGTGATCTACTGGATCTGTTATTTTACTGTTGTACATATTAGATATACTATTATCCTTTTTTAATGATGCATTATTCAATTATAATCTATTTTATGTTCCTGTTAATTTTAGATTATATGGCTCCAAAAAGTCTAAGTAAAGAAACAAGTGAAGCAGCTAGGCTATATCCACCACTCTATGAGCTTGCTTTACAAGCGTTATCTCAATCAAGAGCAGAATATGATGAATTCGGGGAGGAAGAACGTTTCAAAAGAGATGATACAAATACTAATAGCCCTTCCACTAAAGTCAGAACTTTTAGCATTGATCGTTATCCTATGAAAATATAGTGCGATAGTGCTACAGATTTAACGGGTGACTTCGTCGTTAAGTCAGTCATGGGAAAATCTTTTGATGCCTTCAGAAAAATACTTAGAGAACAAAAATTGGATGCTTATTTTAAGGACAGATGCTTTGGGAAATATCTTGTTTTGTTGGAGGACAACAACGCTCGTTTTCAAATGAAAATGCTATATAAACTTCTCAAGCGTAGGTTTATGTATGAAACCAAAAATAAGATGGATGAGGTATGGATAAATTACTGTGGCATGCCTTTTTGTTTTGGTTGGAATGAGTTTGCCATAGTTACTGGACTAAAATGTTATCCTCTTTATCCTTCTCATGTTATACCTATTCTAACCCCCAAAAAGCACTTTGCACACCCAAAGAGGCAAAGAAAAGTCATGTGATCATGATGAACTAGTATCCATTGTTGGTCCAAGCTTCAAAAATAAATATTTGATAGGTGCATTATAAGGTAAAAGAATTTCAAAGAAGCACAAGCAATCATCGTGCTTGGTTTGATTTGTAAATAATATTTTTTTGGGCTAGAGACTTAACAACAACATAAGCATTAGTTTAATAAATCTCTCTGAGGATCTTGAGGTATTTAACAGCTATCCTTGATGATATGAAAGCTTCAAAATGACTGTCAAATATTTGTTGACTCTGTTGGTTCCAAAGACAGTCAACTTCTATGGCTTTCCATGGGCTTTCATGATAAATGTTTCTTTTATTATGATATCATTCAGTTTTTACTCAATAATGGTTTTGATTTACTGGCGTTATTTTATAGGCTTGGGTGTTTGAAGTCATTTCTTATTTGAGACAATAACTGAACTACCAGGAAGAAGTTTCTTGTCCAAAAATCTTGAGATGGTTGTAGGCCAAAACTAATATAAATACAAAATTTCTTGATCTCTTCAACCCCCCTAAGGATGTAGTAAGTATAATTATAATTAAGTTTTTATTTTAATTAATGATTTTTTTAAATGATTTAATCATCATTCTAATATATGTAATGATTTATGTTAGATTATGCATATGTCGCTTGTTTGGCCAATTGAGAGTTAAAAATGCCATTTTTTCTTACCTTACGGTCTGTGCAAACTTTATCAGACCCTAAGGTCATTGCCAAAATAAAAATAGAATTGTTTGGAGCAACAATCGTTACAAGAAAAATAATTTTGGAGGGTGAGCTTGTTGTTGTTGATGGTCTTAGTGGTGATGGAGATGTTGGTGGTGGTAGTGGTGCTTCCATTGGTACTAATGATGCTCCTCATATAGTATTAAAAATAAACCATTATGAGTATGATCATACTGGTTATACAAATTTTTCCTCTCCCAGCGAATGTTCTATATGCAAATGTAAAGACTACAAGGCAAAACATGATGTAGTGATTAATGTTATTAATACATTAACTACTTCAGTAAAGGGATTGACATCTAAGAGGGGTGTCATTCCATCAAAGAGGATTTTATATCCATCCACTCCATTAGATATTTAGGCTAAGAGGAGAAGAAAAGTAATTTCCAAGGCATTATCAAGCATCCAAAAAAGCAAAATTACAACTCTTCTGTCCGTGTGTTGCATTGAGCAATGTACAATGGTCAAAGTAGAGCAGCACGAGCTAAAGAAGGTGAATATATATATCTATATATATCTGTTCTAACTAACAAATATATACATATCTATTTCAACAGATGGCACATCTACTGAAAATTATCAAACAGATATATACATCTGTTGCATTAGTTGACCAACTTGTTGCATCAGATAAAATATCTATTGCAACGTATGTCTCATATATTTTAGCAAGTCAAATAGCTCTTCTGACCACTTTTATTTATACCAATAGATGACCTATCTGCTGCAATGAATGGGTCATCTGTTGGGACAAATTAAATTAAGACTTCCTATCATTTGAGTTTTTCTAAATGGATGAGTCATGTGTTGCAACGGATGGTTCATTCGTTGGAAATTATCATACAGGTCTTCCTCATGTAGAAATTTTCTCAATAGTTGATTCATTTGTTGTAATGGAAATATAATCTGTTTGGGTTAATTTAAAATAGGAGAAGGACCTGTTTGATTTGCTAGAACAGATGAGTTATCTTTTTCTGTTTTATAGTATCTCCGTGATTAGCATTGACCAATTCTAGCTTTCCAAGTGGATGTAGAAGCTACTACTGAACATCATTGACAATATGCTACTCTTTTTATGGAAATACAGAGAACAAAAAGCACAAAAAATGTATGTAAATGACAATAAAGATCCACGACGACAAAAGCCAAATTTCATAAAATCAGATGAAGAATAACTTATCCATATTAAGTAGATTTCTATAGCTTGATCTGTCAAAGTAATAACCTAATCCCTCCTTATGAATTCTTGGCATCAATACTTAAATTATTGATGTATTTGCTGAGATTTATACCCATAACAATTTTTTTAAATTTTATTTATTTGTTGATTTATTTTATGTAATTTCTGAAGGCTTCAATTTATTTTATTTTGTCTATGAATTTATTTTTTCCTTAGGTTTGAACTTATTAATTGAAATGGAATACTAGATTCAAATATTACAATAGATAATGTATCTGTTGCAACAGATGACACAACAACAACAACAACAACAATAAAAAACCCAATGTGTTCCCACAAAGTGGGGTATGGGGAGGGTAAGATGTACGCATTTCATACCGCTACCTCCAAAGAAGTAGAGTAAAAAGGGCAGCTTGGTGCACTAAAGCTACCGCTATGCGCTGTGTCCAGAGAAGGGTCCCACCATAAGGGTGTATCGTATGGAACCTTACCTTGCATTTCTATCAAAGTTTGTTTCCAAGGCTTGAACTCGTGACCTCTATTGGAAAATATCAAACAGATTTAGACATATGTTACAACAAGTAGGTAACATGTTAGAAATTATCAAATAGGTCTTTCCACTGTTGCAATAGATAGACTTAGATAAAAACCTCGACATAATGCAACAGATGACCAACCTATTGCAATAGATAAACTATATGTCAAAACAGGTAGAATATATGTTAAAATAGATGGACAATCTATTGCATTATAAAAATTTAACTTTCATTAGACATAAAATATTGTCACTACATGTAAAGTGAAGTGACTTAAAATAAAAAAGGTGGAACCCATCTAAAGTGTTCATTTTAAACATCTAAAATAAAATAAGCATTAAGTAGACAATATTTATTTTAAATACGTAAAATAAAATAGGCATCAAATGTGTCAGTTTAGAACTTTTTGCCCTATTGGCTGCTCGCATGTAATTTACGCAGTCAAGGCTCATTGAACCCCAATTTTTGCTGACTTGGCGCCTGATTTGGTCCCCAACGATTATTTTTCTCCCATTGTTTTATATATTCTTCTTTTTCCTAAAATTTAACCCTAAATTCCCAAATATTTTTTTCTTCTTCACTTTTTTCTCTATCCAAATTCTTTGAATTTTCTGCATATTTTTTATAATTTTTTCCAACTAGGCTTTACAATGTCGAGCTCATCTTCCACTGTTTTTTATGATAAAGATTTTTGATGTTGTAAGTGCGGTCATGAATCTCTATTAAAGTCTTCTTGGACTCAACAAAATTTAGGTCGTAGGATTTTTACTTGTAAGATTTCAAAGGTAATACTTTTTTATTTAATTAGTTGATTAATTATTGACTTGTAATTATTTTGTAATTGTGGTCTTGTTTTTGTAGTAGTAGGGTGGATGTGATTACTTTGATTGGTATGAAGAACGACACTCTTCACAAGAAAATTTTGTAATCTGGGGTTTGTTGAAGAAAGTTAAGGCTTTTGAAGAGAAAAAAATCGAGCAACAAAATACTCCTTGGCGTTATTGCTATTGGTTTGGTGTTGTTGGGCACTTGGATATTCAAGCATAATTGCTGAAATTTTCATGGTGGTGTATTTGTATTTGCTACTGATTTAGTGTTGTTAAGCACATGGATATTCAAGCATAATTGTTGGAAAATATCAAACAAATTTAGACATATTTTGCAACATGTAGGTTATCTATTGGAAATTATCAGAGGTCTTTCTACTGTTGCAACTGATAAGACTTAGATAGAGATATCAGCATAATGCAATAGATGACTAACCTATTGCAATAGATAAATTATCTGTCAGAACATATAGAATATATTGTACAATAGATGGACAATTTGTTGCATTATAAAAAATTCAACTTTCATCAGACAAAAAAAAACTGCCACTACATGTATGTAATGTAAAGTGAACTAACTTGAAATAAAAAAATTGTTATTTCACAGGCTCTTCTTTATACACAGTGTCCAAGCGTCCAGTTAGTACCCTATATGCCCAAACCTCTTACATGTTTTCCAATCATTGGCTTGGCCATTTCTGTGCCGGTTAGCAAACATTCAATATGTGCAAAAGCATGCGACCCACATACGGTAGCGATTTTATCTTTTATAACGCCTATGTCCTTGTTTCAATCTTCAAAATACCATGGATGTTTCATCAACACTTCCGTTGGTAAATGATCCATCAGATTAATCTGACTCAACAAGATTGGGAACAACTCCAACAGTGGCTGCATATAGGTAAAAAAATTGACCTTATCCAACGCAGGTAAGTTGCAGTCTTAAACCTTGATCTTTCCCTCCTCGAGAAGTATCTGAACAGCCTAATAATGTTTGTCGTCCACATTCATGACTCCAAGAATCCTCCTTGCCTCAGTCTAACTCTTGTCGTGTGTATTTGGCCTCTCCCTCTAACATATTTTATCATTTCTTCATCCCACTGAAACCTAGAAAGTAATGAATGAAATCCCTCACCACCGGGAGTTGAACCTAGCTTACTAAAAAAATCATACCTATCCTTGAGATTTTTGTAGAAGTGGAGTTCCATTATCCTATCGGCAACATCATAAGCTTTCGGGTATGCTAATATTCTACCCTTTATAAGGCAAAAATTTCTTTAATATACTGTGATGCAAGAAGTCAATTTTTAAATAGGTTAGTAATTTAAAAAAGGAAAACATAGTGAAAGATGCAGCAGATGGTCCATATATTGCAGAGGGTTCTCTGAATCTATTCACAAATTACCCATCTAATGCAACTTATGCAAGAGATGGGTAATATGTTGCAACAAAACCACCACAAGTTGCACCAGAATATACATATGTTGCAACAGATGACAAGTAGATTAGAATACTAGGTTAGAAAAAGTAAACTTACCCTGTCCACGTACTGTGTTCACATATCTATCATAATTCTAATATCTTAGGTAGAGAAGGTATGGATGGGGTAATATTGTGCGCCTTGCTTGGCCCATCGCAGATCCCTCTTCTCTTTGTACCGAGTTCCACATATATGTCTACCTTCTTGAATGGCCCCTGAACTTTAACAGCTTTTAGAAAGGAAGGAGTTGCATTTTTTTTGGATTTTTGATTGGAGAGTACTTGGCTAATAGCTCTTTTCTTCCTCCCACCACTGTAGGAGTGTATGGCTCCCTCACCTTCTTAGATGGTATGACACCCCTCTTGGACTTCAATTCCTCTATAGCTTTAGAGATAGACTCTACTTTTTCAAAGATTTTATCCTATTTGTCCTTACACTTTGTATTTGCAATAAGAACGTAAGAGTGAAGAGAGATGAGAGGGACCGGTGTAAAGGTGAGAGGGACCTGTGTAATGGGAAGAGGGACCAAAGAAAGGTGTGTTTTCAAACATATTTATTTTTTCTTGAGCATCAACATGCTCAACATCACAACTGGCAATAGCATCAGCATGCCTACCACAAATATCAACTCCACTAGCAACACCCCCAGAAGAAGCAACCAAATCTGTTGCAGTAGTTTGGTCATGAAGAGCTTCAACAATAGGATGGTCTTGCCTAACTGCTCTTATGGTTGTTGCTCCAGCTAATTTCTTCTTTATTAAATCCACCAGTATTTTTGCTATTGTATTAACAAGACCTAGAGTAATAAAAGAAGTCATCCCCAACTCCTCCTCTATAGACACGATTCACGGATTCACAACTTATAAAAAAATAGATACATGTAAATCATGTAATAATTTGTTGTCAGTTGGGTTACATGTTAACACAGAAAATTTATGTAATAAATGATCTATCTGTCACAATATCTCATCTGTATGTCACAACAAATTAATAATATGTTGCATTAGATTACCCATTTTTTGCATAATTTACAGAAGATGGGTAATTTGTTGAGTCAGGTTCAGAGAATCAGAACAATAGATGATTAATCTGTTGTAAAATATGGATCGTCTGTCGCAACAGATTATCCATTTGTTGCACCAGTTGCAGTAGACAAGTAATTTGTTACAACAGATGACCCATCTGTCCCAATAGAAGCACATCTATTTCAATATCTTTGTTTGGGTCAAATTATTTACTTGAAAGAAGATGCACTGCATCATCCAAAGGGTTAAAGAGATCAGCCTCCTTAATTTTTGGGTTGCTCTTTGATCCAACCACCTAAGGATCCTTTGATGAGAAATCTCATTCGGCTAATCCTTGAACTACTTTCGAAGGTGAGGAATGACTTCAAATGCCCAAAGCTAAAAATTTTGAATAGGAGGCAAGTAAAAAAAAGTCATAGTAATTATTCAATAAAAATTAATGTATGAGTAAAAAAATAGTGATTAAATTTACAATGAAACCCCAAGAAAAGCCGTATAATGTGATCGTCTTTGGGGATAGCTTTGTTAATAAATATTTGACAGTCAAGTAGTAGTTGTCATATACCTAGGGATAATTGTTGAATATCTCAAAATCATCAGCAAGCTTCAACAAATCATATTCTATGACTTTGTTGACGTCTCTTACCAATATAACAACATGGGCAAACCAAACCAAGCACAACTGCTCCCTATACTACTTTGGTATGGTTTTATCCTTGAGATGTTCTATCAATTCATTGGCTTTTCACCCACGTTTAGTAATGTCCAATAACCCATCTATTTTTTTCTTACGTTTGTCGGTTTTGGTGTGTGGTTTGATTTTAGTGGGTGGTCGCTTGGACAATGCCTTACCACTATTTGATGGTGGTGGTTTGGCTGCCCTGCTTGCCTTGGAATTTTTTTGTGGTACTTATTGGTGAGAGGTTCTTCTGGACGATCGCATCTTAAGCCCATCACTCTGGAAAACTCTTCCAAGCCAAAACAAACCGGCATGCCATAGTAGTTAATCTAGATTTCATCCATTTTCCCCCTCCTCCGAATCTTTATCATCCCCCACGTACTTGATCCTGCGCTTGAGAAGACCATATACCATTCTCATTTGGAAACAGACAGTGTGGTCCTCAGGCAGCTCAAGCAGCGTCCAAAGTAGCTCTTCTTAAAAAGTCTGTCTATGTTTTCATTCTTCATAATATTCCTAAATTCGTCAAAAGGTTTCCCCAGCTGGCATTTAAGAACAAAATCACCAGTTAGGCTTGCAGGGTGATCTATCAGCATTGCAACTTGAAACCTGTCAATATTAATAGTTTTGATAGCCTCATGTTGGGATTTCGATATTAATTCAGGCCCTATTGTTGATGCATTATCATCCTCTTTCTCAATTTCTTCTCCCTTTTCTTCTTATTTATCTTTTTATCCTCTTTCTCACTTTCATTTTTCTCATCACCATCTACAGATCCTTGTCCACGTCCCTCAATTGTCATTTCATAACTTTCCTCAGCTTCACTTTTCCTTGACTGAGATTGTTCAGGAAGATTCTCCGAATCCCTCCTAGACATGTTTTACCTACAAAGAATAGCAAAATAAAAATTACATTACAATTTATGTATGCATAAGTTTAAAAAAAAACATTACACACACCACCAATACTGACACCACCAACAGCCACCCCAAACAACCAATGCCACCAACAGCCAACACAAACACTACCAGTCCCACCACGATGACCACCAAAACCACCAATACCACAAACACCATCCAGCAATACCACGACAGTTAATAAAACATTGCGATAATAACTAGGGTTTTCTCAAGTTTTTCCTATGATTTTACCAACAAAACTCAAAATTATAAATCCATTCTCAAAGATAATACAACTAAAAGTCTTCTTTTTCATCATTAACTTAATAGCCCTAATTTTTAGAAAAGTAACAAATATAAAAATCTTCTCAAACTATGCTACCTATGAAAATAGAGAAAACAACTAATACAAGCAAGAATGAAGATGAAAATAACACCTATTTGGTTGGAAATAAGAAGAAAATTGATTTGTTGTGAAGGGCTGAGTAATTTGTTGAGTTGTTGTTTGTATTATTAAGAGAGAGAAAAGAGTGAGAGCTTGAGATTTGAAATGATGAAACTTTTTTCTCGAAAATGGATGATTTGTATAGGTTGATTTGTATTTTAAAAAATAATGACAAGTTTTGAAAATGTTAATTTGGTCAGAATTAAGCTTAATTATCTTTTAAAATTTTGAAAGATATGCATAATTTTTAACTGCCTCATCATGCAATTGCCAAAAGACTCAATAGTCCTAAATTAATAAATTTAGGTATTTGTTGAATGTATGAACTCAATTGAAATTGTATAAAAACAAATATTCAACATGTTATGAACTCAATTGAAATTGTATAAAAATAAATATTCAATCTGTTGCAACAGATGATTTAGTTGTTGGAATTTATCAAACATATATATACATCTATTGTAATAGATTAACTATCTGCAGTAAATTTCAAATAGGCATTGCCATCTGATGCGATATATGATCGAGCCATTGGAAATTTTTAAACAGAAATTGTCATTTGTTGCAAAGTATGACATATGTTTTAAGATCTTTTTTTTATATATATATATTTTGAAGAAATTTAGGTATTAGTTGAACATATTAGGTCATAAGTATCATTTCAACTTATAGAGATCGATCCCGACTCTGGTCGGGAGGAACGTAATACCGTCTCATTATGCAATTACCAAAAGACTCAATTAAAGTTTTAATTGACCCTATGAGAACTCACACATGGTCCTAGATTAATCAATTAAGGTATTAGTTGAACATATAAGGTAATAAGAATCGCTTCAACTCATAGTGATCGATCAATAACTTTGGTCGGAAGGAACACATTACGGTCTCATCATGCAATTTCCCAAAGACTCAATTGATATTGTAGTTGAACCTATAAGAACTCACCCCTAGTCCTAGATTAATTAATTAAGGTATTAGTTGAATATATTAGGTAATAAGAATCGCTTCAACTCATAGTGATCGATCGATGACTCTGGTTAGGAGGAACGCAACACCGTCTCATCATGCAATTGCCAAAAGACTCAATTAAAGTTGTAGTTGACCTTACTAGAACTCACCCCTAGTACTATATTATTCAATTAAGGTATTAGTTGAATATATTAGGTAATAAGAATTGCTTCAACTAAGAGTGATCGGTTGACGACTCTGGTTAGGAGGAACACAATACTGTCTCATCATGCATTTGCCAAAAGACTCAATTGAAGTTGTAGTTAACCCTATGAGAACTCACCCCTAGTCCTTGATTAATCAATTAAGGTATTAGTTGAATATATTAGGTAATAAGAATCGCTTCAACTCAGAGTTATCAATCGACGACTCTAGTTGGGAGGAACGCAATACCATTTTATTATTCAATTGCCAAAAGACTTACATTGAAGTTTTAGCTGACCCTATAAGAACTCACCCCTAGTCCTAGATTAATCAATTAAGGTATTAATTGAGCATATAATGTAATAAGAATTGCCTTAACTCAGAGTGATCAATCAACTACTCTGGTTGAGAGGAGCTTAATACTGTCTCATCATGTAATTTCTAAAAGACTCAATTAAAGTTATAGTTAAACATATAAGAACTCACCCCTAGTACCAGATTAATTAATTAAGGTATTAGTTGAATATATTAGGTAATATGAATCACTTCAACTCAGAGTGATCGATCGATGACTCTCGTCGGAAGGAATGCAATACCGTCCCATCATGCAATTGCCAAAACACTCAATTAAAGTTGTAGTTGACCTTTTGATAACTCAACCTTAGTCCTAGTTTAATCAATTAAGATATTAGTTGAACATATGAACTCAATTAAAATTGTATTAAAAAATAAATGTTCAACCTGTTGCAATAGATGACTTATCTACCGGAATTTATCAAACAGATTAAGTTATCTATTGCAACAGATTAACTATCTATTGTAAATTATCAAATAGGCGTTGCCATATGTTACGACAGATGACTGAGCCTTTGAAAAACTCCCAATAGAAATTATCACCTATTGCAACAGATGATTGAATCGTTGGAAATTTTCAAAAATAAATTTTTGTTTGTTGCAACAAATTACTTATATGTATTAAGGTCCTTCTTTATAATTTAAAGAAATTTCCTAATTTTCTGTCCGAGATAAAAAAGATAAAATTCTAAAGTGGTAAAAAATATTACTTGGATAACTCAAGAATCTCCTCCTTGAGCATTCTTTTCTTTTCTTTTCAATGTCACCATCTCGCCGTGCCCATCAAAAGTTATTAATGAATATATAAAACCCATCTTAAGAATTATCTCTCCTTCGGCCATAAATTAACATAACTCATCTCTCTTCTTTATTCAAATTCAAAATTCTCTCTCTCCTCTTTAGGGTAATTATAACCACCTTCTTTTTTCCTATTTTTTCTCTCCTCTTTCATATAAGGACCCTTTCGGATATAAATCGATCCCTTAATATCTTTGCTCAACTGAAATGGATGTTCTGGTCCCTTTGAGTTTTTGACATTGCAGGTATGGTTCACTATTTCTCTTTCCTTCTCATCTTCTTCTTTGTATGTTATTTAAATTAGATATTTACATCTGTTGTTATTTTTGATTTACCCATTACTAGTTTCCTATTTATTGATAAATGGGTGTTAGTGTTGTTGGAACATGTGGTGCTTGTATTGTTGATGGTGTTAGAACATATGGTATGATTTCTTTGTTTGATGTTGTTGTTGATGTTATTGGTGGTTTTACTATAGTTTCCTCAACTGTTACAACTAATGAATCAGTTGTTAGGACAGACGGAGCAATTATTGGAAGAAATCAAACTAGTAGTATGGCTGGGTTTATTTATTCCAAATGATGACCCATATGTTGCAACATGTCATCCATCTGTTGCCACAGATGTGTCGCCTATTGCAATGAATGACTTATTTATTGAACGGATAGGGAATATATTACATCAGATGGGTCATCTGTTAATTTATTTAATTTTATGTTACCCTTTTATAATGTTCTTTTTGTTCTTATATTGTTTGACATCAAATGTTTTTCTCTTCTTTGAAGAATAAAGAATGTGAAACTGAATAAACTTTTGTCCGGCCAGCATTAAAGGTTAGAGTAAAGATGGGTTTGGAGGAATAACCTGCTTGCAGATGGAATCACTTTATATGTGGGAGGTATGTATTACTGATCAACCTATCGTGAAAATACACATGCAGTAAACTAATTTTGTGAATAGTTCTTCTTTACCTATTAGGCATTAATCTTTCAAACAAGATATGGCATTTTACAGTTAAAATTGTTAGGTTTGAACTGGTAAGGATAAGGGACCAAGTAGGTGGTGTCAATACCCTGTTACGATTTAATGAAGATTTTGCTAATGTTTATGTGCCAAGTTTAAAGAAGGGTTCAAGTTTTTTGTGGCAGTGCAAACATTCAAATAGTGATTGGACTGATTTTAAGGGTTCAATGGACTTTTGAAAGGCCTCCGAAGCCTCGCTCCTACAAACAAGAATAGAAATAAATATAGTTATTGCTCTGGATCAAATTTATATGGATGGGTTGCTCGAGAAGACTATTATACAACAAAAGGTAATTAGAAGAAAATCTGTGCGGGAAGGGGGAGGTGGAGAAGACCATATATAAACTCAGACCTTATTTAAGAAGAAACACAGGGTAGGAAAAAAAGTGTAGCGAAACTGGCGGATGAAATTGACATGAAAAATAAAAAAATTAAATAAGCTGCAAATGTGAAAGTGTATCCAAAAATGAAAATCCATCAGTCCATTTTGAAAAGAAAAAATACTAAAGTAGACTGGAGCTGTGCACTTTGTTCGGGGACTGTAACTAGCTAGCATGGCCTGAATGAAGACCCACAAAATATAGGACTAGAACTCTATGGTTACAGCTTTGCAAGCCCCTATGGTGGTAAGACTGTCGGTCAGGATTGAAATTTGCACCAATAATTCCTGAAGTAAAATAAGGGATCAAGCTAGGGTGGTGATTTTTGAAGTTAAACTTGTATTCCATGCCTCCTATTTATGGATCTAGTCAGGTCAAAGGCAGTGGAAACGACAAGGCATGGGATTTCTACCCAACTTCAGACCTTTTTTTTTTATTTTTCCATAAACCTGATCAGAACCACAAATAGAAGGCATGAGATACAAGTTAGACTTCAGAAATTGGCGACTTAGCTTCCTTTATTTTTACTTCTGGAGTTGTTGGTTTGGGTTTTATTCTTGACTGAAAATCTTATCAATCCTCTATGCTCGCCAAATTGCTTCCTTAGAGTTTTGGTCCTGCAGTTTGCGGGTCTTCATTAAGGCCACGCTCGCTAGTTGCAGTTCCTAGCAAAGTGTCTAGCTCCAATCCTCTTGAGCATTTTTCTTTTTCAAGAACGACTGATGGATTTTAATTGTTGGATACACTTTTACATTTGAAGCTCATTTAGTTTTATCATCTCTCAAGTCAAGTTCATTGGCCAGATTCGCTAAAAGCTCCTTACATGTTTCCCTGTGTTTCCTCTTAAACAAGGTATGAGATAATACATGGTGTGCTCCACCTCTCTCTTCCCGTACAGGTATTCTTCCAAGCACCTTCTACTGTATAATAGTCTCCTCGAGCAACTCGTCCATATAAATTTGGACCAGGGGAATTTTTATTTGTTTTCCATTCTTATTTACTGTAGTGCGAAGCTTAGGAGGCCTTTCAAAAGTCCATTGCACCATTAAAATTGGTTCAGTCACTATTGACTATTTACACTGCCGCCAAAAACTTGAACCCTTCTCCAAACTTGAAACATAAACATGAGTAAAACTGTCATTAAATTGGAATAGGGTATCGACACCACCTTCTTGGAACACTTTGTCCTTATCAGTTCGTACCTACCAAACTATACTATAAAATACAGGATCTTGTTTAAAGGATCAATGTCTAATCATTAAAAAACTGAATTCACAAGATCATTGTACTTTATGTATGTCTGTCACGATAGCCTAATCTATAATATATAACTCCCACACATGAAAGTGGGTCTATTCATATGCACGCACTTTATTCTTCCTACCCCATCAATGTTAGACAATGTTTATTCATCTGATGGCTATTAAAAAAAGAGGTGAACGGTCATGACTTTTTGTCTAACACTAGTTGATAAATCAAATTCCCCATATATGGAAACTGATGAATCAGTTGTTAGAAGAAATAAAATATCTCCTCCAACAGATGGTCCATCTGCGTAATAGATAATCCATAGGTTGCAATAGATGTCTTATCTGTTGCACATACAGACCATCTATTGCAACAGATGTAAATCATTCAACACAGATGATGAATTAAATTCCACATCTATTTCAACTGATGAATCAGGTATTAGAAGAAATAAAAAACATTTCCTCCTATAGATGTTCCATCTTTCATAATAGATAATCCATATGTTGCAACAGATGTCTCACATGTTGCATATACAGACTATCTGTATATGCAACAGATGAGACATCTATTGCAATAGATGGATTATCTGTAGTGGCAGATGGATGATCTGTTGTAATAACTCAATAATAATAGTTGATATAAGTCTCAAACCACTTTGAAAAAGTGAGAAGTTTGAATGCAAAAGAAAAAGTTGTGACTTTCATAGAAAACAAAAAGCCAATAGTTTGAATGTAACTAATACAATGGAGTTGAATAGTTGTGCCTTTTTGAGTAACATATTCATATTCGTAGGCAGGTTAGCGATCTGTAGAGGGATTTAGTCACCATGAGAGCAAGGATGTTCAGAGAGATGCAGAGGCTGATGAGGGCCCGATTGATTGGCCGGCTGAAAATATTAATTATGTTGATGATAATAATAATTAGAATGTGTTTTTTCTTTTAGCTTATGTATTTTAATTTTTCTATATTGGATCTATACCTAATGTATTTTATTTTTCATTTAATGAAAATTTTATTTTTAGTCGACTTTGGCCTTTTAATTCTTATTCAATTTTTATTCTGTCTATTTCTTCTTCTAAACATACATGTTATCATGTCGACGGTTGGAGCTAAAGAGCAATTTTGAATCCAGTAGCAATAACGATTTTGGCTTTTGAGTTCTTTTAATAGATGGACCATGTGTTGGAACAGATTGGTCATTGGTTGGGTTTTTGTCAACAGATTATCCATCTATTACGACAGATGACAAATTTGTCATCTGTTGGAGGAAAACATTCCAGTTTGATGAGCTATATTGTGCTCTTCTAGCTAATTTCCATCTGTTACAACAGATGGGTAATCTATTGAAAATAATTATGGTCTGCTGTATTTAGTTCATGTTTTTCCTCTTTTTATTGATGCATAAGTTATTAAAAAAGATATTTTATATATAATAAATGATAATATTTACGTTCACAAAAATGATTTAAATATATAAAAGTCCACAACAAACAACAACACAAGTTTTGGTAATTATAATGATCACGGTGGATTACGATCCGGGCATGTAGTTCTTTTATGGCTAGTGCTCTTACATATAGAGCACTTGTTTCTTCTTGATGGAAATTATTCTCCGACTCCACGCCTCCTGGACTTCTTCCTAGTTTGATAGTGCTTGGGTCAATTTATGGAGGAGGTATTAATCTCCCCAAAAGTTCTGCAGGAACAACCCAAGATTCTTCGGGAGGCACCGGAGTAATATGTCTACTATATTCCATTATATATTTTTCCACCAAATAATATGGAGAGGAGTAATCATAAATTTTAGTTCCATATTTTGGATCGTATTGAGCTCAAAATGCTTCCATAGCATGTGGACAGGGTATTTTATCCAAGTTAAAAACTTAGCAAACTCCGTACGTACAAGATCTTGTTTGACGATCGACCATGGCAACATCACCATGATCGTTGATACTGAACTTGTAATTTGCAATTTAATAAGATAGAAACCTATTCTCTAGACTGATGTTTTGTTGATTTTATTTTTCCACTTCTAGAACAAATAGGGTTCCTACATCCTTGAACTACACACGTCTTGCGTGAAAAAATTGGCCACACTTCTTTTTTATTATTTCAAATAGATCCTTGATGGAAAATTCTCTTTCATCACCAAATAATAAATTCACAGATTCAGCTATGTTTGACGTTATAATATTGTACCTATACAAAAGAATCACTTAGTACGACATCATACTAAACTTGTAACTCAAACAAGACATTAAATTCATAAGAATGTACCTATTTGCCGGACAGAATGCCCGGCTCTATCTCTCAAAATTGACACGTTTGAGATGTTCTGCTACCTTGGGATGCATATATGCTATTTGATTGAAATGGTCTAAAAACTTCTCTCTACTATATGCTTTATCTTCTCTATAAAAAAGGGCCACAGCCCTTTCGTTATAAAAGTTGGTCTGAATGTTCTCTCCAAGATTCTTAATGCAACAACCAAAGAAAGATGAAGTGAAGAAAATTGAACCCATCTTTGGAATACATGGATGCCTATCCAAAACAAAACATAACTCTTCAATATCTTCGACGCAGCTTTGCAGTTGTTCAAAAAAATCTATAAGAGGCATCACATTACTTGTCTGCTACACCAAAGGCAACAAGAAAGATGTGATTCTCCGTATCCTACGCCACCGCCGCTAATAGAACCCCATTATACCTACTCCTCAAGAAGGTACCGTCGACGGCTATGCCTTTTCTCAAATGTCGAAAACCTTAAATGCAAGAACCATAGGATACAAAAAAGTACTTAAAACCTTCGTTTTAATCAACATGCAACGCCGTCTTACTTTTGGGATTTGTGGATTCAAGCATGTAATGGTAGGCATCCAAGAATGCATACCCATGCTCGTGTGTCGCCCTAACCAATATATATCTTCCAATAGCTGACCAGGACACCCAATTCCGTAAGGAGTTGATTGGCTATAATCCTTGTAGAAATTCTTGAAATATTCACCGAGGACCTTTGATGTAGAGTGAGGATTTTGGACCGAGATGTGCTCCGAACCACATGTATGATACTTTTTATGTTTATTAATAATGAATCTATCAGAACTTATGCACTTCACCGCTCTCAACCACCACTTGCAGTTTGGATTAGCACATTTGTAGCAAAAGACACTGCTCGAATTAATCACTTTCTTTATTCTAAAATCTTTTTTCAAGCAAGAAATAAACAAAGTGGTAGATAGTGCTTTTGTGTCCTTGAATGACATTCCATTAAAAAATTCAGTCCCATCATCTTGAAGATTCCCAGACTGTGTTGATCGAGAAGAACTGCCCACCGTATTGGTCGCATCAATGGACATAAGTGTTTGATCGTTATCTAGAATATTCATTTCTAGATCATCCAACCTATCATCAAAGATGTCTTATTGTTGTTCTTCTTCTACATTTTGGTTATCATTCTCTCCCATCTTTTCAACCACGTACACCCTTAACACTGGCCTGGATGAATCACTAAGATAAGCACGCAGCCGAACCTGATCAGTTATCTTAAAAAATAGTACCCTCTAATTTATAAAGGAGTTGTGCATGTAGCAGATGACGATTTCTTTCGATTGACAATTTAGTCCATAATAGTTGATGGTTAAGTTCATAAAATCATCATACGAAACATAACTTTAGACTATCATAGTTATCGTCTCTAGTATTTTACCCTCCTTCCAATGCCATACATATCGATTGCTCTTCTCGATCCATTAACCATGACAATTCACCCCTATTGTTATTGATCCCCCCATTAGTGGTACCTAAATAAAGTCATTTGTTAAAAAAAGTTAATAATTATTTCATAGTGATGTACATGAATCCCAACAGATGTGTAATCCATTACAATAGGTGAAATATAAGTTGCAATAGGTAAGTGATCAGTCATAATAGATTACTTTCCTATTGGGATTCATGTTACACTCCTGGAGCTAATTTCAATAGACGGGTCATCTGTTGTAACAGGTGAATCATATATTGCAACAGATTATATATCTATTTCAATAGATGAAGCACCTGTTGGGATAGATGTTACAGTACTAAGGCACCTTTGAAGTTAATTCCAATAGATAAGTGACATGTTGCAACAGATAATTAACATGTTGCGACAGATGACTTACCTATTGTAATAGACGACACATCTGTTGGAATCGAGTTCAGGTTCTATTGCAACAGGTTACTAATCTGGTGCAATAAATATTTATCATGTTGCAACAAAAGACACATCTGTTAGAATCAAGTTCAGATTCTGTTGTAATAAGTTACTAATCTGTTGCAACAGATATTCATTATGTTGCACCAGATAACTAATCTGATACAATAGATTGGTCATATATTGCAACAGATGACCCATCTGTTTGATTCATGTTACGGCACTATAGAACCATAAACATAAATCCATCATATGAGTCTTTTATTGAAACAGATGTCTCATCTATCGCAATAGATAATTGATTTATTTAAACAAATGGCTCTTATGTTGCATTCATGTTCGCGTGCTATTGTTGAAAAAATAATATAATAGCAGATACCCAAATGACAAATTCAACTAAAAATCATAATTTGACTTTCCAAAGTCTCCTATGAAGTAATGTCAAAGTGAAAAGTGATGTACAAAATAAAATTTTACCTAAGAAATTAGTCAAATAGCAGCAATAGCAGTAACAACAACAACAATGGCCAACAAGAAGAATATGAAGATGATAATGAAGTAGAAGATGATGATAATGAAGCAGAAGCTGACGAATAAAGTAGCAGCACCAATAAATAATAAAAATCGCTAAGAGAGAGAAAACAACAATGGATGAGAAGAGAGAGAAATACATCTTTTTTACCTCTATTTTTTGTTATATCAGGTAAACATTTGGATCAAAGTGTAAATTTAAAAACTTGTGGGCTATTCTCAAACTTACCCAACTTTCTTAATCCATAATAAAGTAATTGTCACCTCCACTCAATTATTAAGACTTCTGTCACCTACATCTCATTTTCAAACTCTTTTATCACTTTTTTCTTAAAGTCCCCAGACATTACTTACAAAACTAAACCATGTACTGGTCAAGCAGCGCAAGGAAAAGAACCTTGTAGGATAAATACTACTCTCTCTTTTCTTTTCTTTTCCTCAACTCAAGCCATAGTTTCAATTTTACAAGTATAGCACCACTCGATTTTTGTACACAAGAGAATATTTAAAGTCAGCACCTAGAAAAACAATAGATTGGCTAGCATTATAAAGAATTAGGCATTTGAACAGTTTCATAACTCTCTTAGAGCAAGGAAGTAAAGAGTTATGCACATTTAGGTGTCGTTTGATGGAGTGCATTAAAAAAATAATGCTTCTATGTCATGACAAGTGAATTTCACATGCTAAATTTAATATGAAATTGTGTAATTTATGTTTAATTAACACAGTTTGTGAATGATAAAAGGGTTCAATAGATACATGACCTAATTAAGGTGTCAATATGAAAAAGGTCAAAAAGTTTAGCATATGTCTATGTATTTTGCCTATTAATATCTTATTTGATCCTCCCTCCATTTCAAAATAATTGAATTGTTGAGTATGACACACCCCTTAAGAAAAATCTTTTAGAACATAAATTGTAAGTTACTTTCCACTATCATCCTTTTAATTGTTCTTAAATTACTCTCCTAGAAAATGTGAAGTATTTAAGAACCTCATTAAATGAAAAGATAAAATTGAAAGAAATTTTCAACATGTCTATTGAACAATGAACAATTCATTTATTTTGTACATTGAAAAATAGCTCAATATTTCATTTATTTTAGAATAGATATAGTATAATTTTTTATCCAATGTATTATTAATGTTTGCATTAGTTATGCACTCTATTTAGTATTAAGGAGTGTATTGCTAATGAATAAAAATCAATAGCATGTGATGCAATGAATTGTAATGCATAAACTCATAATTATCTTTCAAAATCTTTTCTATGTCCCTTCTGCCATATTCATAAAAGATAATTTTATAATTTTTTTAAAAAAATTAT